>NC_090372.1:154680414-155043095 GCF_036365525.1 Heterodontus francisci | reverse complement strand
TATTAACATACCGTTTGCCTTTACTCCATGATCTTCTGGCCAGTTATTCTCTGTGACCCTCTGTCCTATCGACACCTTGCCTTTTGTTATTTCTTGCCCCACCCCTTCTTTGTTTGCTTAAAATCTATTACATTTCTAACATTTGCCAGTTCTGATGAAGGGTCACTGACCTGAAACGTTAACTCTGCTTCACTCTCCACAGATGCTGCCAGACCTGCTGAGTATTTCTAGCATTTCTTGTTTTTATTTCAGATTTCCAGCATCTGCAGTATTTTGCTTTTATTTTAGAGTCTGGTAATTCAGTTGTCTTCCGGCTGAATTCATAGTCCTGAAGTTCCTGGCTGGTTTCTTGGAGACAGTGTTGGAGATGGCTTTCTCCCCCGAGTCTCTGTCTGCAGCAACTTGGACGTTTTGCAGGCCTCAGACAGGGTTCGAAACTTACAGTAATATCTGGAGAGAGAGAGAGAGACAACCCCCACTGGGGTTCTTTTGTTTTATTCATTCATGGGATGTGGGCATCGCTGACCAGGCCAGCATTTATTGCCCATCTCTAATTGCCCTTGAGAAGGTGGTGGTGAGCTGCCTTCTTGAACAGCTGCAGTCCATTTGGGTTAGGTATACCCACAGTGCTGTTAGGAAGGGAGTTCCAGGATTTTGACCCAGCGACAGTGAAGGAACGGCGATATAGTTCCAAGTCAGGATGGTGTGTGACTTGGAGGGGAACCTGCAGGTGGTGGTGTTCCCATGCATTTGCTGCCCTTGCCTTTCTAGTTAGTAGAGGTCGCGGGTTTGGAAGGTGCTTTCTAAGGAGACTTGATGCATTGCTGCAGTGCATCTTGTAGATGGTACACACTGCTGCCACTGTGCGTCGGTGGTGGAGGGAATGAATGTTTGTAAATGGGGTGCCAATCAAGCGGGCTGCTTTGTCGAGGATGGTGTCGAGCTTCTTGAATATTGTTGGAGCTGCACCCATCCATGCAAGTGGAGAGTATTCCATCACACTCCTGACTTGTGCCTTGTAGATGGCGGACAGGCTTTGGGGAGTCACGAGGTGAGCTACTCGCCTCAGGCTTCCTAGCCTCTGACCTGCTCTTGTAGCCATGGTATTTATATGGCTACTCCAGTTCAGTTTCTGGTCAATAGTAGCCCCTAGGATGTTGATAGTGGGGGATTCAGCAATGGTAATGCTGTTGAATGTCAAGGGGAGATGGTTAGATTCTCTCTTGTTGGAGATGGTCATTGCCTGGCACTTGTGTGACACGAATGTTATTTGCCACTTCTCAGCCCAATTCTGGATATTGTCCAAGTCTTGCTGCATTTCTACACGGACTGCTTCAGTATCTGAGGAGTCACGAATGGTGCTGAACATTGTGCAATCATCAGCGAACATCCCCACTTCTGACCTTATGATTGAAGGAAGGTCATTGATGAAGCAGCTGAAGATGCTTGGGCCTAGGACACCACCCTGAGGAACTCCTGCAGTGATGTCCTGGAGCTCAGATGATTGACCTCCAACAACCACAACCATCTTTCTTTGCGCTAGGTATGACTCCAGCCAGCGGAGGGTTTTCCCATCTGATTCCCATCGACCTTAGTTTTGCTAGGGCTCCTTGATGCCATACTTGGTCAAATGCTGCCTTGATGTCAAGGGCAGTCACTCTCAACTCACCTCTTGCGTTCAGCTCTTTTGTCCATGTTTGAACCAAGGCTGTAATGAGGTCAGGAGCTGAGTGGCCCTGGAGGAACCCAAACTGAGCATCACTGAGCAGGTTATTGCTAAGCAAGTGCCGCTTGATGGCACTGTTGATGACACCTTCCATCACTTTAATGATGATTGAGAGTAGGCAGATGGGGCGGTAATTGGCTGGGTTAGACTTGTCCTGCTTTTTGTGTACAGGACATACCTGGGCAATTTTCCACATTGCAGGGTAGATGCCAGTGTTGTAGTTGTACTGGAACAGCTTGGCTCGGGGTGCGGCAAGTTCTGGAGCACAGGTCTTCAGTACTATTGCCGGAATATTGTCAGGACCCATAGCTTTTGCAGTATCCAGTGCCTTCAGTCGTTTCTTGATATCACACGGAGTGAATCGAATTGGCTGAAGTCTGGCATCTGTGATGCTGGGGACTTCAGGAGGAGGCCGAGATGGATCATCAACTCGGCACTTCTGGCTGAAGATTGTTGCAAATGCTTCAGCCTTATCTTTTGCACTGATGTGCTGGGCTCCCCCATCATTGAGGATGGTGATATTTGTGGAGCCACCTCCTCCAGTTAGTTGTTTAATTGTCCACCACCATTCACGGCTGGATGTGGCAGGACTGCAGATTGGTGAGGACGAGATCAAGCATGTTTTCCCCTCTTGTTGGTTCCCTCACCACCTGCCGCATACCCAGTCTAGCAGATATGTCCTTTAGGAAATGATCCGTTGGTTATGGGATCGCTTAGCTCTGTCTATCGTATGCTGTTTACGCAGTGTGGCACGCAGATAGTCCTGTGTTGTAGCTTCACCAGGTTGACACCTCATTTTGAGGTATACCTGGTGCTGCTCCTGGCATGCCCTCCTGCACTCTTTATTGAACCAGGGTTGGTCTCCTGGCTTGATGGTAATGGTAGAGTGGGGGATATGCCGCGTCATGAGGTTACAGATTGTGTTTGAGTACAAATATGCTGCTGCTGATGGCCCACACAGCCTCATGGATTTTGCATTGCTAGATCTGTTCGAAATCTATCCCATTTAGCACGATGGTTGTTCCCCCGAACATGATGGAGGGTATCCTCAAAGTGAAGGCGGGACTTCGTTTCCACAAGGACTGTGCGGTTGTCAGTCCTACCAATACTATCATGGACAGATCCATCTGCGGTAGGCAGATTGGTAAGAACGAGATCAAGTATGTTTTCCCCTCTTGTTGGTTCCCTCACCACCTGCCGAATATCCAGGCTAGCAGATATGTCCTTTAGGACTCGGCCAGCTCGGTCAGTAGTGGTGCTACCGAGCCATTCTTGGTGATGGGCATTGCAGTCCCCCACCCAGAGTACATTCTGTGCCCTCGCCACCCTCAGTGCTTCCTCCAAATGCTGTTCAACACGAAGGAGTACTGACTCATCAGCTGAGGGAGGGCGGTAGGTGGTAATCAGCAGGAGGTTTGCTTGCCCAAGTTTAATCTGATGCCATGAGACTTCATGGGGTCCATAGTCGATGTTGAGGACTCCCAGGGCACTCCCTCCCTACTGTATACCACTGTACCACCACCTCTGGTTGGTCTGTCCTGCCGGTGGGACAGGACATACCCGGGGATGGTGATGGCAGTGTCTGGGACATTGTAAGGTATGATTCCGTGAGTATGACTATGTCAGGCTGTTGCTTGACTAGTCTGTGGGACAGCTCTCCCAACTTTGGCACAAGCCCCCAAATGTTAGTAAGGAAGACTTTGTAGGGTCGACAGGGCTGTGTTTGCCTTTGTCGTTTCCGGTGCCTAGGTCGATGCCGGTTTCATTCCTTTTTATTGACTTTGTAGCGGTTAGATACAACTGAGTGGCTTGCTAGGCCATTTCAGAGGGCATGTAAGAGTCAACCACATTGCTGGGTCTGGAGTCACATGTAAAGGACATTAGTGAACCAGATGGGTTTTTACAACAATCGACAATGGTTTCATGGCCATCATTAGACTAGCTTTTAATTCCAGATTTATTAATTGAATTCAAATTCCACCATCTGCTGTGGTGGGATTTGAACCCATGTCCCCAGAGAAATAAAAACAAGAAATGTTGGAATCACTCAGCAGGTCTGGCAGCATCTGTGGAAAGAGAAGCAGAGTTAACGTTTCGGGTCAGTGACCCTTCTTCGGAACTGACAAATATTAGAAAAGTCACAGATTATAAACAAGTGAGGTGGGGGTGGGGCAAGAGATAACAAAGGAGAAGGTGCAGATTGGACCAGGCCACATAGCTGACCAAAAGGTCACGGAGAACAGGCAAACAATATGTTAATGGTGTGTTGAAAGACAAAGCATTAGTACAGATTAGGTATGAATACACTGAATATTGAACAGCAGCAAGTGCAAACCTGAAGAAAAACAACCTGAAAAAAACAGTGGGTAAGCAAACTGAACAAACTAAGATGAAATGAAATAAATGCAAAAAAAGATTGTAAAAAATGTAAAAAGGAATGTAAAAAAAAAAGGAAGAAAAAATAACTAAAAATGAAAGTAAAATGGGGGGCTGTCATGCTCTGAAATTATTGAACTCAATGTTCAGTCCAGCAGGCTGTAGTGTGCCTAATCGGTAGATGAGATGCTGTTCCTCGAGCTTGCGTTGATGTTCACTGGAACACTGCAGCAATCCCAGGACAGAGATGTGAGCATGAGAGCAGGGGGGAGTGTTGAAATGGCAAGCAACCGGAAGCTCAGGGTCCTGCTTGCGGACTGAGCGGAGATGTTCCGCAAAGCGGTCACCCAGTCTGCGCTTGGTCTCCCCAATGTAGAGGAGACCACACTGTGAGCAGCGAATACAGTATACTACATTGAAAGAAGTACAAGTAAATCGCTGCTTCACCTGAAAGGAGTGTTTGGGGCCTGGGATAGTGAGGAGAGAGGAGGTAAATGGGCAGGTATTACACCTCCTGCGATTGCAGGGGAAGGTGCCATGGGACGGGGACGAGGTGGTGGGGGTAATGGAGGAGTGGACCAGGGTGTCACGGAGGGAACGATCCCTTCGGAATGCTGACAGGGGAAGGGAGGGGAAGATGCGACTGGTAGTGGCATCACGCTGGAGGTGGCGGAAATGGCGGAGGATGATCCTTTGGATATGGAGGCTGGTGGGGTGAAAAGTGAGGACAAGGGGAACCCTGTCACGGTTCTGGGAGGGAGGGGAAGGGGTGAGGGTAGAGGTGCGGGGAATGGGCCGGACACGGTTGAGGGCCCTGTCAACCACAGTGGGGGGAAATCCTCGGTTGAGGAAAAAGGAGGTCATATCAGAAGCACCGTCATGGAAGGTAGCATCATCAGAGCAGATGCATCGGAGACGGAGAAACTGGGAGAATGGAATGGAGTCCTTACAGGAGGTAGGGTGTGAAGAAGTGTAGTCGAGGTAGCTGTGGGAGTCAGTGGGCTTATAATGGATATTAGTAGACAACCTATCCCCAGAGATGGAGACAGAGAAGTCGAGGAAGGGAAGGGAAGTGTCAGAGATGGACCATGTAAAGGTGAGAGAAGGGTGGAAATTGGAAGCAAAGTTGATAAAGTTTTCCAGTTCAGGGCGGGAGCAGGAAACGGCACTGATACAGTCATTGATGTACCGGAAAATGAGTTGGGGGAGGGGGCCTGAGTAGGACTGGAACAAAGAATGCTCGAGATATCCCACAAAAAGACAGGCATAACTAGGACCCATGCGGGTACCCATAGCGACACCTTTTACTTGAAGGAAGTGCATGGAGTTGAAGGAGAAGTTGTTCAATGTGAGAACAAGTTCAGCCAGGCGGAGGAGGGTGTTGGTGGATGGGGACTGGTTGGGCCTCTGTTCCAGGAAGAAGCGGAGAGCCCTCAAACCATCCTGGTGGGGGATGGAGGTGTAGAGCGATTGGACGTCCAATCCCTGGGTCCAATCCCAGAAATACCCTGGGTCTCTGGGTTACTAGTCCAGTGACAATACCACTAAGCCACCGCCTCCCCTCCTGCACTGATTAGCACTCAAAGCTTGTCTCTTGTGTCCAAAAGATACTCCAAGTTTTCACAGAGATGGACAGACTGTCACATGATTGTCTCAGTGTATTCTCCTTTTCACTTCAATGAAATCCAAGTCTAAAAATTTCAATCTCTCTCAGATCTTATTGTTTCAACGATTACCCCCCTTGAGGTTCGGCTCCACTAGGGTTAATGTTCCAGATGGCTTTGAATGTCTTGCTAACAAGGGTGATCCCAGATAATTCATTCAACTGCTCAAGCCTTTGTTCTGGACGAGGGCTTGTTCAGACATGTGTCTCCACCTTGATACCCTGGAATTTTAGGTATTTCAATGCAAATTGAAGTGGCCATCTTAGCTGCTGTCTTTTTAAAAGTTGTATTTAGGATTCCAGCTTTCCTTTTAAAAGTTTAATGCAGGCTTCCAACCAATGAATTAAAAATCATAATTCAGCATAGCATGTTTTCATGACAATTGAGACACGTCAGAAGAAATATTGGTTGGCGTACATACTTTATTCAATGAGATTATGGCTGATCTGTGACCTAACCCCATATATCCACCTTTGCTCCATGTCCTTTACTATCTTTGGTTAACAAAAATCAATCTCAGATCTATAATTAACAATTGAACTAGCATCAATTGCCATCTGCGGAAGAGAGTTCCAAACTTCTGCCACCCTTTGCAAGAAGTGTTTTCTAACTTCCCTCCTGAAAGGCCAGACGATAACTTTTAGGCTATGTCCCCTGGTCCTAGATTCCCCAACCGGCAGAAACAGTTTCTCTCTTTCAACGCTATTATCTCTGCTTACTATCTTGAAAACTTCAATCAAATCACCCCTTAACCTTCTAAATTCCAGGGAATACAATCCTAGTTTGAGTAAGTTCTCCACGTAATTTAACCTTGGAGTCCAGATATCATTCTGGTAAATCTACACAGCATTCCCTCCAAGGCCAATATATCCTTCCTAAAGTTTGGTGCCCAATACTGAACAGGGCACTCCAGGTCTGATCTAACTCGGGCTTTATATAGCTGCAGCATAACTTCTAACCCCTTGTATTCCAGTCCTCTAGATATATAGGCCAGCATATAGTTCACCTTTTTGATTATTTTCTGTACCAATCCATGAAATTGTAATGATCAATGTACATGGACCCCCAAGTCTTTCTGGAGCTCCACTGTTTTCAATGTTTCACCATTTAGAAAGTACTCCGATCTATCCCTCTTAGGTCCAAAGTGGATGACCTCACAGCTTCCTGCATTGAAATCTGTTTGCCACAGTATTACCCATTCATTTCATCTATTAATATCTCTTTGTAACTGTATGCATTCATTTACACAGCTTACAAAGCCACCTATCTTTCTGTCTTCAGCAAACTTGGATATCTGGTTCCCTATCCCAGCATCTAAGCTGTAATTAAATACAGTGAATAGTTGAGGCCCCAACACAGATCCTTGCGGAACACCACTACACATATCGAGCCAATTAGAATACCTGCCCATTATCTCTACTCTCTAACTTCTGACATTGAGCCGATTTCTTAACCAGGTTAATAATTTGCATTCAATTCCATGAGCTTCAATTTTGGCTAACTGTCTCTTGTGAAAGACTTTATCAAATGCCTCCTGGAACTCCATATAAATAACATCCCAGGCATTCCCCTGTCCACTACTTTAGTCACCTCTTTTTCAAAAAATTCAATCAGGTTCAATCAGTCATAGCCTACACTTCACAAATCCATGCTGGCTCTCACTTATCAGATGAACATGTTCAAAGTGTTTAGCAGTAGTATTATGAGTGGCATTTAACTATTACCCTGCAGAAGGTCAAATCTGCACAGGAATCTATGAATAATTTAGAAGGAGCTCACCACATAAAATTGCCCTCAGTCAGCACACTGCACTGCTGGTTAGGGGTGCAATAGACCTTACTTGTTCTACGCTGTACTTTGCCAGGAGCTGAAAATCTATTCCTTTCAATTCCTGCCAGAGGATGCTCAGAGGCATTATTCCCTTCCTAGCTGCATTACTGAAAATGTTCATTAGGTGGTTGCAAAGGACTGTTCAGCAGGCACCGAGAATACATGAGGGATTTCACTTGAATTCAGCTTTATTTTAACTTCCACTTATAATGTGCTAAACTATAAACAGGAGATTTTTAAACTCTTCAGTATGGGAGACTCCTTTTGCAGGTGGGGACCCAACTGTCCTAATTTCTGAAAGACAATTTCAGCTAAGCAAGGAATTAATTACCAGTTCAAAATCATCTTCCGCCCTTCAAATGTTGAACTCATCCAAACTCTGCAGCTTGTATTCTAACTCACACAAGTCTAGTTTGCACATCGCCTCCAAGTTTGCTAACCGATATTGGCTCCCGGTCCAGCAGCCCCTCAATTTTAAAATTCTCGTCCTTGTTTTCAAATCCTTCCATGATCTCACCCCTCCCTATCTCTATAACCCTGACCAGCCCCACAAACCTTGGAGATAAAAACATAGAAAATTTATGATGCAGGAGAAGGTTATTTGGCCCGTCATGCCTTTACCAGCCAAATAAGAGCTATCCAGCTTTATCCCACTTTCCAGTTCTTTGTCCATGGCGTGAGGTAACGGCACTTCCAGACCATATCCAAGTACTTTTTAAATGCAATCAGGATTTCTGCCTCTGCTACCCTTTCAGGCAGTGAGTTCCAGACCCTTAACACACTCTGGATGAAAAACCTTCTCACCTCCCCTCTAATCGTTCTGCCAATTACTTAAAATCTCTGCCCCCTGGTTATTGACCTCTCTGCTAAGGGAAATAGCTCCTTCCTATCCACTCTACCTAGGTCCCTCAATTGCATACACCTCAACTAAATCTCCCCACAGCCGCCTCTGTTCCAAAGAAACCAACCTCAGCCTATCGAATATTTCCTCATAGCTAAAATTCTCCAATCCTGGTAACATCCTTGCAAACCTCCTCTGTACCCTAACACAATCATATATTTCCTGTAATCCAAGGCCAGAACTGTACAGAGTACTCCAGCTGTGGCCTAACTACAATTTTATATAGTTCTAGCATAACCTCCCCATTCTATGCCTCGGCTAATAAAGGTAAGTATCCTTAACATTCCTGTCCTGATACATTCAGGGATCTGTGGGTATGCACTCCAAGGTCCCTCTGATCATCTACACTTCTCAGTATCCTTCCATGTGTATACCCTTGTTTTGTTTACACTCCCTAAATGCATTACCTCACAGTTCTCCAGATTAAATTCTGTTTGCCACTTTTCTGCCCACCTGATCAGTCCATTGATATGCGGTCTACAGCTTTCAACCACATAATTAATTTTTGTATCATCTGCAAACTTCTTAATCATGCGCCCTACATTTAAGTCTAAATCATTGATACATAGCACAAAAAGCAAGGGATCTAGTACAGAGTCCAATGGAACCCCACTGGAAACAACTTCCCAGTCACAACAACACCTGTCAACCATTACTGTTTGCTTTCTGCCAGTCAACTTTGGATCCAAATTGCCATTTGCCTTTGTACCCATGGGCCCTTCCATTTCTAACCAGTCCACCATTTGGGACCTTGTCAAAATCCATGTACACCACATCAAACACACCACCCTCATCAATTCTTCTTGTTACTTCCCTACAAAATTCAATCAAGACACAACCTTCCCTTAACAAATCCATGCTGATTTCTCTGCACTCCTGCAATTCTGTCCTATTGCACATCCCTGATTTTAATTAGTCCACCATTGGTAGCTGTGCCTTTAGCTGCCAAGGCCCTAAGCTCTGGAATTCCCTCCCTAAATGTCTCCACCGCTCTCTTCTTTAAGATGCTCCTTAAAACCTACCTCTTTGGCCAAGCTTTCAGTCATTTGTCCTAATATCATCTTTTGTGGTTCGGTGTTAAATTTTGTGTGATAATGCTGTGAAGCGCCTTGGAATTTTTTAATACATAAAGGTGCTATATAAGTGAAAGTTGTTGTTGCTGTTGTTTCCTATTCATATGTAACAGTCACTAGTTAGTATTCCAATCCCTCCCCCTCTCCACCTGGATTGGTATGAATAGGCACATCTATGAGGTATTACCCTTTAAATGTCTATAGTGCATTTGCAACATTTCACCAAAGCCATTTCTCAAACAGTTTTTATTTTGTTAAATGAATTTGATTTGTGGAAACAATTTGCAAATTACAGACATTTTTCCCTCACTGTCCCTCAAGTCTTTTGAAAATATCTATTTTCAACACCATCGGATGCTCCCGATGGCTGGGGAGTCCAGAACCAGGGGTCACAGCTTCAGGATATGGGGTATGCCATTTAGAACAAAAATGAGGACAAATTTCTTCACTCAGAGGGTGGTGAATCTGTGGAATTCTCTACTGCAGAAGGCAGTGGAAGCCAAGTCATTAAATATATTCAGAAGGAGATAGATATATTTCTTAATGCCAAAGGGATCAAGGGATATAGGGAGAAAGCCGGGAACAGGGTACTGAATTAGATGATCAGCCATGATCTTTTTTGAATGGCGGAGCAGGCCCGAAGGGCTGAATGGCCTACTCCTGCTCCTATTTTCTATATTTCTCACCTGGTAGTAACAAGTGGATAAGGTAGATTACTTGATTGACACCCCTGATTGTCGGAAGAACAGGTTGGGTCACATCAATATGCTAAAGCAACATTACCACAGGAAGGAGGATAAGTACAGGTATGTCAGGTAATCGGGATAGCTGAGAAGGAAAATGATGGTGAGGACGAGGCAGAAGCGGCCTTGGAAATTCTCAGATTGAATCTCCAACTATCAGATTATCAAACACAGAATGGCTAAGAAAATTAGACAATATGCTTTTACACTTAGAGGCAAAGCGCCTAAAGACCTAACCAGGCTTTTCACAATGTTTCAAAAAGTTTGAAGGGATAAACTGGGATGATTAAATACATACTTTGGTTCTGTCTTCACAAATGAGGACACAAATTACCTCCCAGAAATGTTGGGGAACATAGGGTCTAGTGAGAAGGAGGAACTGTATGAAATCAGTATTAGTAGGGAAATGGTATTGGGGAAATTGATGGCATTGAAGGCCAATAAATCCCCAGGGCCTGATAATCTACATCCCAGAGTGCCTAAGGAAGTGGCCCTTGAAATAGTAGATGCATTGCTGGTCATTTTTCTAAATTCTATTGATTCTGGAATAGTTCCAATGGATTGGAAGGTAGCTAATGTAACCCCACTATTTAAAAACGGAGACAGAGAGAAAACAGGGAATTATAGACCGGTTAGCTTGATATCAGTAGTGGGGAAAATGCTAGAGTCCATTATAAAAGATGTAAAAGCAGTGCACTTGGAAAACAATGACAGGATCGGACAAAGTCAGCATAGATTTACAAAAGGGAAATCATGCTTGACAAATCTACTGGAATTTTTTGAGAATGTAACTAGTAGAATAGATAAGGGAGAACCAGTGGATGTGGTTTATTTGGACTTTTAGAAGGCATTCGATAAGATCCCACATAAGAGATTAGCGTGCAAAATTAAAGCACACGGGATTGGGAGTAAGGTACTGACATGGAGCGAGAACTGGTTGGCAGACAGGAAAAAAGAGTAGGAATAAACGGGTCTTTTTTCGAATGGCAGGTAGTGACTAGTGGGGTACCGCAGGGAGCAGTGCTAGGACCCCAGCTATTCACAATATATATTAATGATATAGATGAGGGAATTAAATGTAATATGTCCAAGTTTGCAGATGACAGAGCTGGGTGGGAGTGGGAGCTGTGAGGAGGATGCAGAGAAGCTCCAGTGTGATTTGGACAGGTTGAGTGAGTGGGCAAATACATGGCATATGCAATATAATGTGGATAAATGTGAGGTTATCAACTTTGGTGGCAAAAACAGAAAGGCAGATTATCTGAACAGCGATAGATTGGGAAAGGGGGAGGTGCAGCGAGACCTGGGTGTCCTTGTGCACCAGTCGCTGAAAGTAAGCATGCAGGTGCAGCAGGCAGTTAAGAAGGCAAATGGTATGTTGGCCTTCATAGCGAGTGGACTAGAGTACAGGAGCAAGGATGTCTTGCTGTAATTACACAAGACCTTAGTGAGACCACATCTGGAGTATTGTATGCAGTTTTGGTCTCCTTATCTGAGGAAGAATGTTCTTGCTATAGAGGGAGTGCAGCGAAGGTTCACCAGACTGATTCCTGGGACGGCAGGACTGACGTAAAGAGAGATTGGGTCGATTAGGCTTGTATTAGGCTAGAGTTTAGAAGAATGAGAAGGGATCTCATAGAAACCTACAAAATTCTAACAGGACTGGACAGACTAGATGCAGGAAGGATGTTCCCGATGGCGGGGGAGTCCAGGACCAGGGGTCACAGTCTAAGGATAAGGAGTAAGCCATTTAGGACTGAGATGAGGAGGGATTTCTTCACCCAGAGAGTGGTGAACCTGTGGAATTCTCTACCACAGAAAGCAGTTGAGGCCAAATCATTAAATATATTCAAGAAAGGGTTAGATATAGTTCTTAGGGCTAAAGGAATCAAGGGATACAGGGAGAAAGCGGGCTCAGGGTACTAAGTTTGGACGAACAGCCATGATTGTATTGAATGGTGGTGCAGGCTCAAAAGGCCAAATGGCCTACTCCTACTTTCTATGTACAACCTTAGCCAGACATGATGTGGGTATAGGGGGAACCATTCCTTTAAACCAACAGCTTTGCCACTTAGGTCCAGACAGACAGGCCCAAGTGGAAGCAGAGGTACAATCCATGCTGAAGGGCAGCTTAGTTGAACCTAGTCAGGACAGCTGGAATTTGCAGGTGGTCTTGATGCCTAAACCTGGTGGGACGGCTCAAACTTACATAGACTATAGAAAGGTAACTGCAGTAAAGAAGGCAGACTCCTATCCAAATTCTTATTTAGAAGACTGTATAGACAGAGTGGGCAACACCATGTGTCTTAAAGAGACAAATGTGCTGGAGGGATCCTGTCAAATTCCTTTGACATCCCAATTGGCTAAAGAACCAGAGGTAACATGAGGAAAAAGAAAATTACACAAATGAGTTATGATGATCTGGAATGCACTGCCTTAAAGTGTGGTGTAGATTCAATAATATCTTTCAGTATGGAATTGGACAAATACCTGAAGGGGAGAATTTGCAGGGCTATGGAGAAACAGCGGAGGTGTGGGACTAATTGGATAATTCTTTCAAGGAGCTGGCACTGGTATGTTAGGTCAAATGGCCGCCTTCTGTGCTGTACCATTCTCTGATTCTATAATGATTCTATATCCAATAATGTATTCCGGTCATTCATGTATTTGAATACTCCTATGCAAATATAGGTGGCCACATTACACATTACAACAGCTGTCACTTCCATTAGAAAATGCCATAAGTGGTGATACATATTGGGCATCTGATGGAATGCCCCTAGTTGACCATTTACTAGTTGAAGTTAGGTGACTGGGGAGGAAGATGACACCAACAAATGAATGGACCAAAAAAAAATCCTGCCCCAAAAGTCAAGAAAACAGGCTATAATAATCTTTAAAATTACATCAATTAGCATTGATATATTCAAAACCATAAATTACATTTTAATGCATGTTCTACTGCATGGCAGCAGGAAGAGGTTTTATTTATTTATTTCCAAAAACAACCTACTCCATGGTATCTCCAAGCGAGAATGCTACTGTGTGAATTATGCAAAACTTTGAGCTATGGGCCCAGGCCAGTTCTGTCCTAACCTATTTCTCATAGGTCCCTTACAGTCAGGAATGAGAACACATTTGATAGAAAATCCCAGAAGGGTGGTTACGATCTGGAATGCACTGCCTGAAAGGGTGGTGGAGGCAGATTCAATAATTGCTTTCAGAAGGGAATTGGATAAGCACCTAAAGGGAAAACTACAGGGCTAAAGCGAAAGGCCAGGGAGTAGGACTAGCTAAATTGCTCTTGCAGACAGCCAGCACAGACTCAATGAGCCAAATGACCTCCTTTTGTGCTGTAACCAATGATTGCAGCATTCACCAGCTCCCTTATTACCAATTAGCCAACAACTAGGGCAGAAGACCCTTGTATTTTTCTATCAATATTTTCAAGATTTCTCTGGAGTTAGTTTATAATAAAGCTGCAAGACTTGATACTAAAACAATTCTGTCCTTGAGTTTTTAAATTTCAGTGATTTTTAAAAAAAAATTTACCTCAACTTGCAAGGCTGGATTGCATCTATTTTAATGCAAGGAGTCTTACTAGTAAGGCAGACGAATTGAGGGTGTTGATTAACACATGGGAATGATATGGGGCAGGACTGGCAGCTCAATATTCCAGGGTATAGAATCTTCAGGCATGATAGGGGAGGGGATAAAAGAGGAGGTGGCATTGCACTGTTGATTAAGGAGTCAATTACTGCAGTAAGGAGGGATGATATCTTAGAAGGTTCCTCTAATGAGGCCTTATGGGAAGAACTTAAAAACAAAAAGGGGGCAATCACTTGGCTGGGACTGTACTACAGGCCTCCAGTCAGGGAGAGATAGAGGAGCAGATATGTAGGCAAATCTCAGAGGTGTAAAAATAATAGGGTAATAATATTACAGGAATAGTATTAGTGCAAAAGGCTTAAGGGGGGGGGGGGGAAAGAGGGGGCGAGGGGAGGGTGGACAAGTGCATTCAGGAGAGCTTTTTGAGTCAGCACATACAGTCCGACAAGAGGAGGAGCGGTACTGGACTTAATCCTAGGGAATGAAGCCGGACAAGCGGTAGAAGTGGCAGTGGGGGAGCATTTCGGGGACGGTAACAATAACTCTAAGATTTAAAGTAGTTCTGGAAAAGACCATAGAGGGACCAGAAATAAAAGTACTGAATTGGGGAAGGCAGATTTCAATATGATAAAACAGGATCTGGCCAAAGTGGGCTGGGAGCAGCTTCTTGTAGGAAGGTCTATATCAGACCAGTGGGAGCCATTCAGATAGGAAATAGTGAGGGTTCAGGTCCAACATGTTCCCGTAAAGGTGAAGAGTAGGACCAACAAGTCAAAGGAACCCTGGATGTCAAGGGATATAGAGGAATTGATAAGGAAAATTAAGGCTTATGGCAGACTCAGAGCGCTGAAAACAGAAGCAGCCCTAGAGGAGTATAGAAAGTGTAGGGGGGTACTTAAAGTAATTAGGAGAGCGAAGAGGGGGCATGAAAAAACACTGGCAGACAAGATAAAGGAAAGTCCCAAGGTGTTTTATAAGTATATTAAGGGCAAGAGGATAACAAGGGAAAGAGTGGGGCCCATTAGGGATCAAAGAGGCAATGTGTGTGTGGAGCCGAAGGACATAGGTGAGGTTTTGAATAATTACTTTTCATCTGTGTTCTCTATGAAGAGGGACGATGTAGGTGTTGTGATCAGGGAGGGGATTGTGATAGACTTGAACAAATTAGCATTAAAAGGGAGGAAGTATTAGCTGGCTTAAAAGTGGATAAATCCCCAGGCTGTTATGTGAGGCAAGGGAGGAGATAGCTGGGGCTCCGACTCAAATTTTCAAATCCTCTCTGGCCACAGGAAAGGTACCAGAGGACAGCGAATGTGGTAACATTATTCGAGAAGGGTAGCAGGGATAAACCAGGTAATTATAGGTCTTTGAGTTGAACGTCAGTGGTAGGAAAATTATTGGAAAAAATTCTGAGGGACAGGATTACTCTCCACTTGGAGAGACAGGGATTAATCAGGGATAGTCAGCATGGCTTTGTCGGGGGAGATCGTGCCTAATAAATTTGATTGAAGTTTTCCAAGGAGGTGACTAGATGTGTAGATGAGGGTAAAGCAGTTGATGTAGTCTACATGGACTTCAGTAAGGCTTTTGATAAGGTCCCACATGGGAGATTGGTTAAGAAGGTAAGAGCCCTAGGGATCCAGGGTAATTTGGCAAATTGGATCCAAAATTGGCTTCATGGAAGGCAGCAGAGGGTGATGGTCGAGGGTTGTTTTTACAAATGAAGGCCTGTGACCAGTGGGATCAGTGCTGGGACCCTTACTGTTTGTAGTGTACATTAATGATTTAGACGTGAATATAGGAGGTATGATCAGTAAGTTCGCAGACGACATGCAAATTGGTGGCGTCGTAAATAGTGAGGAGGAAAGCCTTAGATTACAGGATTATATAGATGGACGGAGCATTGGCAGATGGAATTTAATTCTAAGAGAGTGAGGTGAAGTATTTTGGGAGGACCAACAAGGCAAGGGAATATACAATGGATGGTAGAACCCTAGGGAGTAAAGAGGCTCAAAGGGAGCTTGGGGAGCTGGTCCATAGATCACTGAAGACAGCAGCACAGGTAGATAAGGTGGTTAGGAAGGCATATGGGATACTTGCCATTATTAGCCAAGGCATGGAATATATGAGCAGGGAGGTTATGTTAGAGCTATATAAAATGCTGGTTAGGCCACAGCTGGAGTACTGTGTACTGTTCTGGTCATCACACTATAAGAAGGATGTGTTTGCACTGGAGAGGGTGCAGAGGAGATTCACCAGGATGTTGGCTGGGCTGGAGCATTTCAGCTATGAAGAGAGACTGAAAAGGCTAGGACTGTTTTCCTTGGAGCAGAGAAGGCTGAGGGGGGACCTGATAGAGGTATACAAAATTATGAGGGGCAGTGATAGGATAGATAGGGAGAAACATTTTCCCTTAGCGAAGGGGTCAATAACCAAGGGGCATCGATTTAAGGTAAGGGGCAGAAGGTTTAGAGGGGAGTTGAGGAAAATTTTTTTCACCCAGAGGGTGGCTGGAATCTGGAACACACTGCCTGAAGGGGTGGTAGAGGCAGAAACATTCAATATTTAAGAAGAATTTAGATGAGCACTTGAAACACCATAGCGTACAATGCTATGGGCCTAGACTGGACGGGTGCTTGCTGCTCAGCGCAGGCACGTTGGGCCGAAGGGCCTGTTTCTGTGCTGTATAACTCTGACTCTATAACTTATTCCTCTCCTCTTTCACAAGTACCAGAAATGAATCAAAATATTGCCAGGAAACTGATTTGAGTGTTAGACGCCCACTGTGGACCAAGTTGACTGAAAATATCAGCTATGATTGAGATTCCAACCTGGGACCTTCCAAGTGTTCACAGCTCACCTACTTACTCGCAGAGGGCAATAGTCGAGTGATCCATATTGTACAACCATATTGCTGATATTGATACACTTCAGCGAAGAAAACAAATCTAACTTTGGAACCAAATTGAAATTGTATTTTTTATTATTTATGGAAGACTATGAAGGGCAATTACTTAATTATTGTAACACAGATGCCACAGTTCATTTAAAGCACACCAACTCTATAGTAACAAGTCAGTTTCTTTAATTTATGACCATGAACACTTTGCATAATTTGAACTGAACTCACAGTCACTCAGTATGTTATATGTACAGTATAAAATTGAGGCAAAAGTAACACTAAAAATTACAGGACCAGTGTGACCAAGCATGACCATCTAAGATATATAGAATGGTACAAGACTCAGCATAGCAGACAGACAAAATGGCTATTCCTCTTCATTTAGCTTCTCTAATTTTGCTTCAAATCGTCTTTTACTGGAATCCAAAATGGTAACACCATGTTTTCTAAAGTCATATCCAACCCTTTCTAGCTCCTCTATGCGATTTTTCAAATTGTCTGCACTGAATTCCAATATTCTTGGCTTCTTTAATAGTTGTTTAATATTAATCTCACTGTCTAGAAGACAATCTATTTTGTTGGAAAGTTTTTCAAACGAGGCATAGAATGCTGGTGGATAATCCATAAAGAATTTCTTCACTTCCTCAGGTGTGCATCCTAATGACTGCAACTGCTCACTTATATTTTTGAAATTTCTTTTCATGTAGTCACTGGAGAGGTCCAAAACTTCGGCACCATGTCCCTGAAGTAGTTTAATAAGTTCAATGTTGCTCAGTTTAAGTGCTTCTGTGAAAAAGTCTACGTTTGTTTTTATCCGTTTAGTGCTTCTTATAAGTATGTAAGCATTTTTAGTGATAATCCTTTTAACAAAATTGTCTGGATTCTTGTCACCTAAACTAACACCAACATCTCGCAGAAGTTTTACCATCTGCTTGTTTAGTTCCAAACTATTAGAGAATGTTCGTGGAGCAGTAGTTAAAATGCGATGCAAGTCTTTTGAGGTCAAGCCAAGAGAACAAAGAAAATTGATATTTTTTTCAAGGTTTTCATTATCACTTGAACGAAAATAAGATTCTGGAGAACGCTGAATAACACATATGATCTCAGAGTCTGTCTTAAAAATACTCCGCCATAACTGCCATCTTTCTTCCAGCTGGCAATAGGAACGTGTGATGGCTCGAGGGTATCTGGAGATAATGCTGGCAATGGTCTTGCGATTGGCACCCTTGTTTGTCAAGAACTCTGCTACACCCTCTTCATTGGTGATCACTTTTCTCAAGACTCCAGGCTGCCTCCTCCTGGCCATCTTAATATCCACACCCAAAACAGTCAAATTGTGTAACAAAACTGTATTTTCTGGCTTTTGGATTGTCTCAGTTGAATCATTGTGACTGGAAGTACAGAATCTCAGATACGATATCTTCAACTGTGCAGCAGAAAAGCAGTTTGGTAAATGAGGAAGTGTTGTTCTGCACAGATACATATGCATTACTTGTGTGGCCACTCGAGCCGTCATGTCGCTACAATACCACAACAGATATACCTGGTTACAGTCTTCCAAACCTATGTACATAGAAAAAACAAGAAGCAACATTATTGTTGTTAATGAAACAATTTAAAAAATGAATTGTTTGAAGCTATTACTGTTTTGTTAATGTTTTTACATAAATGCCTTGAAGGAATCAAGAATAAAAATTGAGGTCTTGAAGTTTATGCTGACAGGGAGGTTATGGCATATTGGCATTGCAGACTTGGATAAATAATGAAGCAGAGCATTGGGCATATTTACTAGGATACTGTTTGCTGCACAGGGATAGAAAGAATAACCAGGAGGAGTGACTATTTATGTTAACGGTGATACTTACAGAGGGGTTATCCATAGTAGAACCAGGTACAAGTGAGATAGAAGCATTGTGGATCAGGTTAAACGATATTAAGGGGTGAAGCAATGATTGGAATTTTTACCTGAAACTTCATACTTAAAGAAGTAAAGTGTGTTGGAACTAAACACAATTTTGTAACCATTTATAACTCCTCTAAACCATCTTTAGTCTCCATACTTGTCCCATTACTACCACCTTTTGCCTTTTACCATCATGCCTGTTATTTAATAACGCCTGTCCTCCACTTTATCACAGATTTCTTTCCACAGTCCCTTTCCCCTGGCTCAGTACTTGCTTAAAAGGATGGTCATCTCTAACATCTTGCAATTCTGATGAAACTTCATCAACTTGAAATGTTAACTGTTTCTCTTTCCACAGATGCTGCCTTACTTGCTGAGTTCTAATTTTATTCCAGTAAATTCATTATCACATTGCTATTTGTGGGAGTTTTCCAAGAACAAATTGGCTGCCACATTTCCTACATTTTAAAAGTATTTCATTGGTTGTAAAGTGGAGACATTCAGTAGTCATGAAAAGCACTACATAAATGTAAGTCTGTTTTAAATCTAATGCTGAATAAATGTTTAAATGTTGACATCTCTAGTCCAGTTATATTAACTTCCTAGACAACTTATTAAAAGTAATATCTAAACTAGGAAATCAACTTTTCTATTATTCGTTCCTGGGATGTGAGCATCACTGGCAATGTCAACATTTGTTGCCCATCCCTAATTGCCCTTGAAAAAGTTGGTAAGCGGCATTCTTGAATCGCTGCAGTCCATCTGGTTTAGGTACACCCACGCACAGTGCTGGTAGGGAGTTCCAGATTTTTGACCAGTGACAGTGAAGGAATGGCAATATAGTTCCAAGTCAGGATGGTGTGTGGCTTGGAGGGGAACTTGCAGGTGGTGGTGTTCCCATGCATCTGCTGCCCTTGTCTTTCTAGGTGGTAGAGGTCACGGGTTTTGAAGGTGCTTTTGAAGTAGGCTTGACAAGTTGCTGCATTGTATCTTGTATACACTATTGCCTGTGTGCGCTGGTGGGGGATGGGGGTGTCAATCAAGGGGGCTGCTTTGTTGTGGATGTTGTCGAGCTTCTAGGGTGTTGTTGGAGCTGCACTCATCCAGGCAAGGGGAGAGTATTCCATCACACTTGTGCCTTGTAGATGGTGGGGGAATCAGGTGGTGAATTACTTGCTGCAGAATTCCCAGTGTCACAACAACTTGCTTTGTTGATGATAATGTTCTTTAATCCCCTGACTGGAGATCTGAATTTATATATTTTTAAATAAATGTTAAAAAGAACAGTTTGAAAAAATGACTTTGCTGGCAGCTTAGGATGACCACCTAATTTGCAACACAATATCCTCCATTGCAAGGCTTGTGAGGAGAGACAAAATGGTTGCTCATATCCCAGCAAGAACCAAGACCCAGGAAGTTTAAAGGAACTAACTGTTCTTTTTAAGCAAGAAGAGCTATGCTTGAATTACTGAGGGACTGTCATGTGACATGCCCCTCCCCATCCGTGGTTTGAAGCTCGTGTTTCTCTGCAGCAGAGCAGCAGATTCTGGACCCTGCTGTGTGCAGACCCAAGTGCGGCTCCCTCTCTCTCTCCCCATTTCAGCTTACAAGCTTTGAACTCTGCCTGTTGAATGACCACCTTTGCATACGCCAGCTACAATCAGAAACCCCTATAGAGGAAAGAAATCATACGCATCGCTGTCTCCAGGAGACCCACCGAATTGGTCATCTACCTCTTCAAACTAAAAACCTCAGGACGACCAAATTCAACTAGAAACCAGCCAAATCACCAAGCACCACCGACTGTATACCCCTTTTTTTCCTATGGACTGTAACTCAACCAATCTTCCTTTCCCCACTCTAACCTATTTGTGTGTGTGTGTAAACCTCTACAATGTGGGTGTGAGAGAGTGCAAGCGGGTACATAGTTTATTATTTTTATTCGTTCAGTTTAGGTACAATAAAGTTAACTCTTTCTTTGTTAAACTCAAGAAGACCTGTCCGGTTCTTATGATAATCATTGCAAGTAAGTAATCAAACACCTACTGAATTGGCCAGTACATCCACTTTAGGAATTAAACCTGTTGCAGTCAAACAAGGAGGGAAAAAGAGGGAAGCCCTTCGACCCCTCCTCACTTGACTGCAACACCAGCCTCTGACCTGATCTTGTAGCCACGGTCTTAACATGGCTGGTCCTGTTCAGTTTCTAATCAATGGTAACCCCAGGATGCTAACTGTAGGGTATTCAGCGACGGTAATGCTCATCTCAAGTGGAGATGATTAGATTCTCTCTTGTTGGAGATCATCATTGCCTTGCAGTTGTGTGACATGTGTGACTCGCTACTCATCAACCCAAGCCTGCATGTTGTCCAGGTCTTGCTGCATGTGGGCACAGACTGCTTCAGTATCTGAGGAGTGGAAAATGGTACTGAACATCCCCACTTCTGACCTTATGATGGAGGAGAGGTCATTGATGTAGCAGCTGAAGATGGTTGGTCCTCGGACACTACCCTGCGGAGCTGCTGCAGCATTGTCCTGGACCTTAGATGTTTGGCCTCCAACAAATGACTATTTATTAAGCGGATTGAAACCACAAAATAAGTTTTAAAAGGACTGACCCACAGTATTTTTAAGTAACCTAAATAGCAGTTTTCAAAACAAAGTGATTCCTGACAACGCAGCCGGTCACTGACGTCATCAGGCTGTGCCAAGATGCGCACATGGACTCCTGCTCTCTGCGCGTGCGCTCCTACTTGCCAGGACTGGTTAGCGCATGCGCCGATGATATCATTGCGTGATGTGTGCATCTTCGGACAATGCGCCTGGTTGGCTTCTGCCCATGTGCTTTATGCGTACAGCAATGCAACGCTAATGGGTATTCACCCATGCGTCAAGCTCCGCTCCCTCCCCTGCCACTCTGCTCACCACCACCCCCCCAGCCATCCCACTCGCCGCCACCCCCCCCCACCCGCTCCCACCCCCATTGTGTGCTGCCATGTGTTTAGGTTAGGTTGCCTTAGTGTGATTATTTGAGCAGCACAATCTTTAGTCCTGGCAGCTGCCTGAAGTCGCAGACTGTGACGTTTTAGTGGCATGTGCCACTGCAGCATCACCTAGTAGTAGCGGTGTCAGCAAATGCAGCCTTTTCAAAAATGGCCAAACATTTACATGACTTCACCTTGCAAATTACAAAACTATCAGAAAGGAGCCAGGCATGTCTGGAAGTGAACCACCAGAACAATCAGCTTAAGGGCGTGTGAATGCCCATTACCTGAACTACTCTCAGGCATAATCTGTTTACCGCATTACTTAAGACAATAAACCTGGAATGAGGATTTCCCAACTTGATCTGACCATATGTGGTAACTGGCTAGATTGAGAGTAGAGGTCATATGGCAGCAAGCTAACGCTTTGTATTAGAAAGAGACTGCTTCTCCAGAGGAATGAGAATCACACAGTCCATGAGCAGATAACAATGAGAAGAGAACTAGTGGTCTCTTTCTCCAGCCATTCTGTATGCATATGCCCTGCCCGTATATGCCCAAACAGCACTGACAGTGTCTTGAACATAAACCAAACAGCCGCTGATTTCAGAGGAAAAGACAGAGACCATCTTCAAGACCTTAAATCGTCTCTGCCTGGACAATTAGAGAGAGCGAGAGCGCCAGACAGAGAGAGTGCCAGACAGAGAGAGAGAGAAAAAATCTCTTGGATGCACAGAGTGAGTTGGAGCTTTTTTTATGACTTTTATTTATTGCTATTAACAATAAACACTATTTCCTTTTCTTTTAAACCTTACATGAAGGCCCGTCTGTGTGTATCTCTTAATCACAGCAATTAAACAGTTCGTCATTCACTAAATTGGCAAGAGAATCCTTCTGAAAACATCTGCACCCGTCAACCAAGAGGCAGAAAGAGAGGGCAGACAATCTACCGCATCTCACCTGGCAGTAACAACACACGCGAAGGCAAGTGATTTGTCACGTCCCAAGATCTGACGACAATTGTGGGTAGCACATCCTATGACAAATATATGCATGTACACTTATAGCATGTAGCAGACTTGCTGCCTGCATACTAAGGTTTTGGAGTACATGAAAACACCTGAATGAAAATGCAAGTTTCTGAATGGATCGAAGAGAGAACACTTCACTTTCTTTAAATACATAATAGTAGCTGGTAACATTACAGGCCAACCATCATACTCAGCTTCTGATTTTCACTTAGTCTGTCAAAAAGACCTTCCCTACTGCTACAACCAGATCTGGGGCCTCAACTCTTTACAATCTATATTAATGACGTGGATGAAGGGACTGATTGTATCGTTAGCAAATTTGGCAACAAAGATGGGAAGGAAAGCAAGTCATGAGGAGGACATAAAGGGTCTGCAAAGGGATGTAGATAGGTTAAGTGAATGGGCAAAAATTTGGCAGACGGAGTATAATGTGGCAAAATATCAGGTTATCCACTTTGGTGGGAAGAATAGAAAAGCAGATTATTTACATGGAGAGAGACTGCAGTACAGAGGGATCTTAGTGTCCTTGTACATCTTCTCTTCTTCTTTAGCCTCCTTATCTCGAGAGACAATGGATAAGCGCCTGGAGGTGGTCAGTGGTTTGTGAAGCAGCACCTGGAGTGGCTATAAAGGCCAATACTAGAGTGACAGACTCTTCCACAGGTGCTGCAGAGAAATTCATTTGTCGGGGCTGTTACACAGTTGGCACTCCCCTTGCGCCTGTCTTTTTTCCTGCCAACTACTAAGTCTCTTCGCCTCGCCACACTTTAGCCCCACCTTTATGGCTGCCCGCCAGCTCTGGCGGATGCTGGCAACTGACTCCCACGATTTGTGATCAATGTCACAGGACTTCATGTCGCGTTTGCAGACGTCTTTAAAGCGGAGACATGGACGACCGGTGGGTCTGATACCAGTGGCGAGCTCGCTGTACAATGTGTTTTTGGGGATCCTGCCATCTTCCATGCGGCTCCTTGTACATGAATCACAAAAAGTTAGCATGCAAACACAGCAAGTAATTAAGGCGGCAAACAGAATGTTGGCTGTTATTGCAAGGGGAATGGAGTATAAAAGTAGAGAAGTCTTGCTACAACTGTACAAGGCATTAAGACCACAACTGGAGTATTGCGTAGAGTTTTGGTCTCCTCATTTAAGGAGGGATATATTTGCATTTGTGACAGTCCTGAGAAGGTTCACTAGGTTGATTCCTGGGATGAAGGGGCTGTCTTATGAGGAAAGGTTGAGCAGGTTGGGCCTATATTCATTGGAGTTTGGAAGAATGAGAGGTGATCTTATTGAAACATATAAGATTCTGAGGGGGCTTGACAGGACAGATGCTGAGAGGATATTTCTCCTCGTGGGGGAAAATCTAGAACTGGGGGCAGTTTCAAAATAAGGGGTCTCCCATTTAAGACAAAGATGAGGAGTAACTTCTTCTCTCAGAGGGTCATTAATCTTTGGAATTCTCTTCCCCAGAGAGCAGTGGAGACTGGGTCATTGAATATATTCATGGCTGAGCTAGACAGATTTTTGTTTTACAAGAGAGTAAAGGATTATGGGGGGTGGGGGGGGGGGGGGGGGGCGGCAGGCAGCAATTGGAGTTGAGGCCACAATCAGATAGGCCAAATGGCCTATTTATGTTCTTATGGCAACTTAGAAGTGAACTAATGCCTTATTACTACCTAATATTGTAGCACTGACATATTTATATATAGTAATTGTGTTTCTTAGCTTGAAATAGGTGCACTATACATTGCTACCCATAACTGGTGGAGAAACTTCTATATAAAATGGGAGAGAAGGGCACTAATGGCGATAAAACAAATGCCAATTGTGGTATAATTGCATCATTGCCAATCTAAGCGCAAGAAGCAAAAAAAAAACTTTATATGCTAGAAATCTGAAACAAAAACAGAAAATGTTGTCAGTCAGCATCTCCGGAAAGAACAGGCAAGTTAACGTTTCGGGGGGGGGGGGGGGGTGAACGATTCTTGTTCAAAACCGGAGAAACAAGTGTGGCATCTGAAAACTGTCCTCTCACAATGAACTCGCTGTGCCATAGATTAGTGAAAAGAGAAATCGATGGCTATTCACCACACTAAGACTAGTGTAAACCTTAACCACTAAAACTTTGCAAATACACGTTTTTCCTCTTCCGATCTCATTTCTGTTCCATATTGTTTATGTTGACCTCGCTACACATCTCGGCTCCTTTCGTTACGGGAATCCGTTTCTTTTACTCTCTAAACCTCTTCACGTCGATACACCGAACCTTGTTGAAGACGAAGCTCCATGAAAACGCAAAAGTGGAAAGTAAATTATGGGCGGCAAAGATTTCATTTTTCGCACGGTACATCTAAACTAGCCACAACTAAAACCTGTTTGTTTTCTAATAGACAGAACTCACCAGCTTTGCAGAGATGCAATGAAAACCCTGCCTGTAACTGGGACTCAATGAAAAAAGCACTAATTTCCGGTGCCTGCTCGGAAGGGGAAAATACGTCTCCGTGCACAAGCGCAGTGCATGCGGCGTGCTACAAATTGGGTTTTAGGATTATGTGTCACGCTTCCCCTGATAAAGATACGCCAACACTTGCTTACGAACGTGACCAGCGTGCCTCATGTACCTTAATGTGAAAGCTGCTGCTCCAATGAAGGCTTAATACAAACATTGATTTTTTTTTTGGATCAAATATACAGGATCGAGGACAGAGAATGCTGGAAATACACATCTGTACAGAGAAAACGGCATATTAACATTTCAGGTGGAAACAGAATAATTCGTCTGGAATTTAACCTGTTTTTTTCTCTGTACATATACTGATAGTTCTGTTGCATATTTCCATTAACATTTAGGTTTTTAAATCTGTTTCAAATGCTTTCAATTTTATTTTATTTTTTTTAAAACAGCTCAATTAGATCAATCTTCTATACTGATGGGAATACAAGCCAAGATCATGCAACCTGTCCTCATAATTTAATACACCCAGCCCCAGTATTATTCTGGCAAATCTGCACTGCACCCTTCCAAGACGAGCATTTCCTTCCTGATGTGTGCTGCCCAAAACTGAACACAGCACCCCAAATAGAGCGTGACCAAGCTTTATGCCACTGAAGCATCATTTAGACCCCTTTGTATTCCCATCTCCTGGAGATGCCTTTTGTACCTGTCCACAAGTCTGCAATGATTTGTGAACTTGGACACCCAAATCTCCTTGCTCTCTGCAATTCCAAATTTCTCACCATTTAGAAAATACTCCAATTTATCTTTCATCAGTACAAAGTGGATAACCTCACAATCACCTATATTGAACTCTACTTGCCAGAGTTTTGCTCACTCAGTTAATCGGTCTATGTCCTTTTGCAACTTCCTGCTCTCACCTGCACTACTTATTATCCCTACTAACTTAATTGACCAGATTTTGCAGGGGTGGTGGATTGACTGAACTGTCAGCGTTCGCAGTCAATACCCCTCAGAAACTGACTGCAACTTCAGGATATCAGGCATGCACAGATGAGAGAGTAATCCTGAAGTTGCATCTGTCACTCAGGGTTCCAACACAGGCTGCGCTGTGGCTCCTCCCAGAGCCGGCAATCACGAAATCAGTTCAACTTTCCCGCCCCCACATCACTGTTTGAAATTCCTTGAAAAGTTACATTAGGTGTAACTGGGTTTTTAACGACGATGTGATTAATAAAATTTGATGAACAGACTCTGAAAAAATTATAATTGTGGAGTGCTGTTAAATTAGTAGATTTTTAAGCTAAATTTTTTAAAATTCAGAATACTTTAACTTCTACCTTCACTGCATGCGTTTGTCCCAATCTTTAATCTGCTCGATTTAAAAAAATTTAAAAGTGATTTAATTTTAATGCTTTTAGTTTTCTCTTTGTTGGGGTCTGTGAAAATCCTTTAATGTGATTCGCTGCTTAGACAGCCTGATGAGATCACTGCCGCTCGACCCTGTGAATGTCCAGTAAAGAACACTGCAAACAGTTGCAGTACCATTGCATGGCACTAGAACTGAAATCCTCACCAGAGAGATTCTCGCAGCCAGACTTACTTTGAGGTCAGTAGCAAGCACTCGTTATCTGTAAACTTGGATAGACACCTCTCCCTTCGTACAAGTCGTTAATAAATATGGTGAAACATTGAGGCCCCAGAAGAACACCACTTCACACATCCCACCAATCAGAGAACATACCCTTCATCCCATTTTGTCTCATATTTCTTTTCAACCCATCAAAAGGCTACCTCCTATTCCATGCGCTCTCACATATGCTAATAATTTGTGTGGAACCTAATTGAATGCCTTCTGGAAGTCCATGTAGATAATATCATAGAAATTCCCTTATTTGTCTTATTAGCGGCTTCAAAAAATTCAAATACATTCGTCACACATGATTTACCCTTAAAGCCATGCTGGCTCTGTCAGCACATTCAAGTGCTGAGTCACTCTATTCCTCATGGCAGTTTCCTCACAACTGAAGGCAAGGCACAGTGCTATAAATATACAAAAAGATCCCAAATTTGTTCCATTGTCTTAATTTATTTTAAATTACATCTTCTCAATTGTAAATAATTCATTAGTCGCTTTGTCAAAGTAGAACTTGTGAAATATATATGTGTTAACATCTATGTGCACAAGAAACAGCCTAGGGTTAATGATTCCTTGAAATATGCTCTCTGGGTTTCACTCAATTAGCTTAAGTTACCTGTTATTTTCTTAAATTACAGATGGTGACACTCTACTCCACCTTTAAAATGAATAATTAATTGCCTAAACTTTCAGTTTTGTATAGACTGTATAAGGCCATTCCTCCAAACATGAAGACAAGTGCACGTTATTAATTACAGCGGTGTTTGTGGTCCCTGGGTTAGCTAAAATATGCTGATTTTCCAATTGTTCTGGCAGAACTTGCATTTAACAGCTTTCTTTCACAACCACAGGATGCTCCAATCCATTTAGTGTTGTTGTGTAGGCAATACAGTGGCCAATTTACATAAAGGAAGGTGCCACAAACAGCTATGAAGTAAATTACCAGATTTGGTGCTGTTAAGTGAAGGATAAATGTTGGCGAGGACATCAGGAAAACTCCTCTGCTCATCTTCCAATAGTGCCATTGGATCGGTTATGTCCACTGGGTGACAGACAGGTCTCAATGGAACATTTCATCCAGAAGATGACACCTCCAATAGTACATCAATCCCTTTCCAGTATTGCACTGAAGTATCAGCCTAGATTCTGTGCTCAAGCCTTAGAATGGAGTTTGATCCTATAATCTCCAGATTCAGAGGCAAAAGCACCATCACTTAGCCAAACAGTAAGAATTTTTGTATGACTGTGTAAAAATTATTGGGCGGCGCAGTGGTTAGCACCGCAGCCTCACAGCTCCAGGGACACGGGTTCAATTCTGGGTACTGCCTGTGTGGAGTTTGCAAATTCTCCCTGTGACCACGTGGGTTTTCGCCGGGTGCTCCGGTTTCCTCCCACCGCCAAAGACTTGCAGGTGATAGGTAAATTGGCCATTGTAAATTTCCCCTAGTGTAGGTAGGTGGTAGGGAATATGGGATTACTGTAGGGTTAGTATAAATGGGTGGTTCTTGGTCGGCACAGACTCGGTGGGCCGAAGGGCCTGTTTCAGTGCTGTATCTCTAAATAAATAAAATAAATAAAACCATCTTGAACGCATTCAAGAAATTCATACCTTTTCGAGCAATGGTGGTCATTACTGAGACATGACTAAGCTAAACACAATCGAGTTAAATATTCCAGATTATAAAGGGCTTTAGAAAGGATAGGAAAACTGATACTATTACAACATTAGTCATCTACAATAATACTATGCAGTTTTTTGATTCTCACCAGTTTTCTGATTGGTCACTTTAAGAGGCATGTCTGTTAATGGGTTTATTTGGTGGGGCAGTGCATTTTTTTAAAATATTCATTCATGGGATGTGGGCGTCGCTGGCTATGCCAGCATTTATTACCCATCCCTAATTGCCCTTGAGAAGATGGTGGTGAGCTGCCTTCTTGAACCACTGCAGTCCATGTGAAGTAGGTACACCCACAGTGCTGTTAGGAAGGGAGTTCCAGGATTTTGACCCAGCGACAGTGAAGGAACGGCGATATAGTTCCAAGTCAGGATGGTGTGTGACTTGGACGGGAACTTGCAGGCAGTGATGCTCCCATGCATCTGCTGCTCCTGTCCTTCTAGTTGGTAGAGGTCGCGGGTATGGAAGGTGCTGTCTAAGGAGCCTTGGTACGTTGCTGCAATGCATCTTGTATATGGTACACACTCCTGCCACTGTGCGTCGGTGGTGGAGTGTGTGAATGTTTGTGGATGGTGTTCCAATCAAGCGGGCTGCTTTGTCCTGGATGGTGTCAAGATTCTTGAATGTTGTTGGAGCTGCACCCATCCAGGCAAGTGGAGGGTATTCCATCACACTCCTGATGTGTGCCTTGTAGATGGTGGACAGGCTTTGGGGAGTCAGGAGGTGAGTTACTCGCCGCAGGATTCCTAGCCTCTGACCTGCTTTTGTAGCCACAGTATTTATATGGCTACTCCAGTTTAGTTTCTGGTCAATGGTAGCCCCTAGGATGTTGATGTTGATATGGGGCGCACGGAGGACTGGAGCACCTGTCGCTCACCTGGCTGCCAACAGCTAGTGACAGTGGCGGCGGTGGCAGATTGGGGGGGGGGTGGGAGGATGGTGGTTGATGGAGAACATGAACAGCAAAGACTGAGGGGAACCCAACAACAAAAGTTGCCTTGGTTGGAGAGATTGTTTCCATAATGGATGGGGATGGCAAGAGCAGGATGGGATGGCACAGGACGGGTGGATGAGATGATGGAATTGTTTAAGTGTGACAAAATGGTGGGGGCAATCCTTCGATACAATTTCTTATTCAAAAGCTATTCTTTGTGCTAAAAATAACAATTCACTAGATTTGAATGTAAGTGGTTTAGAAAAGCTGTTAGGTGAAATAAAAGAATACATCAGCATTGATTTTATAGACAAAGAAGATGGTAACAGTCTATACCCTCCACAGTCTAACTCCAATGGGCATGTCACTGCACAAACTTAGATTCAAGGAAGCAGTTATAATATAGCAATGAAAGTTGAATCCTAAACAAGGACTTTGTCATGGAACAAGATTGGTAGTAAGGAAGCTGGTTTCTTCCATGATAGATGCTAAAATTACAACAGGCAGATTTCAAGGAAATAGAGTGTTTATTCCTCGAATAATATTGAGCCCATCAGATGTCAACTTGCCTTTTCAACTCAGGAGAAAACAGTTCCTAATTAGACTTTCACATTCCCTAACTTTAAACAATTACAAGGTCAGATTCTTGACAAAATTTGTATTTATATTCCTAGGTTCAAAAGTCTTGATTCTGTTAAGTCTTTCGTGAAAGAATATCTAGGAATCCTGTATTTAAAGAAGTACTGTTGCAATAAAGATACTAAGTTGACAGCAAATGTTTGGCGGGTCTCTGCTAGTGACAATATAACTAAGGGAAAGCAATCAACAGAGACTCTGATTCGAATGAGGAATGAAAGAGGACTTAAAACTATAATGGGAGTTGTCTACAGGCCTCTTGATAGCAGTAATGAAGTAGTACGATGTATTAACTCAGATTAGAGAGGCTTGTAGCAAACGAAGAGTTGTTTTAATATGAGACTTTTAATTTTAATATAGATTGGGAAATGCAAGTCAGAAAGGTAATGAATTTGAGTACATTCAAGTTAGTTTTATGGAGTAATATGTTCTAAAACCAACGAGAGGGCAGGTCGTACTAGATTCAGTAATGAGTAATGACTTAGCTAATAATCTAACAGTAGAGGAACTTTTGTCCAACAGATTCGATGTTAGCTTCTCCTTTTGAAACTTAACACGTTTATTAATTCCAGATTGTGGTACGGCTAACTAACAGGATGAAACAGAGAGTGACAACAGCAAACTGATCAAAATTGTTATCGGCTAAAATGACAGATAAATAGCAAGAGGTGTTCAAAAAAGTTTTAGTTTAATACAGGATCAGGAGATACCCCTGAAGGACAAGAGCTCTACTTTGCAAATAAAACAGCCATGGTTGATTAAAGAGGTAAAAGATAACTAAAAACTATTGGAAAGAGCATGCAAAAGTGGAAAGAATACCGTAGATGCAGAGAACTGGGAGAGAGATAAAGAATGGCAAAGGATAGACAGAAATAGCTGCAAAAAGGAATACGAAAAGAAATTAGCAAGGGATATCAAGATTAACACAAAACATGGGGAGGCGGTGGCTTAGTGGTATTGTCACTAGACTAGTGACCCAGGGTATTGCTCTGGGGACATGGGTTCAAATCCCACCACAGCAGAAGGTGGAATTTGAATTCAATTAATAAATAAGGAATTAAAAGGCTAGTCTAATGATGGCCATGAAACCATTGTCGATTGTTGTAAAAACCCATCTGGATTACTAATGTCCTTTAGGGAAGGAAATCTGCTGTTTCCTACCTGGACTGGCCTACATGTGACTCCAGACCCACAGCAATGTGGTTGACTCTCACATGCCTTCTGAAATGGCCTAGCAAGCCACTCAGTTGTATCTAACCGCTACAAAGTCAATAAAAAAGGAATGAGACCGAATAGACCACCCAGCATCGACCTAGGCACGGGAAACAACAACGGCAAACCCAGCCCTGTTGACCCTGCAAAGTCCTCCTTACTAACATCTGGGGGCTTGTGCCAAAGTTGGGAGAGCTGTCACACAGACTAGTCAAGCAACAGCCTGACATAGTCATACTCACGGAATCATACCTGACAAACAATATCCCAGACACTGCCATCACCATCCCCGGGTACGTCCTGTCCCACCGGCAGGACAGACCCAGCAGAGGTGGCGGCACAGTGGTACACAGTAGGGAGGGAGTTGCCCTGGGATTCCTCAACATTGACTCTGGACCCCATGAAGTCTCATGGCATCAGGTCAAACATGGACAAGGAAACCACCTGCTGATTATGACCTACCGCCCTCCCTCAGCTGATGAGTCAGTACAACTCCAGGTTGAACAGCACTTGGAGGAAGCACTGAGGGTGACAAGGGCACAGAATGTACTCTGGATGGGGGACTTCAAAGTCCATCACCAAGAGTGGCTTGGTAGCACCACTACTAACCGAGCTGGCCGAGTCCTAAAGGACATATCTGCTAGACTGGGTATGCAACAGGTGGTGAGGGAACCAACAAGAGGGGAAAACATACCTGACCTCGCCCTCACCAATCTGCCTGCCGCAGATGCATGACAGTATTGGTAGGAGTGACCACCGCACAGTCGTTGGAGATGAAGTCCCTCCTTCGTACTGTGTGGCATTACCACCGTGCGAAATGGGATAGATTTCAAACAAATCTAGCTATGTAAAACTGGCATCCATGAGGCGCTTTGGGCCATCAGCAGCAGAATTGTACTCAACCACAATCTGTAACCTCATGGCCCGGCATATCCCCCACTCTACCATTACCATCAAGCCAGGAGACAAACCCTGGTTCAATGAAGAGTGCAGGAGGGCATGCCAGGAGCAGCACCAGGCATACCTCAAAATGTGGTGTCAAGCTGGTGAAGCTACAACACAGGACTATCTGCATGCCAAACTGCGTAAGCAGCATGTGATGGACAGAGCTAAGTGATCCCATAACCAAAGGATCAAATCTAAGCTCTGCAGTCCTGCCACATCCAGCCGTGAATGGTGGTGGACAATTAAACAACTAACTGGAGGAGGTGGCTCCACAAATATCCCCCATCCTCAATGAATGGGGGAGCCCAGCACATCAGTGCGAAAGACAAGGCTGAAGCATATGCAACAATCTTCAGCCAGAAGTGCCGAGTTGATGATCCATCTCGGCCTCCTCCTGAAGTCCCCAACATCACAGATGCCAGACTTCGGCCAATTCGACTCACTCCGCATGATATCAAGAAACGACTAAAGGCACTGGATACTGCAAAGGCTATGGGTCCTGACAATATTCCGGCAATAGTACTGAAGACCTGTGCTCCAGAACTTGCCGCGCCCCTAGCCAAGCTGTTCCAGTACAGCTACAACACTGGCATCTACCCGGCAATGTGGAAAATTGCCCAGGTATGTCCTGCACACAAAAAGCAGGACATGTCCAACCCAGCCAATTACCGCCCCATCAGCCTACTCTCAATCATCAGTAAAGTGATGGAAGGTGTCATCAACAGTGCTATCAAGCGGCACTTGCTTAGCAATAACCTGCTCAGTGACGCTCAGTTTGGGTTCCGCCAGGGCCACTCAGCTCCTGACCTCATTACAGCCTTGGTTCAAACATGGACAAAAGAGCTGAACTCAAGAGGGGAGGTGAGAGCCCTTGACATTAAGGCAGCATTTGAACAAGTATGGCATCAAGGAGCCCTAGCAAACCTAAGGTCAATGGGAATCAGGGGGAAAACCATTGGCTTGCTGGAGTCATACCTAGCGCAAAGGAAGATGGTTGTGGTTGTTGGAGGTCAATCATTTGACCTCCAGGACATCACTGCAGGCGTTTCTCAGGGTGGTGTCCTAGGCCCAACCATCTTCAGCTGCTTCATCAATGACTTTCCTTCAATCATAAGGTCAGAAGTGGGGATGTTCGCTGATGATTGCACAATGTTCAGCACCATTCGTGACTCCTCAGATACTGAAGCAGTCCGTGTAGAAATGCAGCAAGACTTGGACAATATCCAGGCTTGGGCTGATAAGTGGCAAGTAACATTCGCGCCATACAAGTGCCAGGCAATGAACAAGAGAGAATCTAACCATCTCCCCTTGACATTCAATGGCATTACCATCGCTGAATCCCCCACTTTCAACATCCTAGGGGCTACCATTGACCAGAAACTGAACTGGAGTAGCCATATAAATACCGTGGCTACAAGAGCAGGTCAGAGGCTAGGATTCCTGCGGCGAGTAACTCACCTCCTGACTTCCCAAAGCTTGTCCACCATCTACAAGGCACAAGTTAGGAGTGTGATGGAATACCCTCCACTTGCCTGGATGGGTGCAGCTCCAACAACACTCAAGAAGCTCAACGCCATCCTCGACAAAGCAGCCCGCTTGATTGGCACCCCATCTACAAACATTCACTCCCTCCACCACCGACGCACAGTGGCAGCAGTGTGTACCATCTACAAGATGCACTGCAGCAACGCACCATGGCTCCTTAGACAGCACCTTCCAAACCCGTGACCTCTACCAACTAGAAGGACAAGGACAGCAAATGCATGGGAACACCACCACCTGCAAGTTCCCATCCAAGTCACACACCATCCTGATTTGGAACTATATCGCCGTTCCTTCACTGTCGCTGGGTCAAAATCCTGGAACTCCCTTCCTAACAGCACTGTGGGTGTACCTACCCCAAATGGACTGCAGTGGTTCAAGAAGACAGCTCACCACCACCTTCTCAAGGGCAATTAAGGATGGGCAATAAATGCTGGCCTGGCCAGCGATGCCCACATCCCATGAATGAATAAAAAAAAAATCACAAATTTGGAGAAAAAGGGTAGGTAAGGATAATGTGGGCCCATTAAAAACAGATGCAGGTAATAATGCAAATAAAAATAACAAAACAGCAGACTTGAATAGTTACATCATGACAGTCTTCGCAGTAGTGGAGTATACCTAGCATTCCAGGAAAACTAATGAAGAATCAAGAACTAGAACTCACTAAATTTTACTTAAACAAGAAAACAGGAATAGAAAAAAAATCACTGCACTAAAGACTGACAAATTCCCAGGACCAGATGGTTTCCTCTCCAGGTTTTTAAAGAAAGGAGGCAAGTAAATTGCAGATGCTTCAGCCATAATCCTCCAACACTACCTCAATCAGGAACTGTTCTCCTAGATTTGGAAATTGCAATTGTAACTCCATTATTTGAGAAAGATGAGAGAGGGGGGAACCAGGAAATTATAGGCCTGTTAATCTGACATCTGTCATGGGACAGTTATGGAATCTATAATTCAGGACAGATTGACTGAGCAATTAGAGAAATTTGAGCTGATTAAAAAGAGTCAACAAGGATTTGTAACAAACTTAACTGGATTTTTGATTAAGTAACTAAGATAATGGAGAGGGATTTCCTGAAGCCATTTGATAAGGTTCCACATAAAGAAACTTAGCTAAAATTAAAGCTCATGGAATTGAAGGCAAATTATTGAACTGATCAGGAGATTGATGTTTGAGCTTGGTCCTCAACAATTCATTCTATTTATGAATGACTTAGATAATATAATAGAGTCATATATTCAAATCTGCAGATGACAGATTATTTTTTATTATTCTTTCACAGGATGTGGGCATCACTGGCTAGGTCAGCATTTATTGCCCATCCCCAAGTGCCCTTGAGAAGGTGGCGGTGAGCCACCTCCTTGAACTGCTTGGTTGTATTGTAAGTCATAGAGACGACAGCATAAAATTACAAAGTCATTGGCAGATTAGGTGAGTGGGCAAAACTGTGACAGATGGATTTCAATGCAGATTAAGCATCAGGTCATTGATTTTGAACCACAAAACAATAGATCCCAAGTATTAAATAGCGAAAAGAGTCATTGAACTATAGAATCACAGAAATTTACAGCACGGAAGACGACCATTCTGCTCATCGTATCCGCGCCGGCCAACAGGCAGCCATCCAGCCTAATCCCACTTTCCAGCTCCTGAAGCGACCTACAAGACTACGGCTCAAGTGTATATCCAAGTACTTTTGAAATGCCTCTACGACGCTTTCAATGAATTCCAGATCCCTAGCATTCGCTCAGTGAAAATAATTTACCCTCGAATCCTCTCTGAACCTCCTCCCTCCTACCCCAAATCTGTGTCCCCTGGTTATGAACTCTTAACCAAGGGGAATATGGCCTACCTATTCACTCTATCTCGACCTCTCAATTTTATACACTTCAGCTAGGCCTCCCCTCAGCGTTCTCTGTTCCATCGAGAACAAACATAGCTTATCCAATCTTTTCTCATACCTAAAATTCTCCAGTCCAGGCAACATCCTCGTAAATCTCCTCTGTACCCACTCTATTGCAATCACATCTTTCCGATAGTGCAGTGACCAGAACTGCATGCCCTTCTCCAGCCTTAACCAGTGTTTTATACAATTTCAGCATAACATCCCTGCTCATATATTCTAAGCCTCGGCTAATAAAGGCAATTATCCCGTATGCCTCCTTGACTACCTTATTTACCTATCCAGCCACCTTCAGGGACCTGTGGACATGTACTCTGAGGTCCCTCAGTTCCTCTATACTTCTCAGTTTCCTACCATTTATTGTGTATTCTCTTGCCTTGTTAGCCTTCCCCAAATGCATTATCTCACACTTCTCCAGATTGAACTCCATTTGCTATTGTTCCACCTACCTGATTAATCCACTGCATCTTCCAGCAGTCTACAGCTTTCTTCTCCACTGCGTGGCCAATTTTTATATCATCAGCAAACTTCTTAATCATACATTCAAGTCTAAATCATTGATGTATGCCACAAAAAGCAAGGGATTTAGTACTGATCCCTACGGAACCCCACTGGAAACACCCTTCCCGTCACAAAAAAAGCCATCAACCTTTACCCTTTGCTTCCTACCTCTGAGTCAATTTTGACTCCAACTTGCCATTTTGCCTTGGATCCCATGGGCTGTTACTTTCATGACCAATCTGCCATGTGGGATCTTATCAAAAGCCTTGCTAAAATACATATAATCTACATCAAATGCACTACTTTCATCGACCTTCTTTGTTGCCTCCACAAAAAAAATCAATCTTAGTCAGGCACGACCTTTCCATAAGAAATCTGTGCTGACTATTTTTGATTAATCCACGTCTTTGGATTATTCTAAAAAGATTTATCTTGCCCCTCAGAATTTTTTCCAATAATTTTTCCACCATCTAGGTTAGGCTGGCTGGCCTGTAATTACTCAATCTATCCCCGTCTCCCTTTTTAATAGTACAACATGAGCTATCCTCCAGCCCTCTGGAACCACGCCTGGAGCTATAGAGGATTGGAAAATTACAGCCAGAGCCTGTTATTTCTTATCTTACTTCCCTTAACAGCCAAGAATACATTTCACCCAGGCTTGGGGTTTAATCCACTTTGAAAGATATATTAATCCTTTAATACTTCATCTCTCACTATGCTATTTTCATCTAATATTTCACACTGCTCCTCCCTGACTGGAATGTCCGTATTGTCCCCCTCTGTTTTGAAAGCATGCGCAATGTATTCATTAAGAACCATACCCACATCCTCCGCCTCCACACACAGGTTACCCTAAAAGGCCCTACTTCTTCTTTAATTATCCTCTTTCCCTATATGTATTTATAAAAAAATCTTTGGTTTTCCCATGATTTTACTTGCCAACATTTTTTTCATGCCCTCTCTGCTTTCCTAATTTCCTTCGTAATTTTTCCCCTACACCTTTTATACTCCTCTAGGTTTTCTGCACTATTGAGCCCTTGGTATCCATCATAAACTTCCCTTTTTTATCATCATCTCCTTTAAGCCCTTTGACACCCAGGGGGCTCTGGATTTGTTAGTCCCACCCTTTTTCTTTAAGCAAACATACTTGCTCTGAACTCTCATTATCTCTTCCTTGAATGCCTTCCATTGATCTGGCACTGATTTACCTTCAAATAGCTGTTTCCCAGTCCATTTTAGCTAAATCCCATCCCAGCTTGGTAAAATTAGTTTTTCCCCCCAATTGAGAACTTTTATTCCTGGTCTATCTTTGTTCTTTTCCATAACTACCCTAAATGTAACTGAATTCCACAAAAGTGCACCCAACTGATACCCCTTCCACCTGCCCAGCTTCATTCCCTAAAACTAAGTCCAGAACCACCCCCTTGTTGGGTTTGCTACGTACTGGCTAAACAAATACTCCTCAGTGCATTTAAGAATTCTGCTCCATCTGTGCCTTTCACACTATTTCTATCCCAGTTAATATTAGGGTAGTTAAAATCCCCCACTATTACTGCCCTATGGTGTTTGCACTTGAGATTTGCCTACATTTTTGCTCTTCTATCACCCTCTATTTGGGGCCTACAGTACATTCCCAGTTATGCGACTGTCCGTTTTTTGTTTTTCGTTTTTCAGTTACACCCATACGGCCTCATTTGATGATCCTTTGACCATATCATCCCTTTTCACAGCTATAATTGTTTCTTTAATCAATATTGCAACCCCACCTCCTTTCTTAATCCCCCTATCTTGTCTGAAAATCCTTTAACCAGGAATGTTCAGTTTGCATTCCTGCCCTTCTAACAGCCATGTCTCAGCAATAGCTAGATCATATTCCCACGTCAATCTGTGCTCTTAGCTCATCTGCCCTTTTCCCTAGACTTCTTGCATTGAAGTATTTACCATTTATCACTACCAAACTCTCTTGTTGTCTATGTTCTAACCTTTGTTTCCTCTGCCTTCCAAACACACTAATTTACTGCCTTCCATTTCCAACTTTTATTTTCTCCCGTCAGAATCTACTCTCCGGTTCCCATCCCCCTGCCAAGCTTGTTTAAACCCCTCCCCAACAGCACTAGCAAAAAGCTAGGATCAGTGGAGGTCCAAAGAGATTTCAGGGACCATGTACACAGATCACTAAAATGTGATAGTCAAGTAGAAAAAAAATCAAATAGCCTAATAGAATGTGTTAGAATTTACAACTAGAAGGCTAGAATGTAAATGGAAGTTTTGTGACAGCGAAACAAAGTTCTGCTTGGACCTTATCTGGAGTACTATGTACAGTTCTGGGCGCTGCACCTCAAAAAAGATATGTTGGGCTTGAAAGGAATGCATCACAGATGTGCCAGGACTCTAAGGGTTAGATTTTTTTTTTTTATTAATTCGTTCATGGGATGTGGGTGTCACTGGCTATGCCAGCATTTATTGCCCATCTCTAACTGCCCATCCCAAATTGCCCTCGAGAAGGTGGTGGTGAGCTGCCTTCTTGAACCGCTGCAGTCCATGTGAAGTAGGTACACCCACAGTGCTGTTAGGAAGGGAGTTCAGGATTCTGACCCAGCGACAATGAAGGAACGGCGGGCGATACAAGCTAGCCAGGAAGGATCTAAAGGGAGAGCTTAGAAGAGCGAGGAGAGGACACGAGAAGTCATTGGCGGATAGGATCAAGGAAAACCCTAAGGCTTTCTATAGGTATATCAGGAATAAAAGAATGACTAGAGTTAGATTAGGGCCAATCAAGGATAGTAGTGGGAAGTTGTGTGTGGAATCAGAGGAGATAGGGGAAGCATTAAATGAATATTTTTCGTCAGTATTTACAGTAGAGAAAGAAAATGTTGTCGAGGAGAATACTGAGATACAGACTACTAGGCTAGATGGGATTGAGGTTCACAAGGAGGAGGTGTTAGCAATTTTGGAAAGTGTGAAAATAGGTAAGTCCCCTGGGCCAGATGGGATTTATCCTAGGATTCTCTGGGAAGCTAGGGAGGAGATTGCAGAGCCTTTGTCCTTGATCTTTATGTCGTCATTGTCGACAGGAATAGTGCCGGAAGACTGGAGGATAGCAAATGTTGTCCCCTTGTTCAAGAAGGGGAGTAGAGACAGCCCTGGTAATTATAGACCTGTGAGCCTTACTTCGGTTGTGGGTAAAATGTTGGAAAAGGTTATAAGAGATAGGATTTATAATCATCTTGAAAAGAATAAGTTCATTAGCGATAGTCAGCACGGTTTTGTGAAGGGTAGGTCGTGCCTCACAAACCTTACTGAGTTTTTTGAGAAGATGACCAAATAGGTGGATGAGGGTAAAGCCGTGGATGTGGTGTATATGGATTTCAGTAAGGCGTTTGATAAGGTTCCCCATGGTAGGCTATTGCAGAAAATACGGAAGTATGGGATTGAAGGTGATTTAGTGCTTTGGATCAGAAATTGGCTAGCTGAAAGAAGACAGAGGGTGGTGGTTGATGGCAAATGTTCATTCTGGAGTTTAGTTACTAGTGGTGTACCGCAAGGATGTGTTTTGGGGCCACTGCTGTTTGTCATTTTTATAAATGACCTGGAAGAGGGTGTAGAAGGGTGGGTTAGTAAATTTGCGGATGACACTAAGGTCGGTGGAGTTGTGGATAGTGCCGAAGGATGTTGTAGGTTACAGAGGGACATAGATAGGCTGCAGAGCTGGGCTGAGAGATGGCAAATGGAGTTTAATGCGGAAAAGTGTGAGGTGATTCACTTTGGAAGGAGTAACAGGAATGCAGAGTACTGGGCTAATGGGAAGATTCTTGGTAGTGTAGATGAACAGAGAGATCTTGGTGTCCAGGTACATAAATCCCTGAAAGTTGCCACCCAGGTTAATAGGGCTGTTAAGAAGGCATATGGTGTGTTAGCTTTTATTAGTAGGGGGATCGAGTTTCGGAGCCACGAGGTCATGCTGCAGCTGTACAAAACTCTGGTGCGGCCGCACCTGGAGTATTGCGTGCAGTTCTGGTCACCGCATTATAGGAAGGATGTGGAAGCTTTGGAAAGGGTGCAGAGGAGATTTACTAGGATGTTGCCTGGTATGGAGGGAAGGTCTTACGAGGAAAGGCTGAGTGACTTGAGGTTGTTTTCGTTAGAGAGGAGGAGAGGTGACTTAATAGAGACATATAAGATAATCAGAGGGTTAGATAGGGTGGATAGTGAGAGTCTTTTTCCTCGGATGGTGATGGCAAACACGAGGGGACATAGCTTTACGTTGAGTGGTGATAGATATAGGACAGATGTCAGAGGTAGTTTCTTTACTCAGAGAGTAGTAGGGGCTTGGAACGCCCTGCCTGTAACAGTAGTAGACTCGCCAACTTTAAGGGCATTTAAGTGGTCATTGGATAAACATATGGATGGAAATGGAATAGTTTAGCTCAGATGGTTTCACAGGTCAGCGCAACATCGAGGGCCGAAGGGCCTGTACTGCGCTATAATGTTCTATGTTCTATAGTTCCAAGACAGGAGGGTGTGTGACTTGGAGGGGAACTTGCCGGTGGTGATGTTCCCATGCATCTGCTGCTCTTGTCCTTCGAGGTGGTAGAGGTCACGGGTTTGGAAGGTGCTGTCTAAGGTGCCTTGGTGCGTTGCTGCGAAGCATCTTGTACATGTTACACACTGCTGCCACTGTCCATCAGTGGTGGAGGGAGTGAATGTTTGGGACGGTGTGCCAATCAAGTGGGCTGCTTTGTCCTGGATGGTGTCGAGCTTCGAGTGTTATTGGAGCTGCACCCATCCAGACAAGTGGAGAGTATTCCATCACACTCCTGACTTGTGCCTTGTAGATGGTGGACAGGCTTTGGGAAGTCAGGAATGAGTTACTCGCCACAGGATTCCTAGCCTCTGACCTGCTCTTGTAGCCACAGTATTTATATGACTACTCCAGTTCAGTTTCTGGTCAATGGTAGCCCCTAGGATGTTGATAGTGGGGGATTCAGCAATGGTAATGCCATTGAATGTCATGGGGAGATGGTTAGGTTCTCTCTTGTTGGAGATGGTCATTGCCTGGCACTTGTGTGGCACGAATGTTACTTGCCACTTCTCAGCCCAAGCCTGGATATTGTCCAGGTCTTGCTGCATTTCTACACAGACTGCTTCAGTATCTGAGGAGTCGGGAATGGTGCTGATCATTGTGTAATCAGCGAACAATCCCACCTCTGACCTTATGATTGAAGGAAGGTCATTGATGAAGCAGCTGAAGATGGTTGGGCCTTGGATACTATCCTGAGGAACTCCTGCAGTGATGACCTGGAGCTCAGATGATTGACCCCCAACAACTACAGCCATCTTCCTTTGTGCTAGGTATGACTCCAACCAGCAGAGAGTTTTCCCCCAGATTCCCATTGACTCCAGTTTTGCTAGGGCTCCTTGATGCCATACTCGGTCAAATGCTGCCTTGATGTCAAGGGCAGTCACTCTCACCTCCCCTCTTGAGTTCAGCTCTTTTGTCCATGTTTGAACCAAGGCTGTAATGAAGTCAGGTGCTGAGTGGCCCTGTCGGAACCCAAACTGGGTATCACTGAGCAGGTCATTGCCAAGCAAGTACTGCTTGCTGGCACTGTTGATGACAGCTTCCATTACTTTGCTGATGATTGAGAGTAGACTGATGGGGCAGTAGTTGGCCGGGTTGGACTTGTCCTGCTTTTTGTGTACAGGACAGACTTGGGCAATGTTCCACATTGCCGGGTAGATGCCAGTGTTGTAGCTGTACTGGAACAGCTTGGCTAGAGGTGTGGCAAGTTCTGGAGCACAGGTCTTCAGTATTATTGCTGGAATATTGTCAAGACCCATAGCCTTTGCAGTATCCAGTGCCTTCAGTTGTTTCTTGATATCATGCGGAGTGAATCGAATTGGCTGAAGACTGGCATTTGTGATGCTGGGGACTTCAGGAGGGGCCGAGATGGATCATCCACTCGGCACTTCTGGCTGAAGATTGTTGCAAATGCTTCAGCCTTATCTTTCGCATTGATGTGCTGGGCTCCCCCATGACTGAGGATGGGGATATCTGTGGAGCCACCTCCTCCAGTTAGTTGTTTAATTGTCCACCACCATTCACAGCTGGAGCTGGCAGGACTGCAGAGCTTAGATCTGATCCATTGGTTATGGGATCGTTTAGCTCTGTCTATTGCATGCTGCTTATGCAGTTTGGCATGCAAGTAGTCCTGTATTGTAGCTTCACCAGGCTGACACCTCATTTTGAGGTATGCCTGGTGCTGCACTCTTCATTGAACCAGGGTTGGTCTCCTGGCTTGATGGTAATGGTAGAGTGGGGGATATGCTGGATCATGAGGTTACAGATTGTGGTTGAGTACAATTCTGCTGCTGCTGATGGCCCACAGCGCCTCATGGATGCCCAGTTTTGCATCGCTAGATCTGTTGGAAATCTATCCCATTTAGCATGGTGATGATGCCACACAACATGATGGACAGTATCCTCAATGTGAAGGCGGGACCTCATCTCCACAAGGACTGTACGGTGGTCACTCCTACCAATACTGTCATGGACAGATGCATCTGCAGCAGGCAGATTGGTGAGGACAAGGTCATGTATGTTTTTCCCTCGTCTTGTTTCTCCCACCACCTGCCGCAGACCCAGTCTAGCAGCTATGTCCTTTAGTACTCGGCCAGCTCGGTCAGTAGTGGTGCTACCGAGCCACTCTTGGTGATGGACATTGAAGTCCCCCACCCAGAGTTCATTTTGTGTCCTTGTCACCCTCAGTGCTTCCTCCAAGTGGTGTTCAACATGGAGGAGTACTGACTCAATCAGCTGAGGGAGAGTGGTAGGTGGTAATCAGTAGGAGGTTTCCTTGCCCTTGTTTGTTCTGATGCCATGAGACTTCATGGGGTCCGGAGTCAATGTTGAGGACTCCCAGGGCAACTCCCTCCCTACTGTAGACTACTGTCCCACCACCTCTACTGGGTCTGTCCTGCTGGTGGGACAGGACATACCCAGGGATAGTGATTGCAGTGTCTGGGACGTTGTCTGTAAGGTATGATTCCGTTCGTATGACTATATCAGGCTGTTGCTTGACAAGTCTGTGGGACAGCTCTTCCAACTTTAGCACAAGCCCCCAAATGTTAGTAAGGAGGACTTTGCAGGGTCGACAGGGCTGGGTTTGCCGTCGTCGTTTCCAGTGCATAGGTCAATGCCGGGTGGTCCGTCCGGTTTCATTCCTTTTTGTTGACTTCATAGCGAAAGGTTATGAGAAAAGATTACATAAACTAAGCTTGCATTCCCTGGAATATGGAAGATTTGGTTTGGTTGACATTTCTAGGATTTTGAAAAGAATTGACAAGTTAAATAAAACATTTTCCACAAGTGGGAGAATCTAGGACAAGGGGACGTAACCTTAAAAATCAAAGCCAGGATATTCAGGAGAGAAGAAACATTTTGTCATTTTGTCTTCCAAACTCCAACAGGTATAGGCCCAAACTGTTCAACCTTTCTTCATAAGTCCTTCATCACAGGAATGAATTAAGTGAACCTTCTCCAAGCTCCTCTAATGTAATTATATCCTTTTTCAAATAAAGTGACCCAAAACTCTACACAGTACTCCAGATGTGGTCTCATCAAGGCCCTGTACAGCTGCAGTAAAACCTCCCTACTTTTATATTCCATTCCCCTTGCAATAAACGCAAACATTTCATGAGCCTTCCGAATCACTTGCTTTATCTGCATACTAACTTTTTAAGATTCACGTACCAGGGCACCCAATTCCCTCTGTACCACCAAGTTCTGCAATCTCTCTCAATTTAAATAGTATACTGCTTTTCTATTCTTCCTGCCAAAGTGGACATTTGGACAAAGTTCACATTTTACATTATACTCCATCTGCCAAATTTTTGTCCACTTGCTTAACCTATCTATATCCCTTTGTAGACTCTTTACCTCCTCTTGACAACTTACCTTCTTACCTATCTTGGCATCATTGGCAAATTTAGCTACCATACATCCGGTCCCTTTATCCAAGTCATTGATATAGATTGTAAATACTTGAGGCCCCAGCACTGATCCCTGGGCACTCCATTAGTTACAACTTGCCAACTCAAAAAAAAACATTTATCCCTACTCTCTGCTCCCTGTTGGCTTGCCAGTCCTTCATCCATGCTAATATGTTAAACCTACACCATGCACCTTATCAAATGTGGCACCTTATCAAATGTCTTTTGGAAATCCAAGTACACCACATCTACAGGTTCCCCTTGCTTGTAACAACTTCAAAGAACTCTAATAAATTAGTTAAATATGATCTCCCTTTCACAAAACCATGTTGACTCTGCCTGATCCCATCATGATTTTCTAAGAATCCTGCTATAAACTCCTTAATAATGGATTCTAGCATTTTTCCTATGATAGATGTTAGGCTAATTGGACTTTAGTTTCCTGCTTTCTGTCTCCCTCCTTTCTTGAATAAAGATGTTACATTTCCAATTTTCCAATCCACTAAGACCCTTCCAGAATCTAAGGAATTTTGGAAGATCATAACCAATGCCTTTGCAACCACTTCTTTTAAGACCCTAGGATGCAAGCCATCAAGTCTTGGGGACTTGTCAGCCTTAAGGTCTAATAGTTTTCACAGTACCTTTTCCCTGTTGGTGATTGCTTCAAGTTCCTCGCAGCCTTTCACCTCTTGATTTTCAAATTTCTTTGAGAAGTTTTCCATGAATTCTACAGTGAAGACGGAGACAAAATACCTGTTCAACATTTCTGCTATTTCCTTGTTTTCCATTATTAATTCCCCAGACTTACTCTCTAGTGGACCAACACTCGCTTTAGTTACTCTTTTCCTTTTTAAACACTTATAGAAACTCTTACTATCTGTTTTTATATTTCTAGCTAGGTTTCTCTCATACTCTAATTTCTCCCTCTATTTTTTGTTTTAAGTCATCCTTTGCTGGTTCTTAAATTCTGTCCAGTCTCTAACTTGCCATTAATCTTCACAAAATTGTACAATAGAATCATAAAAAGTTTACAGCATAGAAAGAGGCCATTTGGCCCATTGTGTCTGCGCCAACCAAAAAAACAAACCACCCAGTCTAATCCCACCTTCCAGCATTCGGTCCTTAGCCCTGCAGGTTACGGCACTTGAGAGGCCTATCCAGACACCTTTTAAATGAGTTGAGGGTTTCTTCCTCTGCCATCCTTTCAGGCAATGAGTTCCAGACCCCCATCACCCTCTGGGTGAAAAAAAGGTCCTCATCTCCCCTCTAATCTTTCTACCAATCACTTTAAATTTATGTCCCCTAGACACTGACCTCTCTACTAATGTAATTAGGCCCTTCACATCTACTCTATCCAGGCCCCTCACAATTCTGTGCATTTCAATCAGATCTCCTCTCAGCTTTCTCTGTTCCAAGGAGAACACCACCAGCCTATCCAATCTTTCCTCATAGCTGCATTTTTCCAGTCCAGGCAATATCCTCTTAAATCTCCTCTGTACCCTCTCTAGTGCAATTACATTCTTCTGTAACAAGGGACCAGAACTGCACACAGTACTCAAGTTGTGGCCTAACCAATGAGTTATCCATTCCAGCATAATCTCCCTGCTCTGGTGTTCTCTCACTTGGCTAATAAAAGGAAAGAATTCCATATGCCTTCTTAACCACCTTATTGACCCGTCCTGCTATCTTCAGTGTTCCGTGAACATTCACACCAAGGTACCTCACTTCCTCTATACCACTCCGTATTTTTCCATTAATTGTGTATTCCTTTGCATTGTTTGACCTCCCCAAATGCATCACCTCACTTCCCCGGGTTGAATTCCATTTGCCACTTTTCTGCCCTGCCCAGTCCATCGATGTCTTCCTGCCGCCTACAGGAAGATAGCCTCCTTGCTATCTACCACACGGCCAATCTTTGTGGCATCTGCAAACTTCTTGATCATGCCCCCTACGTCCAAATCATTAATATATACAACAAAAAGTTGGGGTACTAGTACTGAGCCCTGCGGAACACCACTGGAAACAGCCCTCCAGTCTCAAAAACACCCGGCAACAATTACCCTTTGTTTCCTGCCACTGAGCCAATTTTGTATCCAGCCTGCTACATTTCCCTGAATCCTTTGGGCTTTTTTAAAAAACTAATCTGTCATGTGGGACCTTGTCAAAAGCCTTGCTAAAATCCATGTAAACCATATCAACTTCACTATTCTCATCAATCTTCCTTGTTACTTCTTCAAAAAATTCAATCAAGTCGGTCAAACAAGATCTTCCCTTAACAAATCCATGTTGACTATCATTGATTAACCTATGCCTTTCTAAGTGGCAGTTTATCCTGTCTCTCAGAATTAATTCCAATAATTTGCCCACTACTGAGGTTAGACTGACTGGCCTGTAATTATTTGGTCTATCCCTCACTCCCTTTTTAAACAGAGGTACAATGTTAACAGTCCTCCAATCCTCCGGCACCACACCTGTATCCAGTGAGGACTGGAAAATGATGGTCAGACCTTCCACTATTTCCTCTCTTGCTTCTTTTAACAGCCTGCAGTACATTTTATCCAGCCCTGGTGATTTATCAGCTTTCAAGGATGCTAATCCCATTAATACTCCCTCCCCCTATGTTTATCATATCCAATACGTCACACCCCTCTTCCTCAACTACAATATCTGCACCATCCGCCTCATTTGTGAAGGCAGACAAAGTATTCATCAGAAAAATACCAACATCTTCCACCCTAGACATAGGTTACCTTTTGGTCTTTTATGGGTCCTACTCTCTCCTGAGTTATCCTCTTAATGTACTGATAAAACATTGTTGGGTTCACCTTGATTTTGCTTGCCAATATTATTTCATGCACTCACTTAGCTTTCCTAATTTCCATTTTGATTTCACCCCTCCACTTCCTATACTCCTCTCTGCTTTCTGTAGTATTGAGCTGTGTCAGACATAAGCTTTCCTTTTCTGCCTTATCTTATCCTGTAAGCTCCTAGACATCCATGGGGCTCTAGATTTGACCATCCCACCTTTTTCCTTTGTGGGAATGGTTTACTTTGAACCCCTTGAATCTCCCCTTTGAATGCTTCTCACTGCTGTGACACCGATTTACCTTCAAGTAGCTGTTTCCAGGCCACTTTCGATAAATCAATCTTCAGCTTAGTAAAAACAGCCTTACCCCAATTGAGAATTCGAACTCCAGTTCTATCCTTGTCCTTTTCCATAATTATGTTAAAACTGACTGAATTATGATCACTAACACCAAAATTCTCTCCCACTGCCACTACCTGCCCATCTTCATTTCCAAAACTAAGTCTAAAACTGCACCCTCTCTTGTTGGACTTGCTACATACTGGGCAAAAAAGTTCTCCTGAATACATTTCAAGAATTCTGCTCCCTCAATTCCTTTCACACAAAGTATCCCAGTTAATATTGGGGTAGTTAAAATTCCCTATTACTGCCCTATTGTTTCTGCACTTGAGAGATTTGCCTACATATCTGCTTTTCTATCTCCCTCTGACTGTTTGGGGGTCTATAGTACACTCTCAGCAGCGTTATTACTCCTTTTTTGTTTCTTAGCTCAATCCATATGGGCTCATTTGAACCTTCCAATGTATCATCTCTCTTCACAGCCGTAATTGTTTCTTTGACCAAAATTGCCACTCCCCCTTTCTTATCTCTCTCTCTATCGCATCTGAAAACCCTGTAACCAGGAACATTAAGCTGCCATTCCTGTCCCTCCTTAAGCCATGTTTCTGCAATAGCTATGATTATCATACTGCCACACATCTATCTGTGCCCTCAGCTCATCTGCTTTATTTGCTATACTCCCTATATTGAAGTAGATACCCTTGAGCATTAATGTTACTAGTATTAACACTCTTTGCCTTTGCCCCATGACATCAGTGTTATTTAATCTCTGCTGCCCTCTGCCCTATCACACACCTTCCCTTTTGTTTTCCTCCCCAACAAACCCCACCTGCTTAAAACCTAATTATTTTCTAACCTTTGCCAGTTCTAATGAAAGGTCACAGACCTGAAATACTAACTCTCTCTCTACAGATGCTGCCTGAACTGCTGAGTACTTTCCAGCACTTTTGTTCTTTTTATTTCAGATTTCCAGCATCTGCAGTATTTTGCTTTTATGATTCTACATCTTGCTCTTTCCAGCAAAGGCCATCTATCACTACAGTACTAATGTCATCCTAATTAACAGAGCTATCCCACCACCTTTCCCTAGCTTCCTGTCTTTCCAAAATGTCAAATACCCTTCAACATTCAGGTCCCAACCTTGGTCATCTTGAAACCATGTCTCCATTATGCCTATCGGGTCAGACATATTTATTTCCATCTGTGCAAACAATTCATCCATTTTGTAACAAATGTTAGGCACATTCAGATACAGAACCTTTAACTCTGTCTTTTTACCATTTTTACAATCTCTGGCCTTTATCTACTGGTACACCATAATCTCATTGAAGAGGTTGCTGGGGCTTAATGACCTACTCTTTGTTCCTATGTCCCTGAACAAATTTACAACGAACAAAATAGTTGAACAATTAAAAGTTTTTCTTTCACATGATTCGACCTCAACTCACCTCTGTCTGAATTCAGGTCATCACCCTGGACCCAACACCGTAAACACAGTATCCAACCGAAAGAGGAGCAGAAATCCACTCACTGTGGTGGCGGCCGTCAACAGAACCACATCTGACTGCTGTCCACAGACAGCTGCCAGAGTCGCCACAGCCAAGCGTTACTGCTGGCCCTAACGGGGACACAATGGCACTCAAAAGTTTTTAGCCACCAAACCCTTGCTACCTGTCCTCGGCCTTTTTCATTTAGACAGCAGTTGGATCTTTAAACTGGCTCTGCTCCAGGGCCTTGCTCTAATCTCGCGGGAGGAGGCGGGGGAGGGGTGAACACGAAGCGCGTGAGTTTACCCGTTGCTATGGTAACCAGGCCCCGCCCCGGGAGGGGAGCGCGAGGCTAACTGCGTCATCCGGTAAAGACCGGGTAAATTCAGTCTCTCGGCGGCTCAGAGACGTGGTGTGAGAGGCGGTCCGGGAATACGGATCCCATCTCTGGTAAATTACGGGCCTGGCCCATTCCTGCTCTGCCCATTGTGCGGTGGATCTAGGCCCAGCCGTTCATTCTCGTCTTCTTGGTATAATTTGCCAATGGTTTTAAATATTTTTGTATTTTAAAATTCTTATTCCGACGCTGACAGCGGGATTTATCTTCAGTTTTTACTCTGGCAGAAATGTTAGTTGGGTGTAAGGGGGATTTCTTTTTAGTAATTCACGAGAGGTCACTCGATTTTTTTTATATAAATGAGAGGGATTGCACTTCCGGTTTTCATTCTATTGAAGTGGCTGCCTTCTCCAGTTGGCATCTGGTTTATGACAGCAAGGCAGGATTGAACTCCACTACTTTTTGGAATCTGGCCATTATAAAGTAATGGGCCAATTCAGTGCCCAAAGGATATTTGTTATGTTGATTCTTGTTTGATTTTCCTATCGATCCATCAAATAGGCCCACTGCTCAAGGTGATACCACGTCTCCAGCACCAGCTTACTTTTCCACAAGGATGGAGAGTTGCCATGTGTCATCAATCAAAATAAATGGAATTTAAGAAAAGTGCCCCATTTTTAAGGGGCACACAATTGCACCCAAATCATAAATTAAAAAAAAGGAAACATAGTACATTAAATATGAATGTTATTACTTAGTTCGATAATAAACTCCAGTCCCTCTGGTGCCCACTGGTAGCAGAAGCCAAGTGGTGTCTAGGCACTCTCCTAACTGAAGGGAAAACAAAAGAATGTTAATGTTAGATAGCTCACACATATTGATAGGAACCTTAGAATGGCATTTACAAACCTGGGAGCCTCTGTTGTTTCTATACAAACCCTTTGAAAATATGTTGCAGTTTTATACAGATTAGTTTTTATGTCAAATGTAAATTAAACAAAGTGTAATACTCTTGCATGAACATTAGTGTCTGACTTTATTTCTATTTTTAGTGTTGTCCAATGATAAAGTAAGCAACTCAATGCAGTCTCAACAAATTTGAAACGAAAGTAAATATTAGTCAAGAAAATATGGATGAAGACGATAATAGCATTAATTTGGCTTCAGAAGATAGGGCAGAAGTATCTGACTCTGCCTCACTAGAAAATGCTACAAATTTACTATTTCCAGAGAATGATGATTTGGAAGTTGATGGCAATGTGGTGGCTATTCCTGAGATGTTGTCACTTAAAGGAAAGCAGTTAACCTCAATTCCATCAAAACTTTATCAGTTTACAAATCTGAAAGTTTTAGATATCAGCCACAACAGCATCACATCTATTCCAAGTAAAATTGCTGCATTTAGCCAAATAAGGCAGCTTTTACTGAATAAAAATAAAATTTCAGAGCTACCTACAGCAATTGGACAGTTGATCACGTTAGAAAAGCTGAGTTTGAAAATAAACCAACTGACCACTTTGCCAGAAACTATAGCCAGGCTGAAGAATTTGTGTGTTCTCAATCTAGACTATAATAGGATATTTGTTTTCCCAAGAGCCATATGTCTGCTTCCAGAGTTAAAGAAGCTTAGCCTTTCAGGAAACTCTCTTCAAAGCCTACCAATGGAAATTTCTGAGCTGAAGAACTTAAGAGAACTGTCTCTGAATGATAACAAGTTAACATTTTTGCCGTTGCAGTGTTTTGATTTGGATAATCTTGAAGAACTTAGATTGTCTGGAAATCAATTGACTAGTCTTTCAGAGAAAATAGAGAAACTGCAGGCACTACGGATTCTGCAACTAAAGAATAATCAATTACAAGAGCTCCCAAATGAACTTTCCAATTGTGTAAGAATTAAACAACTTTTACTCGATGGCAATCAGATCACAGACCTACCTTCAAGGATAGGCAATCTGTATAATATGACAGAATTCTGTGCTAGCAAAAATGAACTGAAAACTCTGCCAATGGGTTTGTCACATGTCACTTACCTTTCAATTTTAGATATTTCTTATAATATGGTGGAACAAATTCCTATTGAACTCAAAAACTGTTTTAGAGTCACCAGCATCAACTTCAGTCACAACAATCTTTCGCAATTTCCAGCTGCGTTATGCTTGATAACTGAGTTGAAGTATTTGAATCTTAGTGGCAATCATGTGTCTGAACTACTTGCTGATGTGTGCTGCATGAGGAACCTGGAAAACCTCAATCTAAGTGCAAATAACTTTACTTCATTTCCTGTTCATGTATGCAAACTTTGGAACATGGATCATTTGGATTTGAGCAAAAATAGAATTGGAAGCATTCCAGTACAAATATCTGCTTTGTTGAATCTTCAGGTTCTTTATCTTCAAAATAACCAATTTAACACCTTTTGCTATAATTTATGCAGACTAACCAATCTGAAGCGACTTGATATATCTAGCAACCAAATAGAAAATCTTCCATGGGATATCCTAAACCTACAGAATATTGTGGACCTTAATTTTTCTGATAATCATTTTGATTTATTTCCAATTCAAATATGTCATTTAACAACATTGAGGAAACTGCAAATCTGTCAGTTGAATGGTTTTAAGGTAAGGACACTGCCCTCTACAACAATAATTGAAATAATTTTTACAGAGAGCTGCTGGAGCATGAATGGTTTGCCACAGGAAGTGGTTGAGGCAGAGGCTACTGCTTTATTTTTTAAGGGAAACGGGTAACGTCGTACCATTGTTTAAAAAGGGAGTAGGGGATAAACCGAGTAAGTACTGGCCAGTCAGCCAAACCTTGGTGGTAGGAAAATTATTGGAAAAATTCTGAGGGACAGGATTAATCTTCATTTAGAAAGACATGGATTAATCAAAGACCGTCGGCATGGATTTGTTAAGAGAAGGTTGTGACTGACTAACGTGATTGAATTTTTTGAGGAAGTAACGAGGATCGATAAGGGTAGTGCATTTGCTGTAGTCTATGTGGATTTTAGCAAGGCTTTTGATGAGGTCCCACATGACAGACTGGTCACAAAAGTAAAAGCCCATACGATGCAAAGCAAAGTGGCAAGCTGGATCCAAAATTAGCTCAAAGGCAGGAAGCAAAGGATAATGGTCGATGGATGTTTCTGTGACTGGAAGGCTGTTTCCAATTGGGTTCTGTAGGGCTCAGTACTATGTCCCTTGCCTTTTGTACTATATATCAATGATTTGGACTTGAATGCGAACATACGAATTAGAAGCAGACGTAGGCTATTCGGCCTGTCAAGCCTGCTCCGCCATTCAATAAGATCATGATTGATCTGTCTGTGTTTCGAATTCCACACTCCCATCTACCCCCGATAACCTTTGAGTCCCTTGCCTAACAAGAATCTATCTATCTCCACCTTAAAAATATTCAATGACCGCCCCCCCCCCAACCACCTTCGGAGGCAGAGAGTTCCAACCCTCTGAGAAAAAACACATCTCCTCATCTCTGTCCTAAAAGGACGACCCCTAATTTTAAAATAGTGCCCCCTAGTTCTGGACTCACCCACAAGAGGAAATATCCTTTCCACATCCGCCTTGTCAAGACCGTTCAGGATCTTGTATACTTCAATCAAGTCTCCCTCACTGTTCTAAACTCCAGTGAAAACAAGTTCCGTCTGTCCAACCTTTCCTCATAAGACAACCCGCTCATTCCAGGTATCAATCTAGTAAACCTCTGAACCGCCTCCAACGTGTTTTCATCCTTCCTTAAGTAAGAAGACCAAAACTGCACACAGTATTCGAGATGTGGTCTCACCAATGCCCTGTATAACTGAAGCATAACATCCTTTTATTTTCAATTCCTCTCATAATAAAGGATGGCATTCCATTAGCCTTCTTTATTTCTTGCTGCACCTGCATACTAACGTCTTGTGACTCATGCAGTAGAACACCTAGCACCCTCTGCACCTTGGAATTCTGCAGTCATTCTCCATTTAAGTAATACTCTGCTTTTTTATTCTTCCTGCCCAAGTGAACTTCACATTTTCCCACATTATACTCCATCTGCCGGATTTTTGCCCACTCATCCAACCTATCTATATTGGTCTGCAACCTCCTTATGTCCTCATCACAACATCTTTTCTACCTATCTTTGTGTCATCTGAAAATTTAGCCACCATGCCATCGCTCCCCTCATCTAAGTCATTGATGTAATTTGTAAAAAGTTGAGGCCCCAGCACAGACCTCTGCGGGACTCCACTCGTCACATCCTGCCAATCAGAAAAGGACCCATTTATGCATACTCTCTGTTTTCTGCCAGCCAGCCAATCTTCTATCCATGCTAATATGTTGCCCCCTACACGATGAGCTCCTACTTTGCACAGTAACCTTTATGTGGCACCTTGTCAATTGCCTACTGGGAATCCAAGTACAGTACATCAGCGGGCTCCCCTTTATCCACAGTGCATGTCGCTCCTTCAAAGAACCCCAACAAATTAGTTAAACATGATTTTCCCCTTCACAAAACCATGCTGACTATTCCCTATGACCTTGAGTTTTTCTCAGTGCCCAGCTATAACCTCCTTAATCATTGATTCTAACACCTTCCCCACGACATACGTCAAGCTAACTGGCTTATAGTTACCTATTTTCTGCCTCCCTCCATTCTTGAATAGAGGGTTTATATTTGCTACTTTCTGGTATGATGGAACCTTTCCAGAATCTAGCGAATTATGAAAAATTAACACCAACACATTTACTACCTCATTAGCCACCTCTTTCAAGAGTAGGATGAAGTCCATCAGGACCTGGGGACTTGTCAGCCTGCAGCTCTGTATGTTTGCTCAGTAGAACTTCCCTGGTGATTGTAATATCATCAAGTTCCTCTCAACCTGCTGATTTATAGCCATTATTGGAATGTTTTTGTATCCTCTATAGTGAAGACAGACGCAAAATATTTGTTCATCTCATCTGCCATTTCCTTATTATCTACTAGCTCCCCATTCTCACTCTCTAGAAGACCAACACTCACTTTACTTACTCTTTCCATTTTTAAATACCTGTAGAAACTCTTACTATCCGTTTTTACATTTCCAGCTGGCTTCCTCTCATACTCTAATTTCTTTCTCCTGATTAACCTTTTCGTCATTTGCTGCCATTCTTTATATTCTGACCAATCATCTGACCTGCCACTCAACTTCATGCAATTATATGTAATGTCAGGGGTGTGATTAAGAAGTCTGCAGGTAATACCCATGTAGCCACCTGGTTGTTGAGAAGAAAGCTGTAGATGCAGGAAGATATCAATGTAGTCGTCAGGTGGGTGGAACAATGGCAAATGGAGTTCAATCCAGAAAAGTGTGAGTAATGCATTTGGGGAATGCTAACAAGCCGCGAGAATATACAATAAATGGTAGGACACTGAGATGTATAGAGAAACAGGCACCTTGGAGTGCATGTCCACAGATCCCTGAAGGTGGCTGGACAGTTAGATAAGGCATACCTTTATTAGTCGAGGCGTAGAATATTCAAGAGCAGGGAGGTTTGTCTGGAACTGTATAAAGCACTAGTTAGGCCACGAGTAGTGCGTGCAGTTCTGGTCACCGCGCTATAGGAAAGATGTGATTGCATTGGAGAGGGTACAGAGGAGATTTACAAGGATGTTGCCTGAACTGGAGAATTTTAGTTATGAGGAAAGATTGGACAGGCTAGGATTGTTTTCTTTGGAACAGAGGAGGCTGAGGGGAGACCTAACTGATAACTTTATAGACATGAGGGGTCCATAATAGGGGCATAGATTTAGGGCAAAATGTAAGAGATTTAGAGAGGATTTGGGGGGAAATCTTTTCACCCAGAGGGTGGTGTGGATCTAGAACTCACTGGCAAAAGGATGGTAGAGGCAGAAACCCTCATGACCTTTGAGAAGTACTTGGATATACACTTGAAGTGCCATAACCTAGATTGAATGATTCCTTGTTGGTCAGTGCAGACACAATGGGCCAAGTGGCTTCTCTGTGCTGTAAATTTCTATGATTCTATGAAAAATGTTTAAATATTTGAAATGGAAAGATATACAGTGCTATGGGGAGAGATTGTGACAGTGCGATTAGTTTTGTTCTACCAAAGTGCCAGGAAAGCCACATTAGGATTACTGCAGAAGCAGGTCAGACAGATCTGCTGGAGAGAGAAGTAGAGTTAAAACTTCAGGTCGATGACCTTTCATCAGAACTGGGAAAAGTTAGAAATGTAGCAGGTCTTAGGCAAGTGAAAGGGGGGGGGGGTGCGGGTGGTAAAACAAAAGGAAATGTCTGGGATAGGGTGGGAGAGGAGAGATTAAATGACAAAAGAGGTGGTGATGGAGGGTCAAAGGGAGTGATAACGGATCAAGTAAAGAAATAACAAGGTGTCTAGAGGAGGTGTGAATAGCAGACTGATGAGCAACTGCTATCTGAAATCAAAAACAAGACTAAAATCGAAACCTGCTGTCACGCCAATGCTTTGTTGAATGATCATTTTCTTTATTCCACTGAATTTATATTTTTTGAAGAATTTTTTTAAAAAACAGTTCGAAAATGACTTTGCTGGCCACTTAGGATGACCACCTAATTTGCAACACTGTATCCTACATTACAAGACTTGTGAGGAGGGAGACAAAATGGTTGCTCATATCCCAGCAAGAAACAAGACCCAGGAAGTTTAAGGGAACTACCTGTTCTTTTTAGCAAGAAGAGAAATACTGCTAACTGCTATGTTTGAATCACTGAGTGACTGTCATGTGCCAAGCCCCCCCCTCCCCATTTGTGGTTTTAAGCTTGTGTCTTTCTGCAGCAGAGAGTAGAAGCAACTGGACTCTGACACGTGCAGACCCAAGTTTGGGGGGGGGGGGGGGGGGGTGTCCCTTTCTCCATTTCAGCTTACAAACTTAGAACTCTGCCTGTTGACTGACTTTTGCATAATCCGGCTACAATCAGAAACCCCGTTAAAGCAAATCATCCTCATCGCTGTATCCGAGAGACCCACCGAACCAGTCATCTACCTCTTAAAAATAAAAACCTCAGGGCCATCAAATTCAGCGAGAAGCCAGCCGCATCAACGAACTCCACAGACTGTATACCCATTTCTCTATGGACTCTAACTCAACCCAATTTATCTTTCCCCACTCTATAACCTATTTGTGTGTGTGTGAGTGTGAAAGTTGGTGCATAGTTTATTATTTATATTAGTTCGGTTTAGGTACAATATCTTTGTTAAACCCAAGAAAACCTGTCAGGTTGATTCTTGTTATGATAATAGCAAATAAGTAATCAAACACCTACTGAATTGGCCAGTACATTCAACTTGAGAAAGAATTAAACCTGTTGTGGTCAAACAAGGAGAGGGAAAAGAGGGAAGCCCTTCGACCCCTCCTCACCTTATCGTAAAATAAATTTGGGGGCTCACATTCGGGATCAAACGCAAAGACAAATGGGAAATTGGAAGCAGGAAACCAAATTGATCCCTAGCAATAATTTAAAAACTTCAATACAGATTTTCTTGTGGTTTTCAGTGCTAGATAACTAAAATGTCCACATTCAAGGCCAATAACTTCCTAGAACAGAGTAAAGTAACTTGGGCTAAGTTAAAAGCCCTATCTGTTGAAGAGTTGAGGAATGTAGCCAGGCAGTTAGAGATTACTATTCGTCCAAAAGCTAGGAAACCCAAAATCTTAAAACTTGTGGCCAACCATTTTAAAATTGACACTGAAGAACCGAAGACAGGCATAGAATCTGAAATGGATAAAGTAGCATTAGCTAAAGTACAACTAGAACAGAGGAGATTAGAATTAGAATTTCAGGAAAGAGAAAAAGAGAGAGCTTTCCAGAAAGAGAAAGGAGAAAGAGTATCAGAAAAGGGATAAAGAAAGGGAGAAAAGGGAACAAGAGCTTTCCAGAAAGAGAAAGAGGAAAGACAATTAAGGCAGTTCGAACTAAATAGGGGAAGACCCCATACAATCAGTGAATGCAGCACTAGTGAGGGAGTTACCCCTAGCTCAGGACCGGGTGCTGAGCTCTTAAACGTCTCCCAGTTGTCACGGAAGTGTTCCTTTTTTCTCCTCTGATTAAAAACGGTGTGCCTTTAAGACTCTGTTTAAAAACAATGTTCCTTTAAAAACTAAGAGGCACAGTGTGCCACAGCTGCACCTACTACCTAGGCAACAGCAGGAGAGTGGAGTGGTCACATGGTGTAATGTAACTTTTAACTGTGTAAAAAAAACAGCTAAAACCAATTTTGAGAGATACCAGCAAAACGTGCTTGCCTTGAGGGAAGAGAATTCTCTCAGCAGAAATTCTACAAAGAGCTGCAGGCTGTGTTAATAGCTTAAGGAGAAAAAACCCTTTTGAACAGAACATTCATATTGCTGGAGGTAGCAAAATTCCTTTTTCTTTACTTCCAATCTAACAGTCTTTGCTTCAAGATTGACTCTCTTGACTGATTGTGTTTTCTGGAATTTGCAGTAAAGCTTCGACTGCAATCTACCAATTTTAAAAATCCAAATAATAGACCTGTCATTATACCCTGTGTGGAAAGAACTGTTTGACGCCTGCTGCAGCCGCAGTGCTTTGAATGCCCATCAAGAAAAGACTTTCATCAAATCCGCGTGGAGACTTCGAGTGACATCTGATTATTTTTACATTAAGATATCTCACCCATCAGGAACATAACTCACAAAGACTAACAACCCAGTTATTTATTTATTCTTAAGAAACAGCTAATTTTTTAAAACATCGGTTTTTTAAACCGGTTAACCATTGATTTTTGACTGTGTATGTGTGTTAATGGGAGAGTTAGATTAAAATAAGTTATAAGGTCTTTAGACATAGGTTTATCTTAATAGTGTTTAAGATTTAGTTTTAATAAATAGTTAATTTGTTGTTGTCTAAAGATACCTGGTTTGATCTGTTTTATTCTGGGGGTTACTAGCGTGTTAAATTTGGCTGTTTTCTGGTTGGGTGGGAAAACTTTAATAATATGCTGCAACCTGTGTAGTGATGGTACTGAATTGACAGTGCATTGCTCCTGCCTCGGTCATAACACAGTTGATAGCAAAGTTCATCTCTTTTCAAAAGTTGTTTGTTAGTACAGAACTTAAGTGTTGTAGAAAATTGAGATATGTTGTCAAAGCTTTTCATCTTGCACTCATCAGGACCATCCACAAGAATACTAATGTAAGGGAAACACAACTTTATGAGAAGAGAGTGCTGATTGGTTGGCAAGTGAACTCTGATTGGTAGAGGCATTGCCATGGAAAATGCACCAGTTTACAGTGACTGACAGTTAACTACCAAGCTTTGTTTGCAATTTAAACTTGAGCTTGACTCTGGTCAAGGCATTGCCCTGAGGAATGAACCAGCAAATGGCTGTCACTTATTTTGTTTATCTGAAACAGGCGAAATGTTTCAAATTGAAAAAGGAAAGAAATTTGTGCACATCAGACCAAGCGCAGTCTAGTGCACGGCATAAGTGGCGCAGTGGTTAGCACCGCAGCCTCACAGCTCCAGCAACCCGGGTTCGATATACTGGATAAAGTTGTGGTTTTCTCTTACATTTGTATTCTTGCGGATGGTCCTGATGAGTGCAAGACGAAAAGCTTTGACAACACATCTCTATCTTTTGAAAAGCTTGCAAAACAGTTGGAAGTGGCCAGTAGACAGCTGGATACTGTTATTGCAAAGCAAACTAACAGGAAAAGCCCATGAGGTTTATTTACTGTTGCCTGATGAGAGTTCATCAGATTATGAGATGACTATAAATGCTATCCTGGGCGCATATTCACTTTTCTTCTTTAAACCTAAGAAGGCCTGTTAGTGCTCATTTCTTTGCCTTATAGTTGAAAAGTGGTGAACAAGGATTCAAGAACGGGGAGCTCAAAACACAGTCTGTTTAAAAAAATTAAATCCTGTAACAATAAGATCAGGTGAAGGCTGAAAGAGACCCCGAGACACCTTTCTCACCTGGTTGTAACACCATTTTACTCGGTGATAATTGGTTTGCAAAGTGCTCTGCAAAGTAAGCTGTTGGCCTAATGGCCAAAGGAAAAGCCACAAAAAGCACGGATGGTCTTCACAAAGTTATGAACAACTTTGAATCCAGAGTTGAGTTCACTGATATAGAGAAACTGGAAAAGGAAGGTATTGTAGAAATACATGAGGAAATTCAGTGTATGCTGGAGCACAAGCTGATTGAGCCCAGTCAAAGCAGTTGGAGTTCCCCAGTTTGCTCATGCCCATTCCCAGATTTTAAAAAAAAATCTAAACCAGAGCATAGCTATGACAGTGAGACTGATGAGTACATGTGTACAATTTTTTTTAATTTGTGACCTCATAATGAAATGTTCCTATTGTCACATTTCATTTCGCGTGGTGGAGAGGTGTCACGCCAAAAGACTTACAGGTTGGTAGGTAAATTGGCCATTATAAATTGCCACTAGTAGAGGTAGGTGGTAGGGAAATATAGGGACAGGTGGGGATGTGGTAGGATTATGGGATAAGTGTAGGATTAGTATAAATGGGTGTTGATGGTCGGCACAGACTCGGTGGGCCGAAGGACCTGTTTCAGTGCTGTATCTCTAAACTAATATGCTTTGTTGCATAATAATTTTCTTTAATCCCCTGACTGGAGATCTGAATTTATACTTTTTTGAAGAAATTTTAAAAAGAGCATAATTAAAATGACTTTGTCAGAGAGTTATACAGCACAGAAACAGGCCAATCGTGTCTGTGCCGGCCATAATGCACCTAACTATTCTAATCTCATTTTCCTGCACTTTGCCCATAACCTTGTATGCTATGGCTTTTCAAGTGCTCATCTAAATACTTCTTAAATGTTGTGAGGGTTCCTGCCTCTACCACCTCTTAAGGTAGTGCATTCCAGATTCCAGCTACCTTCTGGGTGAAAAAATATGTCCTCAAATCCCCTCTAAACCTCCTGCCCCTTACCTTAAATCTATGCTCCCTAGTTATTGACCCTTCCGCTAAGGGAAAAAGTTTCTTCCTATCTAACCTAACAATGCCCGTCATAATTTTGTATACCTCAATCAGGTCCCCCCTCAGCCTTCTCTGCTCTAAGGAAAACAGCCCTGGCCTTTCCAGTCTCTCTTCATAGCTGAAATGCTGCAGCCCAGGCAACATCCTGGTGAATCTCCTCTGCACTCTCTCCAGTGCAATCACATCCTTCCTATAGTGTGGTGCCCAGAACTGTACACAGTACTCCAGCTGTGGCCTAACTAGCATTTTATAAAGCTCCATCATAAACTCCCTGCTCTTATATTCTATGCCTCGGCTAATAAAGGCAAGTATCCCATATGCCTTCCTAACCACCTTATCTACCTGTGCTGCTGCCTTAAGTGATCTATGGACAAGTACACAAAGGTCCCTCTGACCCTCTGTACTTCCTAGTGTCCTACCATCCATTGTATATTCCCATGCCTTGTTAGTCCTCCCAAAATGGATCACCTCACACTTCTCAGGATTAAATTCCATTTGCCGCTGCTGTACCCATCTTACCAGCCAATCTATATCGTCCTGTAATCTAAGGCTTTCCTCCTCACTATTTATGCCACCACCAATTTTCGTGTCATCTGCGAACGTACTGATCATACCTCCTAAATTCATATCTAAATCATTAATGTACACTACAAACAGCAAGGGTCCCAGCACTGATCCCTGCAGCACACCACTGGTCACAGGCTTCCACTCGCAAAAACAACCCTCGACCATCACCCTCTGCCTCCTGTCACTAAGCCAATTTTGGATCCGATTTGCCAAATTGCCCTGGATCCCATGGGCTTTTACCTTGTTAAGGTCCCACATGGGAGATTGGTTATCAAAAGCCTTACTGAAGTCCATGTAGACTACATCAACTGCTACATCATCTACACATCTGGTCACTGCCTCGAAAAAGTCAATGAAGTTAGTTAGACACAATCTCCCCCTGACAAAGCCATGCTGACTATCCCTGATTAATCCCTGCTTCTCCAAGTGGAGATTAATCCTGCCCCTCAGAATGTTTTCCAATAGTTTCCCTACCACTGGTGTTGGACTCACAGGCCCATAATTACCTGGTTTATCCCTGATACCCTTCTTAAATAATGGTACCACATTCGCTGTCCTCCAATCCTCTGGTACCTCTCTTGTGGCCAGAGAGGATTTGAAAATTTATGCCGGAGCCCCTGCAATCTCCTCCCTTGCCTCACATTACAGCCTGGGATACATCTCATCTGGGCCTGGGGATTTATCCACTTTTAAGCCTGCTAAAACAGCTAATACTTCCTCCCTTTCAGTGCTAATATGTTCAAGTATATCAGAATCCCCTTCCCTAATCTCTACTTCTATATCGTCCTTCTCCATAGTGAACACACATGAAAAGTTATCATTTAAAACCTCACCTGTGTTCTCTGGCCCCACACACAGATTGCCCCTTTGGTCCCTAATGGGCCCTACTCTTTCCCTGGCTATCTTCTTGTTGGCAGCTTAGGATGGCCACCTAATTTCCAACACTGCATCCTACATGGCAAGGCTTGTGAGGAGGGAGACAAAATGGCTGCTCATATCCCAGCAAGAACCAAGACCCAGGAAGTCCTGTTCTTTTTAGCAAGAAGAGAAATATTGATCACTGCTATGTTTGAATCACTGAGTGACTGTCATGTGACAAGCCCCTCCCCATCTGTGGTTTTAAGCTTGTGTGTTACTGCAGCAGACAGTAGAAGCAACTGGACTCTGATATGTGCAGACCCAAGTGGGTCTCTCCATTTCAGTTTACAAGTTTCGAACTCTGCCTGTTAACTTTGCATATTCCAGCCATAATCAGAAACCCCATTGGAGGAAATCATCTGCATCGCTGTCTCCAAGAGACCCACTGAACCAGTCATCTACCTCTTCAAAATAAAAGCCTCAGGATCAACAAATTCAGCTAGAAACCAGCCGAATCACCAAATCCCACAGACTGTATACCCCTTTTTCTATTTGTCTGTGTGTAAACCTCTAGTATATGTGTGTGTGAGTGAAAGTCGGTGTGTAATTTATTATTTTTATTAGTTCAGTTTAGGTACAATCAAGCTATCTTCTTTCTTTGTAAAACACAAGATATCCTGTCTGGTTGGTTCTTGTTATGATGATAGCAAGTAAGTATTCAAACACCTACTGAATTGGCCAGTACATCCACTTTAAGAAAGAATTAAACCTGTTGTGGTCAAACAAGGAGAGGGAAATGGGGGAAGCCCTTTGACCCTTCCTCACCTAACCGCAAAGATATAGGAAACAAAATGGGGGCAGAGATTACAGTCTGAAATTGCTGAACTCAATGTTGAGTCTGGATGGCTGTAAAGTATCTAATTGAAAGATCAGGTGCTGTTCCTCAAGCGTACGTTGAGCTTCAGGAGGCTGAGGACAGTGAGGTCAACGTGAGAGCAAGTTGGAGAATAAAAATGACAGGCCACCAGAACCTCAGGTCATGCTTGCGGGCTGAATGGAGGCGTCCAACAAAGCGATCACCCAATCTGCATTTGGTGTCCCCAGTGTAGGGCAGACTGCATTGTGAGCAGCAAATACAGTATACTAAATTGCAAGAAGTACATGTAAATCATTCTTTCACCAGCAAGCAGTGTTTGGAGCGTTGGACAGTGAGGAGAGAGGAGGTAAAAAGGCAGGTGTTGCATCAGGTAAGCCCGAGGATTGGGAGCAATTTAGAATCCAGCAATAGAGGATCAAGAAACTGATAAAGAAAGGGAAAAGAGAATATGAATGCAAGCTAGCAAGAAACATAAAGGCAGATTGTAAAAGCTTCTTTAGGTATGTGAAAAGGAAAAGATTAGCAAGGAAAAGATTAGCAAGGACAATGTGGGTCCATTACAGGTGGAGACAGGAGAATTTGTGGCAGAGAATGGGGAAATGACGGAGAGTCTAAACAATAACTTAGTGTCTGTCTTCACAGAGGAAGACACAGAAAATCTTGCAGAAATACTAGGGAACCAAGGGACTTGTAAAAATGAGGGACTGAAAGAAATTAGTATCAATAAAGAGGTAGTACTAGAAAAAATAATTGGATTGAAAGTTGATAAGTCCCCTGGACCAGATGACCTACATCCCAGTGTATTGAAGGAAGTGGCGATAGAGATAGTGGATGCATTGGTGATTATCTTTCAAAGTTCTGTAGATTCTGGAAGGGTTCCCTGCAGACTCTAAAGTAGCAAAAGTAACCCCACTATTTAAGAAGGGAGTGAGAGAGCAAATGGGGAACTACAAACTTGGTACTTTGACGTCAGTAGTAGGGAAAATGTTAGAATCTATTATAAAGGAAGTGGTAACTGGACACTTAGAAAATAATGATATGATTGGGCAGAGGCAACATGGATTTATGAAGGGAAATCATGTTTTTTGAGTTTTTTAAGAATGTTATGTGTAGCATAGATAAAGGCAAGCCAGTGGATGTAGTCTATTTGTATTTTCAGAAGGCTTTTGATAGGTCCCAAACAGGTTAGTAAACAAAATTAGAGCACATGGGATTGGGGGCAATATACTGCAATGGATTGAGAATTGGTTAACAGACAGAAAGCAGAGTGTAGGAATAATTGAGTCATTCTCAGGATGTCAGGTTGTTACTAATGGGGTACCACAAGGATCACGCTGGGGCCACAGCTGTTCACAATCTATATAAATGATTTGAATGTGGAGACCAAATGTAATATTTCCAAATTTGCTAATGACACAAAACTAGGTGGGAATGTAAGTTGTGAGGAGGATGCAAGGAGGCTTCAAGCAGATTTGGACAGGTGAAATGAATGGGCAAGAACATGGCAGATGGAATATAATGTGAATAAGTGTGAAGTGATCCAATTTGATAGAAAAAACTGAAAGGCAGAGAATTTCTTAAATGGTGAGAGGTTAGGAAGTGTTGATGTCCTAATGGACCAGGGTGTCCTTGAGTCACTGAAAGCTAGTGTGCAGGTGCAGCAAGCAATTCAGAAGGCAAATAGTAGGTTGGCCTTCATTGCAAGGGGGATTTGGGTACAGGAGTAAAGATGTCTTGCTAAGCCTTGGTGAAACTGCACCTGGAGTATTGTGTACAGTTTTGGTCTCCTTATCTGAGGAAGGATATAATTGCCATAGAGGGAATGCAATGGAGGTTCACCAGACTAAAGCCTGGGATGGTGGGATTGTCTTATGAGGAGAGATTGCAGAAACTGGGCCAATATTCTGTAAAGTTTCAAGGTGATCTCATTGAAACTTACAAAATTCTTACAGGACATGACAAGGTAAATGTGGTTAGGATGTTTCCTCTGGCTGGTGAGTCTAGAACCAGGGGACAGAGTCTCAGAATAAAGGGAAGGCCATTTAAGACTGGGATGAGGAGGAATATCGTTACTCAGAGGGTAGTGAATCTGTGGAATTCTCTACCCAAGAGGGCAGTGGACGCTCAATCATTGAGCATGTTGAAGACAAAAATCGATAGATTTCTGGATACTAATGACATCAAGGGATATGAGGACAGTGGGGAAAAATAACGTGGAGGTAAATGATCAGCCATAATCTGTTTGAATGACAGAGCAGGCTTAATGAGTCAAATGACCTCCTCCTGCTCCTATTTCCACCTATGTCCTAACCTTGGAAAGGTGCCATGGGAAGGGAAGGGCTTGTTGGGGGTGATTGACGAGTGGAGCAAGATGCCACACAGGGAATGGTCCCTTCAGACTGCTGAAAGGGAAGGGGAGGGGTAGCTGTGTTTGGTGGTAGTGTCACGCTGGAAGTAGTGGAAATAGCGCAGGATGATTCATTGAATACGGAGCTGGTGGGATGGAAGGTGAGGACAAAGGGCACTCGATCACGATTCTGGGAGGAAAGGGAAGTGTGAGAGCAGAAGTGTGGAAAATGGGATGGACACAGTCAAGGTCCCTGTCAACTTCAGTTGAGGAATAAGGAAGACATATCAGAAGTGTTGGTATAGAAGGTTGCACCATCAGAACAGATACAATGGAGAGGGAGAAATTAGGAGAATGGAAAAGAGTCCTTACAGGAAGCAGGGTGTGAGGAAATGTAGTCGAGGTAGCTGTGGGATTCATTGGGCTTATAGTGAATATTTGTAGACAGCTTATCCTCAGAAATGGAGACAGAATTTGAAGAAGGGAAAGAAAGAGAGATACATCATGTGAGAGAAGGGTGGAAATTGGAAGCAAAGTTGATGAAATGTTCAAGTTCAGGGTAACAGTAGGAAATAGTACCGATTCAGTCATCAATGTACTGGAAAAAGAGGTGAGGGAGGGCACCCAAGAAGGACTGGAACAAGGAATGTTCCACATATCCCACAAAAAGGCAGGTGTAGCTAGGACCCATGCAGGTATCCAAAACAGCACTTTTCTAACGGGAATGAGTGGAGTTAAAGGAGAATTTGTTCAATGTGATAACAAGTTTAGCCAGGTGGAGGAGGTCGATGGAGATTGGTTTGGCCCCCATTCAGGGAAGCATTGAGAGCCCTCAGCCCATCCTGGTGAGGCATGGAGATCTAGAGATTGGACATCCATGGTGAAGAGGAGACAGGGCCAGGAAATTGCAAACTGTTAAAGTGACGGAGGGCATCGGAAGAGTCCCAGATATGGGCAGGAAGAGACTGGATGAAGGGAGTCTTATGAACTCCGAGATGGCTAAAGTGAAAAATATGACATATGAACCCCCAGACCAATTTAACAAATTACATGACAAGACTTCACATTTTAAGATCTTTATTATAGCAACTCAACTAAAAGAAATCCCCAATTAACTAAATAGTACTTTGTAAGTAGCTGATCCCCCAAATTACAAATAAAGGTATTTTCTTTGCTTATTCAAACACTTGAAAATCTCACAGCATACTTACACATTACACAGTACTTTTGATGATGAAATCCTTTGCAGTTAAAAGTCCCAAACTTCTTCCAGTTGCAAAGGGTTGGCTTTCCCAGACTTTAAAAAATCAATATTCTCTTCACTCACTTTGCCGAGCACTTCTGACCTGGACATCCATGAATAATGTGATTTCCGATGATCTCGTGGGGCCTTTACTCCTCCACAAGCTTCGACTCGCAAAACATGTTCGAATCTCAACAGTCTTTTGCTGTATATCTTCAGAGGGCAGGCGTTCTCTCTGTCTCTATCTATCCAGCTGCCACCACTGGATAACTTTACTTACAGCTTCCCTTGAGGCCGCACCCCAATGGGTTCCCTTCTTACAGCCTGTTTTCTTTCACAAAGTCTGTTAAATTTATCTGGACTCAGATTATTGTTGAGCTTATTGCTCTGCTCCAAAATGCAGACACCAGAAGTATGGGCTCACAAAGCCACATGGACCTTTCCATTATTCCCAGGTGTTAACTCCTGCTTTGGTACTTTTATATCTTCCCAATTAGTGACTCCTTGTTTTATCACCCAAAAGGCTGGGCGGGCAAAACCCATTGTTCTTCAGGTGTTAGCGGCTGTAGTCTCTGTTTTTCAGAAGTAAGTCTTTGATCTGTGTTCTCTGTTGTACTGGTAACCTTTCGATGAGTGGAGGTGAGGTCACCTGGCCCTCCAGACTCCATCTTGAACTTGTAAAAGTCACAATTTTAAAACTTAATCATTACAAAGTCCAGCGTTCATAACAGGGAGAAGAAATAGAGTGGAAATAGGAAGAGGTCAGTACAGTGGGACAAGAACAGGCTAAAACGATGGGTAAACCAGGACAGAATTATTTGTGTAACTTGAGAAGGAAGTAGAAGTAGACTTTTTGGGGTTGGGGGGGCTACTGAGTAGGAGGCGTGGAGGGAAGATTTTCAGAGGAGATGAGATCAGTGCAGTCCTGGAGACAACGGCTTGATGTTCAGCAGTGGGGTCATGTCCTTGATGACAATGATAGGGTTGGACCTGAGAGAACAGAGTGCAGCAAGTTCAGAGAGTGACAGGTTAGATCAGGGGTGATCAACCTATTCATGTGGGGGGGTGCAGGGCCACATTGCAATTTTTATCTTACATAGGGGGCCGGTGAGACAATTTTGGAAAGATAAAGACATTAAAAATGTATCTTATTAATCAAAACTACAAAAAATGTGCATTTTATTGCAGAAGCTTTAAATGAGAAGACAAATTTATTGACTTACTTTCTTTTCACTATGTTGGATTTGACGCTGATTTAGTGAGATACCTGGGATTTTTTTTTTCTGCTTGCACAGGTCGTCAGTGTCTGCCCGCACACTTCTTGTAGCGATGCAGAGTATTCTGGATAGATGTCCGTCTGTCAGGAGTGATTTTGATCGCTCTCTCTCCCTCCTCTCTCTCTCTGTCTGTCTCTTTCTCCCTCCTTCTCTGTGTCCCCCTTCTCTGTGTTCCCAACCTCTATGTCGTACCCCGCCTCTGTGTCATCCCCACCTCTGTATTGTTCCCTCCCCTCTGTGTGTCGTTCCCCCCATGTATTGTTCTGCCCCCCCCCCCGTGTGTCGCTACTGCCATGTGTCATTCCCCCCACCATGTGTCATCCCACCTCTGTGTTTTGCTTGCCCCCCCACACCGTGTATCATTCCCCCTCTCTGTGTATCATTCCCCCTCTCTGTGTATCATTTTCCCTCTCTCTCTGCCCTATTCTCTCTCTCTCTGTCCCCCCTCTCCCTCTCTGCCCTCTTCTCTCTTTCTGACTGTTGCTGAGAGCAGGAACAGTGGTTTCTGAACTTTGGACAGATTCATGCTTTTCCAGTGGGCTTTAAAAAAATAATCTCCAGAAAATCCCGAATCTGTCCTGACAGTGCTGAGAGCGGACACGCCGGTTTCCAAACTTCGAACAGGTTCGGGGCTTTCCAGCAGGTTACATACGAACATATGAACATACGAATTTGAAGCAGGATTAGGCCACTCGGCCCCTTGAGCCTGCTGCGCCATTCAATAAGATCATGGCTAATCTGACTTTAACCTGGACTCCACATTCCTGCCTACCCCCAATAACCTTTCACCCCCTTGCATATCAAGAATCTATCTACCTCTGCCTTCAAAACATTTAAAGACACTGCTTCCACTGCCTTTTGAGGAAAAGAGTTCCAAAGACTCACGACCTTCTGAACGAAACAACTTTCTCTTCATCTCCGTCTTAAATGGGCCACTCCTTATTTTGAAATAGGGACCCCTAGTTCTAGATTCTCCCACAAGGGGAAACATCATTTCCACATCACCCTGTCAAGACCCCTCAGAATTTTATGTTTCCATCAAGTCACCTCTTACTCTCCTAAACTCCAGCGAATACAAGCCTAACCTGTCCAACCTATCCTCATAAGACAACCCGCCCAATGCAAGTATGAGTATAGTAAACCTTCTCTGAACTTCTTCCAACACATTTACATCTTTCCTTAAATAAGGAGACCAATACTGTACACAGTACTCCAGATGTGGTCTCGCCAATGCCCTGTATAACTGAAGCATAACCTCCCAACTTTTGTGTTCAATTCCCCTCACAATAAACAATAACATTCTATTAGCTGTCCCAATTACTTGCTGAACCTGCGTACTAAACTTTTGCGATTAATACATTGGGACACCCAGATCCTCTGCATCGCAGAGCTCTGCAATCTCTCACCTTATAGATAATATGCTTTTTTATTCATCCTGCCAAATGGACAATTTCACACTTTCCCACATTATACTCCATTTGTCAGATCTTTACCCACTCACTTAACCTATCTATATTCCTTTGTAGACTCTTCACAACTTACTTTTGTACCCATCTTTGTGTCATCAGTAAATTTAGCAACCATACCTTTGGTCACTTCATCCAAGTCATTTATATAAATTGTAAAAAGTTGAGGCCACAGCACTGATCCCTGTGGCACACCACTTGTTACATCTTGCCAACCAGAAAATTATCCATTTATACTCACTGTTTGTTTCCTGTTAGCTATCCAATTTTCTATTCATGCCAATGTGTTACCCCCTACACCATGAGCTATAATTTTCTGCAATAACCTTTGTTACGTGAGTGCTTTCTATTTTGCAAAATATATTTTTAAGGACTTATTTTTGAATTATGGACATCTAGAATCTTGAAGAGATGCCGAACTTTGTGTTTTTTAAAAGTAAGTCACTAGAAGGTTCCTGGATTTGGTTTGTAATCAAGTTTTACTGGAAGGTAATGTGGAATAATCACCCAGCAGGGCTTGTTTTTGACTTGGGGAGATGTTTACGAAGAAGTGACGGGTCAAGAACATAAAAACTGACTGTAAAAGCTTATATAGGTATGTGAAGAGAAAAAGATTGGTGAAGCCAAATTAGGTCCGTTACAGTCAGAAACAAGGGAATTTATTATGGGGAACAAAGAAATGGCTGACCAACTAAATGCATACTTTGGTTCTGTCTTCACAAAGAAGGAGACTAATAACATACCAGAAATGTTGGGGAACACTGGGTTTAGTGAGAGGGAGGAACTGAAGGAAATCAGTATTAGTAGAGAAATGGTGTTGGGGAAATTGATACGATTGAAGGCCGATAAATTCCCAGAGCCTGATAATCTACATCCCAGAGTACTTAAGGAAGTGGCCCTAGAAATAGTGGATGCATTGGTGGTCATCTTTCAAGATTCTATAGACTTTGGAACAGTTCCTACAGATTGGAGGGTAGCTAATGTAACCCCACTATTTAAAAAGGGAGGTAGAGAGAAAAAAGGGAATTATAGACCAGTCAGTCTAACGTAGTGGGAAGTGGGGAAAATTCTAGAGTCCATTATCAAAGATTTTATAGCAGAGCACTTGGAGAACAGTGGTAGAATCGGACAGAGTCAGCATGGATTTACGAAAGGGAAATCACACTTGACAAATCTACTAGAATTCTTCAAGGATGTAACGAGTAGAGTTGATGAAGGGGAGCCAGTGGATGTGGTTTCTTTGGACTTTTGGAAGGTTTTCAACAAAAGTCCCACATAAGAGGTTAGCATGTAAAATTAAGGCGCATGGGATTGGGGCAGTGTATTGCGATAGATAGAAAATTGGTTGGCAGACAGGAAACAAAGAGTAGGAATAAATGGGTCTTTTTCCAAATGGCAGGCAGTGACTAGTGGGGTACCACAGGGATTGGTGCTAGGACCCCAGCTATTCACAATATATATTCATGATTTAGATGAGGGAACTAAATGTAATATCTCAAAATTTGCAGATGACACAAAACTGGGTGGGAGGGTGAGTTGTGAGGAGGATGCAGAGAGGCTTCAGGGTGATTTGGACAAGTTGAGTGAGTGGGCAAATGCAAGGCAGATGCAATATAATGTAGATAAATGTGAGGTTATCCACTTTGGTAGCATTAACAGGGAGGCAGATTATTATCAGAACGGCTATAAACTGAGAGAGGGGAATATGCAACAAGACCTGGATGTTCTCGTTCAGCAGTCGCTGAAGGTAAGCATGCAGGTGCAACAGGCGGTAAAAAAGGCAAATGGTATGTTGGCCTTCATAGCGAGAGGATTCGAGTACAGGAGCAGGGATGTCTTGCTGCAATTATACAGGGTCTTGGTGAGGCCACACCTGGAACATTGTGTGCAGTTTTGGTCTCCTTATCTGAGGAAAGATGTTCTTGCTATAGAGGGAGTGCAGCGAAGGATTACCAGACTGATTCTTGGGATGGCGGGACTGACGTATGAGAAGAGATTGAGTCAGTTAGGATTATATTCACTGGAGTTCAGAAGACTGAAATGGGGGGGGGTGGTTCTCATAGAAACCTATAAAATTCTAACAGGACTTGACTGGGTAGATGCAGGAAGGACGTTCTTGATGGTGGGGGAGTCCAGAACCAGGGGTCATAGTCTAAGGATACGGGGTAAACCTTTCGGAACTCAGATAAGGAGAAATTACTTCACCGAGAGAGTGGTGAGCCTGTGGAATTCACTTACACAGAAAGCAGTTGAGGCCAAAACATTGTGTGTTTTCAAGAAGGAGTTAGATATAGCTCTTGGGGCGAAAGGGATCAAAGGATATGGGAGGGAAAGCAGGAACATGTTACTGAGTTGGATGATTAGCCATGATCATAATGAATGGCGGAGCAGGCTCGAAGGGCCAAATGGCCTACTCCTGCTCCTATTTTCTATGTTTCTAAGATTTATAGAGGTCAGGAGGCTTGACTTCTGGAATACTTTGAGGTACAGTTTGAACTGTTACAACAGACAGTTGGGTTTTGCATGCCAGAAGACGACCCAGCTCATCTCCTGCTCTTGAAAAGAAATCCTGCATTTCTAGTGTGCCAGTTTCCTATTTCCAGGGTTTGAAGAAACCCTGCGTATCAAATGTGTGGAAACTGAAACCTTGCTGCCACACTTATGCTATAAGACCTATCTGAAGCCTCTGTAGCTGCATTTCTTGGAAAGCCTACCCAAACTGATTTTCATCCTCGTCTGCAAAGAACTGTTCTCGGAAGATCCCAGTGACAGCCGTCTAAACACATTTGGGATGCCAAACCAAAATCAAGGACAAGTATTCTGCCTTTTTTTTTGTTTGTGTTTTTTTTGTAATAGCGCTAAACAAAAATCCCTTTTATTTTTCCAGTTAACCGGTGTATGTATGTGTGTGCATGTGGATTTGTGTGTGAGGGGCTAAGCTAAATAAGGGGCTTTAATATTTCAATTTGTATGTGTATGTTTTACTTCATTATTGGTTAGGACTTGGTTTATAATAAACTGATAATTTTTTTGTTTATTAAAGAAAGTTGGTTGGTGTGTTTTATTCTTGGAAAATACAGTATATGGTTGACCATATTGCTAAGTGAGAAAATTTAAATATATGTTGTGACCTGTGGAGAAGTGGGACTAGAAGAAACAATACACTCTTCCCGCCTCGGTCGTAACACCTTTGATGTGGCACCTTATCAAATGCCTTCTGTACACTACATCCACCGGTTCCCCTTTATCCACAACACATGTTACTTCTTCAAAGAACCCCAATAAATTGGTTAAACATGATTTCCCTTTCATAAAACCATGTTGACTCTGCTTGATTACCTGGAATTTTTCTAAGCGTCCTGCTATAACGTCTTTATTAATAGCTTCCAACATTTTCCCTATGACAAATGTAAAACTAACTGGCCTGTAGTTTCCTGCTTTCTGTCTCCCTTTTTGAATAAAGGAATTACATTCGCTATTTTTCCAATCTAATGGAACCTTCCCCAAATCTAGGGAATTTTGGAAAATTAAAACCAATGCATCAACTATCTTACTAGCCACTTCTTTTAAGACACTAGGATGAAGTTCATTAGGACCTGGGACTTGTCAGCCCGCAGCTCCAACAATTTGCTCAGTACCACTTCCCTGGTGATTGTAATTTTCTTGAGTTCCTCCCTTCCTTCCATTTCCTGATTTACAGCTATTTCTGGAATGTTGTTTGTATCCTCGATAGTGAAGACCGTTGCAAAATACCTGTTCAATTCATCTGTCATCTCCTTATTTTCCCTTATTAATTCTCCAGATTCACTAACACTCACTTTGTTAACTCTTTTCTTTTTTAAATATCTATAGAAACACTTACTATCTGTTTTTATATTTCTAGCAAGCTTTCTCCCGTACTCTAATTTTTCCCTCCTTATCAATCTTTTAGTCATTCTTTGCTGTTCTTTATATTCTGTACAATATTCTGACCTGCCACCCACCTTTGTGCAATTATATGCTTTTTCTTTATATTTGATACTACATTTAACTTTTCGAATTAACCACAGATGGTGGGTCCTCCCCTTAGAATTTTTCTTTCTTGTTGGAATGTATCTATTCTGTGTATTCTGAAATATCCCCTTAAATGTCTGCCACCGCATCTCTATTGACCTATCCCTTAACCTAATTTGCCAGTTCACTTTAGCTAGCTCTGCTTTCATGCCGTTATAATTGCCTTTATTTAAGTGTAAAGTACCAGTGTTATGGTCACTGCTACCTAGGGTGCCTTCACTATGATGTCATCAATTAATCATATCTCGTTGCACAATACCAGGTCTAATATAGCCTGCTCTCTGGCTCCAGAGTGTACTGTTCTACGAAACTATCCCGAAAACATTTCATGAACTCCTCATCTAGGCTACTTTTGCCCATCTGATTTTTCCAGTGTATATGTAGATTAAAACCCCCCATAATTATCGCCATAACCTTCTGATAAGATTCCATTATTGTTTCCTTTGTACTCTATCCTACTGTGTGGTTACTTTTAGGAGGTCTGTGCACCACTCCCATGAGTGACTTCTTGTCTTTACCATTTCCTATCTCCACCCAAACCGCTTCTACATCCTGCTTTCCTGAATTTAGGTCATCCCTCTCTATTGTGCTAATACCACCATTAATTAATAGAGCCACCCCTCCACCTTTTCCTAGCTGCTTGTCCTTCCGAAATGTCATGTACCCTTCAATATTCAGGTCCCAATCTATGTCATCCTGCAGCCATGTCTCTGTAATGACAGTCAGATCATTCTAATTTATTTCTATGTGCACTATCAGTTCATCTGTTTTGTTTCAAATGCTACGTGCATTCAGATACAGAGCCTTTAGTTTTGTCCTTTTATTATCTTTGTAACATCTAGCCTTGACTGCGGATTTACTCTTAGATTTGTTCTCTCTATTCCTTCCTGTCACAGTCTGTTTATCATTTCTCACCTTTCTCTCTTGCCTTGCCTCTACTCTTTGAATTACCACATCTTCCCAAATTTGATCCCTTGCCCCCACTACATGGGCCATGACAATTGGATCCGCCCCCTCCCACTGTAAGTTCCTCTCCAGCCCTGAGCAAATATCCCGAACCCTGGCAATGGGCAGGCAACACAGCCTTCTGGACTCTCACTCTTTGCTGCAGAGAACAGTGTCAATCCTTCTCACTATACTGTCCCCTATTACCACATTCCTTTTTTCTCCCCCACTTGAATGGCTTCCTGTACCACGATGCTATGGTCAGTTAGCTCATCCTTCCTGCAGGCCCCACTCTCATCCAAACAAACTGAAAGAACTTCAAACGTGTTGGACATACGCAAAGACTGAGGCTCCTGCACTCCTGTCCTCTGGGTCCCCTTACCTGCATCAGCTGCAGCCACACTCCTGTCACTGACCAGACCCTATCCTAAGGAGCATGACTGCCTCTCATGTACAAAGTGTCCAGGTAACTTCCCCCTCCCTGATCTGTGACAGCATCTGCAAATCAGCCTCCAGCTCATTGACTCTGAGCCAAAGCTCCTTGAGCTGCAAACACTTACTGCAGATGTGTTTTCCCTGGATCACACTGGCATCCAGGAACTCCCACGTGCTGCAGCTGTGACACATTATCTGTGCTGCCATCCTTAAGGTGCTTTAATTAACTACTTCATTATTTTATTCAATTATTTATTTTCCTTTTTTATATATTTTATTAACCTTAACACCAGTTCCTGTACTATTTTAAACCTTAAGTAGAGAATAGACCTTAACCACTTACCAGATACCAAAGAGCCAGCTTCTTCCCCTCTAGTAGCAAACAGGGTTAAGGAAAATCCCAAAGCCTTTTATTCATATATAAGGAGCAAGAGGGTAACTAGAGAAAGGATTGGCCCACTCAAGGACAAAGGAGGAAAGTTATGTGTGGAGTCAGAGAAAATGGGTGAGATTCTAAACGAGTACTTTGCATCGGTATTCACCGAGGAGAGGGACATGACGGATGTTGAGGTTAGGGACAGATGTTTGATTACTCTCGGTCAAGTCGACATAAGGAGGGAGGAAGTGTTGGGTATTCTAAAAGGCATTAAGGTGGACAAGTCCCCAGGTCCGGATGGGATCTATCCCAGGTTACTGAGGGAAGCGAGAGAGGAAATAGTTGGGGCCTTAACAGATATCTTTGCAACATCCTTAAACACGGGTGAGGTCCCAGAGGACTGGAGAATTGCTAATGTTGTCCCCTTGTTTAAGAAGGGTAGCAGGGATAATCCAGGTAATTATAGACCGGTGAGCCTGACGTCAGTGGTAGGGAAGCTGCTGGAGAAGATACTGAGGGATAGGGTCTATTCCCATCTGGAAGAAAATGGGCTTATCAGTGATAGGCAACATGGTTTTGTGCAGGGAAGGTCATGTCTTACCAACTTAATAGAATTCTTTGAGTAAGTGACAAAGTTGATTGATGAGGGAAGGGCTGTAGATGTCGTATACATGGACTTCAGTAAGGCATTTGATAAGGTTCCCCATGGTAGGCTGATGGAGAAAGTGAAGGCGCATGGGGTCCAAGGTGTACTAGCTAGATGGATAAAGAACTGGCTGGGCAACAGGAGACAGAGAGTAGCAGTGGAAGGGAGTTTCTCAAAATGGAGACGTGTGACCAGTGGTGTTCCACAGGGATCCGTGCTGGGACCACTGTTGTTTGTGATATACATAAATGATTTGGAGGAAAATATAGGAGGTCTGATTAGCAAGTTTGCAGACGACACTAAGATTGGTGGAGTAGCAGATAGTGAAGGGGACTGTCAGAGAATACAGCAGAATATAGATAGACTGGAGAGTTGGGCAGAGAAATGGCAGATGGAGTTCAATCAGGGCAAATGCGAGGTGATGCATTTTGGAAGATCCAATTCAAGAATGAACTATACAGTAAATGGAAAAGTCCTGGGGAAAATTGATGTGCAGAGAGATTTGGGTGTTCAGGTCCATTGTTCCCTGAAGGTGGCAACGCAGATCAATAGAGTGGTCAAAAAGGCATACGGCATGCTTTCCTTCATCGGACGGGGTATTGAGTACAAAAGTTAGCAGGTCATGTTACAGTTATATAGGACTTTGGTTCGGCCACATTTGGAATACTGCGTGCAGTTCTGGTCGCCACATTACCAAAAGGATGTGGATGCTTTGGAGAGGGTGCAGAGGAGGTTCACCAGGATGTTGCCTGGTATGGAGGGCGCTAGCTATGAAGAGAGGTTGAGTAGATTAGGATTATTTTCATTAGAAAGACGGAGGTTGAGGGGGGACCTGATTGAGGTGTACAAAATCATGAGAGGTATAGACAGGGTGGATAGCAAGAAGCTTTTTCCCAGAGTGGGGGTTTCAATTACAAGGGGACATGAGTTCAAAGTGAAAGGGGAAAAGTTTAGGGGGGATATGCGTGGAAAGTTCTTTACGCAGAGGGTGGTGGGTGCATGGAACGCATTGACAGCGGAGGTGGTAGACGCGGGCACGATAGCGTCTTTTAAGATGTATCTAGACAGATACATGAATGGGCAGGAAGTAAAGAGATACAAACCCTTAGATAATAGGCGACAGGTTTAGATAGAGGATTTGGATCGGCGTAGGCTTGGAGGGCCGAAGGGCCTGTTCCTGTGCTGTAATTTTCTTTGTTCTTTGTTCTTTGTTCTTAGTAGAGTAAGAACCAAATCCTACACGGTGAAAAAGTTAGAAAAAGTAAAGGAGCACCTCCTTCCCCATCTCCCTCAACTCACCGAACTCCCAGCACTCTGTTGAAGTTACACTCAGTGCTAAATCGCATTGATATGCCTGTATTTATATGTTCTGAAACTAAAGAGATTAGCTGAGCCACAGGTACAGAAAAACCAGTCCAAGCTAGTTTCCTTAATTTACTAACTACAGCTGCTCCCCAGTGGGTAGCTTGTATATCCCTGCATAGGCCCTTGGATGAAAATTAGAATTTAAACAGTAACTTTCAGTTAAATGTTAAATACAACAAAATTAGATTTTTGGAAAGAGAATAAGGCCAAAATTTTACGCCCCCCCACCAAAAGAGTGGGAAAGTGGTGGGGCGGTGGGGTGGGGGAGGGTCATAAAATGGAGCAGGAGACTCAGGGGGCCCTTCCCGACCTGCTCCCGCCTCTGCCGCCAATTTATGCAGGGCGGCAGTGGCAGAAAATGGCCTGCCCACCCCAGGCCAATCAAGGCCCTTAAGTGGCCACTTAATAGCCACTTAAGGGCCTCCACCCACTACCACCAGGATTTTCCTCGAAGCTGGTTGGGTGGCCCAGGTCTGAGAGAAGCCGCCTGACAAAAGCAGGAGGCTCTCTGATGGCCTGGGGGGGCCTCATCATCGGGCACCCTGTGCCTGATGGAGGGCTGCCCCGCTGCCCCAACAACACCCAACATGCCCCTCATCCCCCCAATCAACCACCCTTGCCTTGCTGGGCCCGACCAATCGCCCCCGGCAAGGCACCAAAAACCTACCTTTGTTCCGGGCTCCCTGACATCATCTTTGTTGTGGCTGGGTTGCAGTCCCAGCAGTGGCCGCCGCTCCCGGTGGCGCCTGCTGGGACTAAGAGCTGCCAGCCCACTGATTGGCCGGCAGCTCCATTAGCAGGAGTCCTGCCTCAAGTGGGTGGAAGTGCCACCTCAGACCAATTAAAGGCCAGGGAACCGGAAAATTCAGATCAGATCCACAGGCCAGGTGGAGGTGGGTCGCAACCAACTTTTCAGTTGGACAGCTCCCGTCTGCTGAGGGAAAAATCCCAGCCAAAGTTTTTCTTCAAAAGCCCGCCAGAAAACCACAAATCTGTCAGAAGTTGTTGAACCTGCTCCCAACACCTGTCAGCTGTGAGTATGGAAAGAAGTGTGAATGACCATTAGATAAAAATCTGATCTTAGAAATACAATTCAGCTATGAAACGGACAGTGTAATTTGTTGGAAAGAAGCAGCTAATGAGAAATTTCTCATCCCTGAAATTACCAGTCATGGACCTCAAAATGTTTTACCACAGTCATTGGTGTCCATGTACGGACATGTTGCCAACCCCTAGCGAAGATGAGGAACGGCCAGGTACAGTTTACATCCACGAGCTGGATGGAAGCTTTTGGCGGGCCAGATCCTGGCCTCCAGGCCAGCATTGGGATGGACCTTTGCCTGTGTTGGACAACTGTGGGTTAGAGTGAGTGAGGGAAGCAGAGAAATTGAGATGGCCAATGTCACACCTGCAGTTCTCAATGAAATGATCAAGGAGAGTAAGAGGCTGGAGGGAGAATACTGGATACAGGTAAAGGGTCTGCTGTGCGGGGGGAGGACACCTGGCCAAAGATATGGGCACGGAGGTGAGGCAACTGAAGAAGAGCTCAATGTCATACCGAGTTCAAAATTCATTGAGGTGGGGGCATAAGGGGATGAAGCTGAGGCCTTTTCTAAGGACAGATCATTCAGGGTCAGAGAGGGGAAGGTCAGAGGGTATTGTGAATACACGGCAAGGGGTAAGATTAGAAGAAAGGATGGGGTCAGTGGTAAGTGAAAGGGGAGAAATATCTGGAGTGTTGTTACCCATGAGTTGCTAGAGCTTGCGATTCTTCACAGCAGAAAGCAAGAAAAGAATTTTTTGTTAAAGCGTCGGATGAGACAAAGGATGAAATGAAACTGAGAACCAGGACAGCTTTAAGATAGAGCGAGTCAGCGCCGCTGAAGGTAGAGGTCAAAAGTGTGCATGTGGCAGTGCATGGCATTAAATGTGGATCACAGGATGTGGCGAGAGAAATGGTTCGAGGAACACTGCATGTCTAGCAGATTAGTGTAATCACTAGTAGATTTGAAGCACAAAGGGTGGAATTTCAGCTGGAACGAATGTGGAATAATTCGGAGCCAAAGACAGTTGCTGAGGAGCTGAGGACTTTTAATTTTCCACCTTGCTGTTATGCTGACCTCTTGTCTTCAGCCTTCTGCAGTGTTCCAATGAAGCTCAACAAAGCTTGAGGCGCAACACCTCATCTTTTGATTTGGCACTTTACAGTCTTCCGGACTCAACGTTAAGTTCAACAATTTCAGATCGTAATCTCTGCCCCCATTTTGTTTCCTTTTCTCTTTGGAGGTTTCCGTTTTAGTTTAAATTTCCCCTTGTTTTTGGTTTTGGATGGCAGCTGTTCATCAGTCTATCATTTGCACCACCTCTAGACACATCCATTGTTTCTTGTCCCATTACTACTCCCTTTGGCCCTCCACTACCAACTCCTTTGTCATTTAATCTCCACTGTCTTCCACCCTACTACAGACAAAGAACAAAGAACAGTACAGAACAGGAACAGGCCATTCGGCCTTTCAAACCTGCGCCAATTTTGATGCCTGCCTAAAACTAAAACCTTCTGCACTTCCGGGGACCATATCACATCCTATTCATGTATTTGTCAAGATGCCTCTTAAATGTCACTATTGTACCTGCTTCCACCACCTCCCCCGGCAGCAAGTTCCAGGCACTCACCACCCTCTGTGTAAAGAACTTGCCTCGCACATCCCTTCTAAACTTTGCCCCTCTCACCTTAAACCTATGTCCCCTAGTAACTGACTCTTCCACCCTGGGATAAAGCTTCTGACTATCCACTCTGTCCATGCCACTCATAACTTTGTAAACCTCGATCATGTCGCCCCTCCAACTCTGTCGTTCCAGTGAAAACAATCCAAGTTTATCCAACCTCTCCTCATAGCTAATGCCCTTCAGACCAGGCCACATCCTGGTAAACCTCTTCTGTACTCTCTCCAAAGCCTCCACATCCTTCTGGTCATGTGGCAACCTTCCCTTTTGTTCTATTTCCTACCCTACCCCTTTTCACTTGCTCAAAACCTATAACATTCTTAACTTTTCTCTGTTCTGACGAAAGGTCATCCACCTGAAATGTTAATTCTGTTTCCCTCTTCACTGATCTGTCTGTCTGACCTGCTGGGTATTTCCAGCATTCTATTTTTATTAGAACAGGCTTAATGGTCCCTTTCTGTGCTGTCAACCTACAATGGTTCTATAATTTCTTCCTCTTCCCTGCAGCTGCTGTAAGCTTTCACCATCTTCTCTTAACATTCTCCTCAGAGTTGAATTCCTTCCTTGTCTTTCCAAAATTCCCTAGATTCGGGGAAGGTTCCGTTAGATTGGAAAATAGTGAATGTAATTCCTTTATTCAAAAAGGGAGGGAGACAGAAAGCGGGAAACTACAGGCCAGTTAGTTTACCATCTGTCTTAGGGAAAATATTAGAAGCTATTATTAAAGACATTATAGCAGGGCATTTAGAAAAACTCGAGGTAATCAGAAGTAGTCAACATGGTTTTGTGAAAGGAAAATTATGTTTCACCAATTTATTGGAGTTCTTTGAGAGAGTTACATGTGCTGTGGATAAAGGGGAACTGGTGGATGTATTGTATTCAGATTTCCAGAAGGCATTTAATAAGGTGCCATGTCAAAGGTTATTGCAGAAAATAAAAGCTCATGGTGTAGGGGGTAACATATTGGCATGGATAGAAGATTGGCTAACTAACAGGAAACAGAGAGTAGGCATAAATGGGTCATTTTCTGGTTGGCAAGATGTAACAAGTGGTGTGCCACAGGGATCTGTGCTGGGGCCTCAACTTTTTACAATTTATATAAATGACTTAGATGAAGGGACCAAAGGTATAGTTGCTAAATTTGCTGATGACACAAAGATAGGTAGGAAAGTAACTTGTGAAGAGGACATAAGGAGGCTACAAAGGGATATAGATAGGTTAAGTGAGTGGGAAAAGCCCTGGTAAATGGAGTATAATGTGGGAAAGTGTGAAATTGTCCACTTTGGCAGGAAGAATAAAAAAGAAGCATATTATCTAAATGGTGAGAGGTTGCAGAGCTCTGAGATACAGAGGGATATGGGTGTCCTAGTGCATGAATCGTAAAAGGTTAGTATGCAGGTGCAACACATAATTAGGAAAGCTAATAGAATGTTATTGTTTATCGCGAGGAGAATTTAATACAAAAGTAGGGAGGTTATGCTTCAGCTATCCAGGGCATTGGTGAGGCCACATCTGGAGTACTGTGCACATTTTAAAATGTTTGTGCCCCAGCACAGATCCCTGTGACACACCACTCATTACATCTTGCCAACCAGAAAATGGCCCATTTATGCCTACTCTGTTTCCTGTTAGCTAGCCAATCTTCTATCCACGCAAAAATGTTACCCCCTACACCATGAGCTTTTATTTTCCGCAATAACCTTTGATGTGGCACCTTATCAAATGCCTTCTGGAAATCTAAGTACAGTACATCCACCCTTTATCCACAGCACATGTTACTTCTTCAAAGAACTCCAATAAATTGGTTAAACATGATTTCCCTTTCACAAAACCATGTTGACTTTGCCTGATTACCTTGAATTTTTCTAAATGCCCTGCTATAATGTCTTTAATAATAGCTCCTAACATTTTCCCAATGACAGATGTTAAGCCAACTGGCCTGTAGTTTCCTGTTTTCTTTCTCCCTCCCTTTTTGAATAAAGGAGTAACATTCGCTATTTTCCAATCTAATGGAACCTTTCCCAAAATCTAGCAAATTTTGGAAAATCAAAACCAATTATCTCACTAGCCACTTCTTTTAAGACCCTAGGATGAAGTCCATCAGGACCCGGGGACTTGTCAGCCCGCAGCTCCAACAATTTTCTCTACCACTTCCCTGATGATTGTAATTTTCTTGAGTTCCTCCCTCCCTTCCATTTCCTGATTTACAGTTATTTCTGAGATGTTATTTCTATCCTCTATGGTGAAGACCGATACAGAATACCTGTTCAATTCATCTACCGCTCCTTATTTTCCCTTATTATTTCTCCAGATTCACTTTCTACAGGACCAACGCTCGATTTGTTAACTCTTCTTTTTAAAATATCTATAGAAACTCTTACTATCTGATTTTATAATTCTAGCAAATTTTCTCTCATACTCTAATTTTTCCTCCTTATTAATCTTTTAGCCATTCTTTGCTGCTTTTTATATTCTGTCCAATCTTCTGACCTGTCACCCACCTTTGCGCAATTATATGCTTTTTCTTTAAATTTGATACTATCTTTAACTTTTTTAGTTAACCACAGATGGTGGGTCCACCCTGTGGAATTTTTCTTTCTTGTTGGAATGTAGAAATGTATCAAACGTTTGAAGGCACTGTATACAACAAAGACTATGGGCCCCGACAACAAGTTGTCATACTGAGGACTTGTGCTCCAGAACTAGCCATGCCCCTAGCCAAGCTCTTCCAAGACAGCAACAACACAGGCATCTACCAGATGATGTGGAAAATCGCCCACAATATCCTGTCTACAAAAAGCAGGAGAGATCCAAAAGGTTAGTATGCAGGTTCAGCAAGTAATTAGGAAAGCTACTGGAATGTTATTGTTTTTTGCAAGGAGAATTGAATACAAAAGTAGGGAGGTTATGCTTCAGTTATACAGGGCATTGGCGCAACCATGTCTGGAGTAGTGTACAGCATTGATCTCCTTATTTAAGGAAGGCAACTGGAAGCAGTTCAGAGAAGGTTTACTCGACTAATACCTGGACTGGGCGGGTTGTCTTATGAGGAAAGGTCGGACTGACTAGGCTGGAGTTCAGAGGAGTAAAAGGCGACTTGATTGAAACATAAGATTCTGAGGGGCCTTGACTGGATGGACGTGGAACTGGTTGAATTTAATTCAATTAATTCATAAAAATCTGGAATTGAAAGTTAGTCTCAGCAATGGTGCCGTGAAACTATCATCAATTGTTGTAAAAGCCCATCTGGTTCACTAATGTCCTTTAGGGAAAGAATACTGCTGTTCTTACCTGGTCTGGCCTACATGTGACCCACAGCAATGTGGTTGACCATTAACTTCCCTCTGAAAAGGCCTCGCAAGCCACTCAGTTGCCAAGGGCAATTAGGAATGGGTAACAAATGCTGGCTTTACCAATGACACCCACATCCCGTGAAAGAATAAAAAATTTGTGCCAGATTTCAATCTAGGTTTAAAAGAATATATAAAAAAGCAAAAATGCTCTACTCCTATACATTAATTGCTTTTCTAAATCATTGTATGTCATTTTTTTTATTCGGTCATGGGTTGTGGGTTTCGCTGGCTAGGCCAACATTTATTGCCCATCCCTAAATGCTGTTGAGAAGGTGGTGGTGGGCTCCTTTCTTGAACCATTGTAGTCCATGTGGTGAAGGTACTACCGCAATGATTAGGTAGGGAGTTCCAGCGACGAGGAAGGAACAGCAATATATTTCCAAGTCAGGATGGTGATTTGGCGGGGAACTTGCAGGAGTTGGTGTTCCCATGCATCTGCTGTCTTGTCCTTCTAGGCAGTAGAGGTCACCAGTTTGGGAGGTGCTGTTGAAGAAGCCTTGCATCTTGGAGATGGCACACACTGCAACTACAGTACACCGGTGGTGGAGGGAGTGAATGTTTAAATAGTGGACAGGGTGCTAATTAAGCGGGTTACTTTGTCTTAAATGGTGTCGAGCTTCTTGAGTGTAGTTGGAGCTGTACTCATCCAGGCAAGTGGAGAGTATTCCATCACACTCCTGACTTGTGCCTTGTAGATGGTGAAAAGGCTTTGAGGAATTAGGAGGTGAGTCACTCGCCTCACAACACCCAACCTCTGGCCTGCTCTTGTAGCCACAGTATTTATGTGGCTGAGCCAGTTGAGTTTCTGGTCAATGGTAACTCCCAAGATGTTGATGGTGGGAGATTCAGTAATGATAATTGAATGTCAAGGGGAGGTTGTTAAACTCTCTCTCACTGGAGATGGTCATAACCTGCAATTATGTGATGAAAATATTACTTGCCAGTTATCAGTCCAAGCCTGAATGTTATTCAGGTCTTGCTGCAAGCAGGCACAGAGTGTTTCATTAGCTGAAGAGTTGCAAATGGAACTGAACATTGTGCAAGCATCAGCGACCATCCCCATTTCTGACCTTACATTGGAGGGAAAGCACTCGAGAAAATAGTTTCACTTTACGCTATCACATCCCTTAATCATTTTAAAGCCTCTAATTAGATCACCCTCAATCTTCTAATCGCAAGGAAACACAAGCCAAATTTATGCAACCTGTTGGCATTATTTAGCCCTTTATGCCCTAATATCATCCTGGTGAATCTGCACTGTTTCCCTACAAAAAATCATAAAGTTAACCACACTCCAGTCCCTCCACTTTAGCTCAAATGGTTGAATTTTGAGGATATGGCTATCTCTGTATTTCAGCAGATGTTCATTCATACTGCAATTATTTGTGATCAAGATATTTTAGGGGAAAGAAAAAGCAGAAAGAAAATCAAATTCATTCCCAAATGCCATATCTACATTATCATGAAATGATCCTGAGCCAAAAGCACTTATTGACAATATACTTGAGAAGATCAAGAAGACTGATATGCAGAGATGTCACAGGTGAGTTGGAGCCACTTGAAGTGCTTGCGATACAGTGTTCGATTGATAAGGACAAATTTGCTTGCAATTGTGCAATTAAAAATATATAGTTTATTTTGCATATATTAGAAGAACCCAAACAACACTGTTACAATTACATTTAGAATAACTGTCAAAGCCAGTAAAACCGTTAGTTGGAGCCATGTCTTAAAGGAGATGGTTCGGCATTCTATGTAGAAGTAATATAAACCTGTATAAGTTGCTCCAGGTATAAACTGCAAATAATTTCCAAGTGGAAGTTGTTTGGATTTTGTTGCCTACTTTAACACAAAGAAAGGATATATTGGTCTTGGAAGGAGTGCATTGCAGATTCACCAGAGTGTTACCAGGGTTCCAATGTTTTGATTATGAGGAGAAATTACATAAACTAGGCTTGCATTCCCTAGAATATAGAAGGCTAATGGGTGATTTGATTGGAGTTTGAGGATTTTGAAAGGAATTCAAAGGGTATATAGAAACATTTTCTGCTGACAGTGGAGTCTAGGACAATGGACAAAACCTTAAAATCAAAACCAGGTCATTCAGGAAAGAAATTAGAAAAAACTTCTTCATCCAAAGAGTGATTGAAGTGTGGAACTCTCTTCTATCAAAAAGAAGATGCTAGCTCAGTTAATAACTTTAAATCTGAGATCAATAGATTTTTGTTAGTCAACAGTATAAAAAGATATGTAGCCAAGGCAGGTGGTTGGAATTAAGATACAGATCAGCCGTTGACTGAGGGCTTGAGGGGTTGAATGGCCTACTCCTGTTGCTATGGATCTAAAACCATTCTTGGTTCACAAAATTGTGTACAGCGTATTAACTGGAGCTGCTCAATTTTCACACTGTACACTCAATGCCCCAGATCTAACTCTCTCTCTCTCTCACATCTGCATGTGTACTAACAGAAACCCAACAATGTTCTTAACAATTATCATATGGGGACAATTCACTTTGGACTTTTGTAATATCTCTTCTGCTATTCCTGCCCCATCTCGAGTCTCCTCCTGAATGAGAATGCAGGCTCACCTGTAGCTCCTCTTGTCAATGCACTCAAAGTATGCTTCTGTCTATTCCAGAAGCATATTTAAAGGTATGAAATCTCCTGACTTTACAAGGTTGCAATACAGAGTCAAATCTTTACTGACTAGATACTGACTTTGGCCTTAGCAACAGATTATAGAGAACACACTTCCAAATTATCTTCACAATACTTGTAGGAAGAACTTACATTTATGAGTAGGCCTTCAAAATACATGAAATCCGTAGTCTATATTAAAACGAAATATAGTATTGAAACAATTTAAGCTATTAAGTGACTTTTAGGTTTATATATTTCATTAAATTTTTTTCTCTATCTAGAGATACATGTTCATGCAAATAAAACATGTTTCCAGAGTTTTATTAAAGAAATGTTATTTAGAACTTTCACTTCTCTTAATTGCTAATATCGGACTTGCTGTGTGTAAGCTTACATGTTAAAAATGGCAGGCATTAAGTTTTGACATTAAGTTTCTAATACATTTTACTTGTAACTGAATACTGATAATGAAAGATATAGGCCTTGATGTTGATTGGAATAATGCGGGGCAGGGGAAGCAGCCAATCTTAATAGCAGAGGTCATTTAAATAATCTGCTGCAGCAGCCAGATTTACAGCCTGGCCAGCTGGTAGAAGCACCAACAAACACAGGAGGCCGCAGCCAGGGACCCGTGGGGACAGTTACCAGCAGTCAGTTAATATAGAATTGACGCATTGAAATAAATTAGATTCTTGGGCCAACGGAAAAACAAGGTGCAAAATGTCATACCATCAGACCAATGTATACAGGCTAAAATTAATAGTCAGCTCTTTTTACAGATTGAATAATACATAATAGTAGTGATATGTCAAGATAATGAGACCACAATACATTAAAACATTGAAAATGGAATCAAAAACATAACATATATAGCACGTTCACTGCAGAAACAACCTAAGGTACTTTACAAATGTGCATCAGGAAATGGGTGTCATGCCATGAGTGGAAAGATTAGGTGGTGTGGGTGAAAGCTTGCTCAAAGAGATTAGATTAGAGATACAGCACTGAAACAGGCCCTTTGGCCCACCGAGTCTGTGCCGAATATCAACCACCCATTTATACTAATCCTACACTAATCCCATATTCCTACCAAACATCCCCACCTGTCTCTATATTTCCCTATCACCTACCTATACTAGTGACAATTTATAATGGCCAATTTACCTATCAACCTGCAAGTCTTTTGGCTTGTGGGAGGAAACCGGAGCACCCGGAGAAAACCCACGCAGACACAGGGAGAACTTGCAAACTCCACACAGGCAGTACCCGGAATCGAACCCGGGTCCCTAGAGCTGTGAGGCTGCGGTGCTAACCACTGCGCCACTGTGCCGCCCACTGTGCCGCCCAGATGGGTTTTGAGAAGTTGTTTAAAGGTGAACGAAGAGAGAGATGAAGACATGGAAGAAGATCCAGGGAATAGGACCAATGCAGCTGAAATCCCTGCCATTGATGCCAGGCAAAGGAATCAGGCATGCAAAGAAGGCTGGAATTATAGAAACTGTATTTATGAAAGATATAGAAAATTACACTAAGTATTGGAGGGCTTTATAGATGAGGGCAAAGATTTCAAATTTAACGTGTTGGCTAATGGGGATAGGTGAGTGAGGACAAGGTGTTGGGTGTGGAGACAGGCTATCCAGAACGTTGGAGTTTGTGGAGGCTGGATGATGGGATGCCAGCAAGAAGGAGTAGTTGAGTGTGAAGTTGAAAAAGGCAAATACTAAGGTTACAGCAGCAAAGGGCTTATGAAGAGGTGGTGGTTGGCAATGTGATGGACATGGAAATAAACGGTCTTGGTGATGGGTAGGACATGAGGTTTACAGCTCAGCCCAGGTTTGACCAGAATACTAAGGCTGCGAACAAACTGGTTCGGTTGACAGAGTGGTATATACAACAGGTAAGGCAGAGGTAGGTGATGGAGGGAAGGGAGAGCATATTCTATGATAAGAAAGTTGAGATTGTGGCAGGGGCAAAGGCAATGGCTTTAGTCTTTTTGACACTGATCTGGGGGAAGTTGTGAAAGCAAGGCTTGATTTTTGAACAAATAATTTGATAATATGCAGGTAATCAATCAAGAGAACCGATGAAGAGGTAGAGCTGGTGTCTTCACCATACATGTGACAGCTGATACTGGTGTCAGGGGTTAATAGAGGGTCAGCATGTAGATAAGAAAGAGGAAGGAGTAAAGAATAGATCTTCCAGGAGTTCCAGTGATGATGTGGAGGAGTGACGAGAAGTCATGCTGGGGATGCAGTGGCTAATAGTGCCTTTCATATCCTCGGGACATCCCAAAGCACTTCACATCCAATGAGGGACTTTTGAAGTGTAATCACTGTTGTAACGCAGGAAATGCATCAGCAAATTGTACGCAGCAAGGCCCCACAAACAACAATGAGATAGTGACCAGATGGTTTAGTGATGTTGGTTGAGGGATAAAAATTGGCTAAGCCACCAGGATGAACTCACCTGCTTTAGGTACGAATGAAACTGTACACTCCGAGGAGCATTTCGGGAACAGTGACCATAATTCCATAAGTTTTAAGGTACTTGTGGATAAGGATAAGAGTAGTCCTCGGGTGAAGGTGCTAAATTGGGGGAAGGCTAATTATAACAATATTAGGCAGGAACTGAAGAATTTAGATTGGGGGCGGCTATTTGAGGGTAAATCAACATCTGACATGTGGGAGTCTTTCAAATGTCAGCTGATTAGAATCCAGGACCAGCATGTTCCTGTGAGGAAGAAAGACAAGTTTGGCAAGTTTCGAGAAGCTAGGATAACACGGGATATTGTGAGCCTCGTCAAAAAGAAAAAGGAAGCATTCGTAAGGGCTGGAAGGCTGGGAACAGATGAAGCACTGGAGGAATATAAAGACAGTAGGAAGGAACTTAAGCAAAGAGTTAGGAGGGCTAAAAGGGGTCATAAAAAGTCATTGGCAAACAGGATTAAGGAAAATCCCAAGGCTTTTTATACGTATATAAAGAGCAAGAGGGGAGCCAGGGAAGGGGCTGGCCCACTCAAGGACAGAGGAGGGAATCTATGCGTGAAGCCAGAAGAAATGGGTAAGGTACTAAACGAGTACTTTGCATCAGTATTCACCAAAGAGAAGGACTTGGTGGATGATGAGTCTAGGGAAGGGAGTGTAGATAGTCTGGGTCATGTCGTTATCAAAAAGGAGGAGGTGTTGGGCGTCTTGAAAAGCATTAAGGTAGATAAGTCCCCAGCGCCTGATGGGATCAACCCCAGAATACTGAGGAAGGCAAGGGAGGAAATTGCTGGGGCCTTGACAGAAATCTTTGTATCCTCAATGGCTACAGGTGAGGTCCCTGAGGACTGGAGAATAGCCAATATTGTTCCTTTGTTTAAGAAGGATAGCAAGGATAATTCAAGAAATTATAGGCCAGTGAGCCTGATGTCAGTGGTAGGGAAATTATTGGAGAGGATTCTTCGGGATAGGATTTACTCCCTTTTGGAAACAAATGAACTTATTAGCGAGAGGCAGCATGGTTTTGTGAAGGGGAGGTCGTGTCTCACTAACTTGATCGAGTTTTTTGAGGAAGTGACGAAGATGATTGATGAAGGAAGGGCAGTGGATGTTGTCTACATGGACTTCAGTAAAGCCTTTGACAAGGTCCCTCACGGCAGACTGGTACAAAAGGTGAAGTCACACGGGATCAGAGGTGAGCTGGCAAGATGGATACAGAACTGGCTTGGTCATAGAAGACAGAGGGTAGCAGTGGAAGGGTGCTTTTCTGAATGGAGGACTAGTGGTGTTCCGCAGGGATCAGTGCTGGGACCTTTGCTGTTTGTAGTATATATAAATGATTTGGAGGAAAATGTAGCTGGTCTGATTAGTAAGTTTGTGAACGACACAAAGGTTGGTGGAATTGCGGACAGTGATGAGGATTGTCAGAGGATACAGCAGGATATAGATCGGTTGGAGACTTGGGCGGAGAAATGGCAGATGGAGTTAATCCGGGCAAATGTGAGGTAATGCATTTTGGAAGATCTAATACATGTGGGAAGTAGACAGTAAATGGCAGAACCCTGAGGAGTATTGACAGGCAGAGAGATCTGGGCGTTCAGGTCCACAGATCATTGTAAGTGGCAACGCGGGTGGATAAGGTAGTCAAGAAGGCATAAGGCATGCTTGCCTTCATCGGTCGGGGCATAGAGTATAAAAATTGGCAAGTCATGCTGCAGCTGTACAGCACCTTAGTTAGGCCACGCTTGGAATATTGCAATTCTGGTCGCCACACTACCAGAAGGATGTGGAGGCTTTGGAGAGGGTACAGAAGAGGTTTACCAGGATGTTGCCTGGTTTGGAGGGTATTAGCTATGAGGAGAGGTTGGATAAACTCGGATTGTTTTCACCGGAACGACAGAGGTGGAGGGGCAACATGATAGAGGTTTACAAATTTATGAGTAGCATGGACAGAGTGGATAGTCAGAAGCTTTTTCCCAGGGTGGAAGAGTCAGTTACTAGGGGATATAAGTTTAAGGTGCAAGGGGCAAAGTTTAGAGGGGATGTGCGAGGCAAGTTTTTTACACAGAGGGTGGTGAATGCCTGGAACTTGCTGCCGGGGGAGGTGGTGGAAGCAGGTACAATAGTGACATTTAAGAGGCATCTTGACAAATACATGAATAGGATGGGAATAGAGGGATACGGACCCCGGAAGAGCAGAAGGTTTTAGTTTAGACAGGCATCAAGATCGGCGCAGGCTTGGAGGGCCGAATGGCCTGTTCCTGTGCAGTACTGTTCTTTGTTCTTTGTCCTTTGTCCCTCTGTTCCTCTACGCTTCACAGTATCCAACATTTATTGCGTATTACCTTGCCTTGTTAGCCTTCCTCACACTTTTCTGTATTGAACTCCATTTGCCACTGTTCCCACCTACCTGACTAGTCCCTTGATGTCTTCCTGCAGTTTACAGCTTTCTTCTTCATTATCAACCACATAGCCAATTTTGTATCATCTGCAAACCTCTTAAATCATATTCTCGACATTCATGTCTAAATCATTGATATATACCCAAAAAAGCAAGGGGTCTAGCACTGAGCCATGTGGAACCCCACTGGAAACAGCCTTCAGGCATAAAAACACCCAAAGACCATTATCTTTTTTGCTTCCTGCCTCTGAGTTAATTTTGGCTCCAACTTGCCACTTTGTCTTGTATGCCTTGGCTTTTACTTTTGTGACCTGTCTGCCATGGAGGACTTTATCAAAAGCCTTGTTAAAATCCATATAGTTACATTAAATGCACTACCCTCATTGACCCTCCTTGTTATCTCCTCAAAAAAAATCAATCATGTTGGTCAGGCATGAGTGAAGTGAAGTGTTAATGTCTGGATATTGCTGTTTCTACTGAACACTTGCATTAGTGGTTCACTAACCAGAGAGACTAAATGCTCCTATTCCATAGTCTGTAAATCTACAAATATTAATAAACAGTATACTCTGACAATGATTACCTCCTTTCTGAATAAAGGCTTATACACAAACAAGGAAATCCATCGGGAGAGATGTTTCCCATTATATATGCTGATGAGTTTGGGCAGTTATGTGTACTGGTCATGACTATCACTGACACAATGGGATAGTTTTATAGAATTCTTTTGGGCCTCCTTATCTCGAGAGACAATGGATACGCGCCTGGAGGTGGTCAGTGGTTTGTGAAGCAGCGCCTGGAGTGGCTATAAAGGCCAATTCTGGAGTGACAGGCTCTTCCACAGGTGCTGCAGAGAAATTTGTTTGTTGGGGCTGTTGCACAGTTGGCTCTCCCCTTGCGCCTCTGTCTTTTTTCCTGCCAACTACTAAGTCTCTTCGACTCGCCACAATTTAGCCCTGTCTTTATGGCTATGGCTGCCTGGGATAGTTTTATAGAATAATACAACATAAAGTACAGAAATTCCTCAATTTTGTCAGTGCTATCTGTTCCTTTTACAGATAAAAGAGCTACCAGATGAATTGTGTAATTTGACTGGATTAAAAGAGCTTGACATATCGGAAAATGCACTGAAATCCATTCCAAACAACATTGGAGAACTGAAAAACCTGGAAAGGCTTAGCGCTGCATATAATAAGATAAGCCACCTCCCCAAATCCCTGACAACACTAACCAATCTCCAATGCATCAACTTTAGAGGTGAGATTTCTGTATAAATTGCAAATGAAAAACAAAAAGGTAAAATTGTGCCAGCAGTAGTTGCCGTGGTGGATCCAGATGGTAGTGTAGTCCTTGCAGTTGAACTGTGATTAATATCTGTGAAAATAACATCTGTTTGATCATATTTGCAGGCTTATTGAATGAAACAATTGGTCACTGGGAAATAATATGGTCAATATATAGATATATACATGGTATGCATTTCTTCCTTGCTCAGCACTACATCCTTCATAGACATAGACATAGAAAATAGGAGCAGGAGTAGGCCATTCGGCCCTTTGAGCCTGCTCTGCTATTCATTGTGATCATGGCTGATCATCCAACTCAGTAGCCTGTTCCCGCTTTCCCACCATACCTTTTGATCCCTTTAGACCCAAGAGCTATATCTAACTCCCTCTTGAAAACATACAATGTTTTGGCCTCAACTGCTTTCTGTGGTAGCGAATTCCACAGGTTCACCACTCTCTGGGTGAAGAAATTTCTCCTCATCTCAGTCCTGAAAGGTTTACCCAGTATCCTTAGACTATGACCCCTGGTTCTGGACTCCCCCACCACTGGGAACATCATTCCTGCATCTACCTGTCAAGTCCTGTTAGAATTTTATAGGTTTCTATGAGACCCCCCCCCCCCCCCCCCCCCACCACCCCATTTCAGTCTTCTGAACTCCAGTGAATATAATCCTAACTGACTCAATCTCTTCTCATACGTCAGTCCCGCCATCCCAAGAATCAGTCTGGTAATCCTTCGCTGCACTCCCTCTATAGCAAGAACATCTTTCCTCAGATAAGGAGACCAAAACTGCACACAATATTCCAGGTGTGGCCTCACCAAGGCCCTGTATAATTGCCCCAAGACATCCCTGCTCCTGTACTCGAATCCTCACGCTCTGAAGGCCAACATACCATTTGCCTTTTTTACCACCTGTTGCACCTGCATGCTTACCTTCAACGACTGGTGTACGAGAAAACCCAGGTCTTGTTGCATATTCCCCTCTCTCAGTTTATAGCTGTTCTGATAATGTGCCTTCCTGTTTTTGCTACCAAAGTGGATAACCTCATATTTATCTACATTATATTGCATCTGCCATGCATTTGCCCACTCACTCAACTTGTCCAAATCACCCTGAAGCCTTTCGGCATCCTCCTCGCAACTCACCCTCCCACCCAGTTTTGTGTCATCTGCAAATTTGGAGATATTACATTTAGTTCTCTGATCTAAATCATTAATATGTATTGTGAATAGCTGGGGTCCTAGCACCAATCCCTGTGGTGCCCCACTGATCACTGCCTGCCATTTGGTAAAAGACCCATTTATCCCTACTCTTTGTTCCCTGTCCGCCAACCAATTTTATTTATTTAGAGATCACAGCACTGAAACAGGCCCTTCAGCCCACTGAGTCTGTGCCGACCAACAACCACCCATTTATACTAATCCTACATTAATCCCATATTCCCTACCACATCCCCACCATTCTCCCACCACCTATCTACACTAGGGGCAATTTACAATGGCCAATTTATTTATCAACCTGCAACTCTTTTTGGCTGTGGGAAGAAACCAGAGCACCCGGTGGAAACCCACACAGTCACAGGGACAACTTGCAAACTCCACACAGGCAGTACCCAGAACTGAATCTGGGTCGCTGGAGCTGTGAGGCTGCAGTGCTAACCACTGCACCACTGTGCCACCCTATTGCATTTTCTATCCTTCGCAATACACTACCCCCAATCCCATGGGTGTTAATTTTACAAGCTAATCTCTTATGTAGGACTTTGTCGAAAGCCTTCTGAAAGTCCAAATAAACCACATCCACTGGCTCCCCCTCATCAACTCTACTAGTTACATCCTTGAAGAATTCTAGTAGATTTGTCAAGCATGATTTCCCTTTCGTAAATCCATGCTGACTCTGCCTGATTCACTGTTCTCCAAGTGCTCTACAATAAAATCTTTGATAATGGACTCCAGAATTTTCCCCACTACCGACATCAGGCTTTTTCCCTTTTTTCTCTCTACCTCCCTTTTTAAATAGTGGGGTTACATTAGCTACCCTCCAATCTGTAGGAACTGTTCCAGAGTCTGTAGAATCTTGTAAGATGACCACCAATGCATCCACTATTTCTAGGGCCACTTACTTAAGTACTTCTTCTTCTTCTTCTTTGGGCCTCCGAGTCGAAGAGACTTAGTAGTTGGCAGGAAAAAAGACAGAGGCGCAAGGGGAGAGCCAACTGTGCAACAGCCCCAACAAACAAATTTCTCTGCAGCACCTGTGGAAGAGCCTGTCACTCCAGAGTACTCTGGGTTTGCATACCATCAGGTTCTGGGGATTTATCGGCCTTCAATCCCATCAATTTCCCCAATACCATTTCTCTACTAATACTGATTTCTTTCAGTTCCTCTCTCTCACTAAGCCCTGTGTTCCCCAACATTTCTGGTGTGATATTTGTGTCCTCCTTTGTGAAGACAGAACTAAAGTGTGCATTTAGTTGGTCAGCCATTTCTTTATTCCCCATAATAAATTCCCCTGTTTCTGACTGTAAGGGACCTACATTTGTCTTCACCAATCTTTTTCCCTTCACATATCTATAGAAACTCTTACAGTCAGTTTTTATGTGCCCCACAAGCTTGCTCTCGTACTCTATTTTCCACTTCTTAATCAATCCCTTTGTCCTCCTTTGCTGAATTCTAAACTGCTCCCAATCCTCAGGTCTGCTGTTTTTTCTGGCAAATTTATATGCCTCTTCCTTGGATCTAATGCTATCTCTAATTTTCCTTGTAAGCCCTGGTTTGGCTGCCTTTCCCATTTTATTTTTGCGCCAGACAGGGATAAACAATTGTTGCAGTTCATCCATGCGCTCGTTAAATGTTTGCCATTGCCTATCCATCGTCATCCCTTTAAGTGACGTTTCCCAATCTGTCATGGCCAACTCGTGCCTCATACCTTCGTAGTTTCCTTTACTAAGATTCAGGACCCTTGTCTCAGAATCGATTATGTCACTCTCCACCTTGATGAAGAATTCTATCATATTGTGGTCACTCATCCCCAAGGGGTCTCACACCACTACATTGTCAATTATTCCTCTCTCATTACACAATACCCAGTCTAGGATGGCCTGTTTTCTAGTTGGTTCCTCAAGGTATTGGTCCAGAAAACCATCCTGTATACACTCCAAGAATTCCTCCTCTACAGTATTGTGACTAATTTGATTTGCCCAATCAATATGCAGATTAAAGTCACCCATAATTACAGATGTTCCTTTATCGCATGCATCTCTAATTTCCTGTTTAATGCCATTCCCAACATCACCACTACAGTTTGGGGGTCTATATACAACCCCCACTAATGTTTTTTGCCCTTTAGTGTTTTTCAGCTCTACCCATACAGATTCCACATCATCAGAGCTAATATCTTTCCTCACTATTGTGTTAATTTCCTCTTTAACCAGCAATGCAACTCCCCCACCTTTTGCTTTTTGTCTGTCCTTCCTAAATACTGAATATCCCTGGATAAGCAGACAACCGACTGTAAATCCATTCCATAACCATTGTCTGCATGCTTCGTTTCTTGCTTTGCAATACCTATGAAGAGCACCTTGACATCTAAGTGTAGGGAGATTTCATGGCACCAATGTCAGCTAAGTAATAAATGCTTCTGCTTTTGTGGGGGAAAATGGTGCATAACGTAAATGAGAGGATGGCTACCTCTGACCACTTGGGCAGTAAGCCCTCCTAATCTAAGAATGGGACATAAATGAGGAAGCAAGAGCTAAGACTAGCTCAATATGCTGTGACCTCAGTAGAGACTGCTAACTTTAAAACAGGAGATATGACCAATTAAAGCATCGCACAACAAGATTTCATGTTTTACAACTTTTACTATAACAACTAAACTTAAAATCAACTTTAACTAAACAGAATATCGTAGGTAGCTAATACACTAAATTACACAAAAGGGTATTTCCCATTAACTTATCAACACACTCGATAAAACCCCACACCACATTTATATGTTGCACAATATTCTCAGCAAAAAGGTATCCTTGCAGCTAAAAGTCCCAAACTCCTCCCAGCTGCAATGGGTTGGATCTCACAGTGCCATTCTCAAAGCCAATGTCCTCTTCACTCACTTCTTCTGATCATATTCAACTGGACTTCCATTAATAAGGCCGTCTCTGGTGACCCCTGTGGTCTTTTCTCCTCTGCAAACCTCAAGCATTCGAACTGGTTTCAAATCTTAGCAGCCTTTTGCTGTATCGCTCTTGCTCGCCTTAGGTTACTGTCCTGCTGCTGGTCTTTGTGTCTTCCTTTCAGCCTTCAGATCTAGGAAAGCCTCTCAAATTTATCCAGATCAAAAGTCAATAGTCGGTTGCCTTTGACAATTCTCAGAGAACCTAAGTCTGACCATAGCAGGAAGCACCTGGCCAGTAGCTAAGGTCACCTCTATCAAAAGTTGTTGACGGCAAGGATACTGACCTCTGGGGAGCAGATTTTAGAGGTGGGATGGTTTTGGACTGAGAAATTGTTGAAGTCATTGGGGCTTGGAATATATGAATTAGGAGCAGAAGTAGGCCACTCAGCCCCTCGATCCTGCTCCATCATTCAATAAGATCATGGCTAATCTGATTATAACCGTGACTCCACATTCCCAGCTACCCCTGATAACCTTTCACCCCCTTGCTTATCAAGAATCTATCTACCTCTGCCTTAAAATATTTAAACACTCTGCTTCCACTGCCTTTTGAAGAAGAGAGTTCTGAAGACTCACAACCCTCTGAGAAAAGATTTCTCCTCATCTCTGTCATAAATGGGTGACCCCTTATTTTTAAACCGTGACCCCTAGTTCTAGATTCTCCCACAAGAGAAAACATCCTTTCTACATCTACCCTGTCAAGACCCCTCAGGATCTTGTATGTCTCAATCAAGTTGCCTCTTACTTTTCTAAACGCCAGCGGATACAAGCCTAGCCTGTCCAACATTTCCTCATAAGACAACCTGCCCATTCCAGGTATTAGCCTAGTAAACCTTCTCTGAACTGCTTCCAACACATTTACATCCTTCCGTAATTAAGGAGACTAATACTGTACACAGTAATCCAGATGTGGTCTCACCAATGCCCTGTATAACTGAAGCATAACCTCCCAACTTTTGTATTCAATTCCCCCTCGCAATAAACAATAACATTCTATTAGCTTTCCTAATTACTTGCTGTACCTGCATACTAACCTTTTTTGCAATTCATGCACTAGGACACCCAGATCCCTCTGCATCTCAGAGCTCTGCAATTTCTTACCCAATTAGAGAATATGCTTTTTTGTTCTTCCTGCCAAATGGACAATTTCACATTTTCCCACATTATACTCCATTTTCCAGATCTTTGCCCACTCACTTAACCCATCTGTATCCCTTTGTAGCCTCCTTATATCCCCTTCACAACTTACTTTCCTACCTATCTTTGTGTCATCAGCAAATTTAGCAACCATACCTTCAGTCCCTTCACCCAAGTCATTTTTATAAATTGTAAAAAGTTGAGGCCCCAGCACTGATCCCTGTGGCACACCGCTCGTTACATCTTGCCAATCAGAAAATTATCCATTTATACCTACTCTCTGTTTCCTGTTAGCTAGCCAATCTTCTATCCATGCTGTCATGCAGGCCCCCACCTGCCAAGAATGAGGCACATTAATTTCGCCACATGGACATTAAATTTCAAATTGTTGCTGGGAAGAAGAGAAGGCCTGTGACAAGGGGCTGCCAGGCCCCTGGCTGGAAAGACATTTTTGCATATCAACATACGGTGCGTGGAACAAAGGAGCTATCCCCTGCTCCAATACAGTCCACAACAGCCGTGGTCAAACTAGTTAGTCATATGACTAACCTGCTGGGCAGTCTGTTTTTTTCTGAATTGTACAGTTTTGAACTAAGAGCCGGGAGTAAGCTTTTTGCTCCTGGATTGAAAAGACCTCTCCTGGCTGGCTCGACACAGCCTCTCCGTCTGCTCTGATCTCTTTCTCACAGAACTCCAAAGCCCACAGAAAGACCCATGAACCCAAGAGAGAAAAATCTTCTACAGCGAAGAAAGTTTAAGAAGAATACTGCGTCCCAACGAAAAGCAAGATCTACCTACAATCAAAGACTCGACAGTGAGTTCGAAGAACCGTAACAACAACTTTTCAGATATTGCCTCAAACCTTTCCACTTTGTTTTCCTTCTGCTCTTTCTGTCCCTATCTGCATGCGTGTATTGCGTATGCATGCTAGCGTCAGCACGTCATGTATCCACAGCCGTTAACCAAATTAAAGTTTAAGTTTAAGAAATTTCACTTTTCTTCTTTAAACCTGAGAAAACCTGTTGTGCTGGTTTCTTTGCCTTATAATTGGAAAGTGGTGAACCAGGATTCACCAAGGGGGAGCTAAAACACAGTGTGTTTAAAATTAAACCCTGTTACAATAAGACCAGGTGAAGGCAGAAAGGGAACCTAGACCTCTTTCTCACTTGGTCGTAACAATGCCAATATATTACCCCGTACACCATGAGCTTTTATTTTCCACAATAACCTTTGCTGTGGCACTTTGTCAAAAGCCTCTGAAAATCTAAGTACACTACATCCACCAGTTCCCCTTTATCCGCAGCACTTTACTTCTTCAAAGAACTCCAATAAATTGCTAAAACGTGATTTCCATTTTACAAACCATGTTGACTCTGCCTGATTACCTTGAATTTTTCTAAGTGCCCTGCTATAACGTCTTTAATAATAGCTTCTAACATTTTCACTAAGACAGATATTAAGCTAACTGGTCTATAGTTTCCTGCTTTCTGTCTGCCTCCCTTTTTGAATAACGAAGCTATATTCACTATTTTCCAATCTAATGGAACCTGAAACCTTCCCTGAATCTAGGGAATTTTGGAAAATTAAAACCAATGCATCAACTATCTCACCAGTGTTACGAGTGCTTCCATTTCTTTTTGTTAAATTTTAAAGTTGAGTGTGAAGTTGAAAAAGGCACGTATTAAGGTTACAGCAGTGAAGGGCTGAGGTAGAGGTGGTTAGCAATGTGATGGATGTTAAATTTTGAAGATTTGTTTTTTTAAAACTGAGGAGGAGTCCATGGGTGTATTTCTTACAAGGGTCTCTGAGAGGTCTGGACTCTAAACAGTTACTGGAAGGCACCTGTCTTCAAATAATTACCCAGCAGGGGTTGTTTTTGACTTGGGGAAAGATGTTTACAAAGAAGTGACAGGTCAAAATTTATAGGAGTCAGGAGGCTTGATTCTTGTGACATTGGTTTTGGTTTTGCTTTGGACAGTGAGTTAGGATGTGGACAATGGTTTAAAAAGACAGTTGGAGAAAACTTGCCAAGGAAGCAAAACCCCAGCTCAGGCTGTTCCAAACTCTTTGAAAAAGCCTGCAAGTTTTCCATCTCTTGAGAAGCTGAGAAACAAGTGTAAGAAACTACCTGAAACCCTTGTTACTGCATTTTCCCTGGAAAGCCTGCCCAAACTGATCTTCAACGTTGCCCGACAAGAACTGTTCTAGAAAGATCCCAGTAACAGCAGTCTATACGTATTTGGGATGCCAAATGGGAAAGAACTTCTGACATCTTTTCATATCTCTTTTCTTCAATAATTAGCAAGCATTTTGGCCTACGTATATTTTTTTTGTTTTTGTTGTTTTTATACTAGAGCTTTAAAGAGTAAGTCTCTACTTTTGAGGTTAACCAGTGTATTTACGTCATCCTGCTGCCATGTCTCTGTAATGGCTATCAAATCGTACTTATTTATTTATATTTGCGCTATCAGTTCATCTGTTTTGTTTCAAATGCTATGTGTATTCAGATACCGATCCTTTAGTTTAGTTCTTTTTATTATTTTTCTAACGTCTAGCCTTGACTACTGATTTTTCACTCTTAGATTTGTACTCTCTGTCCCTTCCTGCCATGGTCTGTTTATCATTTCCCATATTAATACCTTTCTCTCTTGCCTTGTGTCTACTCTTTGATTGACCACATCTTCCCAAATTTGATCCCTTGCCCCAACTATTTAGTTTAAAACCCTCTCTACTTCCCTAGTTATGCGGCACGCTAGAATGCCAGTTCCAGCACGGTTCATGTGCAGACTGTCCCAATGGTACAGCCCCCACTTTCCCCAGTACTGGTGCCAGTGTCGAACAAACTGAAACTCACTTCTACCACACCAGTCTTTGAGCTACGCATTCATTTTTCTCATCTTATTTGCCCTATACCAATTTGCACGTGAACTTGTTGCAATTGCAATCACAAGAGAAGCGGTACTGAGCAAACTGATGGAGCTGCGGGCTGACAAGTCCCCGAGTCCTGATGGGCTTCATCCTAGGGTCTTAAAAGAGGTGGCTAATGAAATAGTAGGCCCTCGGTGCGGGCCCCCCGCCGCTCGACTGCGGCACCCCAATTACCATATTCAAAACGGGACTTACCTTTGCAGATTATGTAGCCTGCCACCTCTCAATGCACACTTCCAAATTTTACATTGAACGGGCGGTTGTCACATGCCATCCCGTTCGCGAACAGAAAAGCTGACGGGTCATCAGAGGCAGAAGTTTTCTCTACCGAAGGTAAGTTCAGATATTCAGGGGTCTCGCTCTGCATTCGGGAAGGGAGGGGGGGTGGAATTACAGGGGTCTCGCTCTGCATACTGGAAGGGAGGAGGGAGGGAGTAATCACAGGAGCCTCAGCTCTGCATTCTTAAAGGGAGGGGGGTCTGGGATTACTGGAGAGAAAGCTCTGCAGGCTGAAGGGAGGTACTATGGACCCTCCCTCCGTTAACAGTGCACGCTCTGCATTTGTTTGTGAAGGAGTATTGGCACTCTAGTCACCCTGTGTGTGGGAGGCTGCCAGAAAGGGCAGGAGCGTTAAGGTTATATGGATGGTGGAGGCAATCAATGCAGCTGGTAGGATCTTGATGTGGTCATACCGTGCCACTCTGAGTATTGGCCAAGATGAGCAAGCCTATGCAATGCCACATAGTTGATCCATGAAAGCACCTGATGTACCCATCAACACCAATTCCTGCCCCGATAGGAACCTTCGAATAAATGAAGGGTTCAAAATTATTTATCACACGGAAATGGGTATGGCTTATCCTACATTGTGTGATCCTCTGCTCCTGATCCGTAAGCACCAGAGCCAAAATCAACAGGCAGGTGTGGTCCATGTAAAGGCCCCCGGTCATGAGCAGAAGCCTCCAAGGGGAGCTCACCATTATGGTCGCCGTGCATCTACAGGCCCCACATGACATGCCATTGGATGTCAGAGTACAAGTGTCAGAGGCGATTGCGCATGTAGAGAAGGTGATGACACGTCGCTGTGCCCTGCTGAAAGATGACCTGCATCCTATGGGCTTCGGTGGACATCCTATGCCTGCGGTCCTCATAGTGGCAGCGGTTCTCAAGCTTGACACCAATGCAGCTTTTCACGGGCCCACCGGAGACCTTTGTTAGCAATGCACCGCTGCATCAGGGAGGTCACCAATGCCCTGCACCAGAGGGTCAGTGAGTATATCCACTTCAGGATGGACCCTCACAACCAGGCCCAGAGGGCCATGAGTTTCGGCACCATTGCCGGATAACCAAAGGTTTTAGGATTCATAGAATGCATCCATGTGGTCATCAGGCCTCCCGCCTGGCTACCACCTGCAGACGTCATCGTTAAAGGAAACCTCTCAATCTAGGTGAAGCTGGTATGTGATCATCAGAGATGCTTCATACAAATCTGTGCCTGCTTCTCAGGCAGCTGCCATGACACCTGGGTCCTGCGCCAGTCCCAGCTGCCACCGTTGTTCACTGAACTGGCTCAGATGGAGGGGTGGCTTCTTGGAGATAAGGGCTATCCCTTGCAGACATGGCTCCCGACACCAGTGAGAGACCTCACCACTGCTGCAGAGGAGAGCTACAACGCCAGCCACTGAGCTACAAGAGCCACCATTGAGCACGAGATCAGCATGCTGAAAGAGCGCTTCCAATGCCTGGATGGATAGGGCGATGCCCTGTACTATGGGCCCAAAAGGTTAGCTCCTTTCTTTGCTGCTCACTGTCCTCTGTACAACTATGCACCCAATAGGGGGCAGGCCTGCCACGATCAGAGATGTCAACAGGATTCCTCCTCTCACTGAGGACGCTGAGGACCTACATCAGGAAAGGCGCATGGGAGGGCAGATGGCACCCAGGCTCTGCATGCAGCACTAGCAGCGAGCTAGGGATGTACAGCAGTGGCTTATCGGATAAAGGCTCTCTGCTCCATAGGAAACGACATGAGCTCTGCAAGCCACACATCGCCCTCGCTCACCTGCTGTGCACCAGTCCACATCTGCAGCATCCCTGTGTAAACCATTAGAGGTAGCAACTGACTGAGCCAATATCCATGTCACTGCATCCGTGGGGATGCTCATGAGTAATGGTGGCATGGAAATGACATTGCATACTGTGGCTCTCCTGAAGGGCCAACGGTGCAAAGGGATGTGACATTGGCGCTATATGCTGGCACACATCACTCACACAGAGAAAAGGACACACATGTTGGTGACGAACATTCAGTGAAAGACGTATTTACATTGCTGTGACACGCATGCATTCCCATTTGTGTCAGTGAGTTCTCTGTAAACGCTTGCGAGTGCCCCTTCTTGGTGCAACCTTTGCGCTAGCAACCTGACTGGAGGAAGGCTGCTGATCTGATTGCCCTTTGGCTGTGGATGATTTTGGCGCTCGTACCCTGTGCGCACGACGCCTAGAGGGCGCCAGCTGGCTGGGGGAGTGCTCGTTCATCCTCTTCCGGCATTGGACCCTTTGACATCGGATGATCCCATGGCTGCTCACCTCCTCTGCCATCTCCAGCCTTATTCAGGTGGGAGGGCCTCTTCTTACCATCGCTGTTGGAAAGGACCTCCTGCCTTGCCCGCACAGCCTAGAGGAGAGTGAGCAGGGAGACTTCGCTGCACTGTGGGGCCACCCTAAAGCACCCCTCTGCCATCCTCGGCTTTTGGTGTGGTCCTTTAAATGCAAGTGTGACTCCACCGTGTAACTGCTCTAACTTCTGGCTGCAAGGTATGTTTTGCACATGTTTGAAAACCAATGCAGGACTATTGAGGATATCTGTGCCGTTGTCATGGTTTTTCAACTACTACACATTGAGGCATGGTCACGAACACTTTGCTTCTGCATAGTTATTGGTGTAATATTTCAAGTTGGCAATGCAGCTAGACTATGAACATATTTTCCTGTTTTTTAACAAAGATCGTTTAATTGCAGCTACATGTATTTTCATATAAGTTAGCAGAGAAATGAATACAGATTCCAAATGCATATTAGTCTGTGGCTTTTCACAGTCAGATGATTAGAAGTCCATAGTATGTAAATATTCTTCAATTATGGTTTTATTTCTGTTGTGTATTTGCCTTTTATGGTACATTTAAGTCTCACGTCCTGGAATGTGCAAAATTAGGATTATTCACCTAGGTGCGGCACGCCTACAAGAAGCAATTTAACACTTGAGTGGAAGTGGACTTCTAATCATCTGACTGTGAAAAGCCACAGACTAATATGCATTTGGAATCTGTATTCATTTCTCTGCTAACTTATGTGAAAATACACTTGAGTGGAAGAAGAAGTTTGCAACTTCACAGGACACTGGGACACAGCAGAGTAAGTATGTGGCAGCAAAGCGGAAAGTGCTGGAGAAACCCAGCAGGTCAGGCAGCATCAGGAGAGAGAAGCAGAGTTAACTTAACCACAATGATCGGTGATACTGGCTGAGTTATACAGAAGATGTCCTCAGATCTGTCAAAACATCAGAAATTGTGCTTCATTGTATCTGTGCTTTGTTGTGCACAAAGGTATCACTGAGAGTTTATAAGCCAAGACAGTAGCAGGTATCATTGGTCTCCCAGGATCTATTCTGTGACATGTTGGTTATTTGCAATAATGATGGCATAGTAGACTTGTAAAATCAATCCATCATGATTGATGCCAGGAAATATGCAGTGGTTAGTGCAAATGTCAGTGCCTTACTGGTAAATCATGGCCTCTAAAGGCATTAGACCGCAATTAGACTGCAATGAAGAACAATCAAATCCTTCATGCACAGTATATAGAGTTGGGCAGGGAAACAGTGGGTAGGAATCATCCTCGTGATGATTCTTCACTTCTCTCGCATCCTTAAGTTCTTCCTGGTCCTCCTTCCCTTCTTCCAATTAGCACACATGTGCAGTGAGAATCCAAATGTGACACCCATTGTGCTAAAGGTATCACTGAGAGTTTATAAGCCAAGACAGTAGCAGGTATCATTGGTCTCCCAGAATCTATTCTATGACATGTTGGTTATTTGCAATAATGATGGCATAGTAGACTTGTAAAATCAATCCATCATGATTGATGCCAGGAAATATGCAGTGGTTAGTGGGATCAGGAAAATCATGTATAACTTACCAGCTTTCCTTATAAGCTCCTGAACTCAAAGTAGCCGTATTGCAACAACAAACTTCTAGCATAAAACTACCCAAAAGCTGATTTGCTCTTCATAATCCATGTTAAAGATCTGTTGATTTCAGCTACAACCTAACAGTTTAGAACTTCCAGTTCATACAATCCTGTGAGTGCCTGACATGTGACCAGGATATGGGGAAAAATAGCCATAGAAGTTGGAATGATGTCACTTCCAGCCCTTTCAAATTTACTTTGTATGTCTGTACCTGTTATAGTCTCCTATCCAAAGCGTACCTAGAAATGTATATCAAATGTAATAGCAGAGCACTTGGAAAACAATGACAGGATCGGACAAAGTCAACATGGATCTACGAAAGGGAAATCATGCTTGACAAATCTACTGGAATTTTTTGAGAATGTAACTAGTAGAATAGATAAGGGAGAACCAGTGGATGTGGTGTATTTGGACTTTCAGAAGGCTTTCAATAAGGTCCCACAAGAGATTAGCGTGCAAAATTAAAGCATGTGGGATTGGGGGTAAGGTACTGACATGGATAGAGAACTGGTTGGCAGACAGGAAACAAAGAGTAGGAATAAACAGGTCTTTTTCCGAGTGGCAGGCAGTGACTAGTGGGATATGGCAGGGAGCAGTGCTATGATCCCAGCTATTCACAATATATATTAATGATATAGATGAGGGAATTAACTGTAATATATACAAGTTTGCAGACGACACAATGCTGGGTAGGAGTGTGAGCTGTGAGGAGAATGCAGAGAAGCTCCAGTGTGATTTGGACAGGTTGAGTGAGTGGGCAAATACATGGCATATGCAGTATAATGTGGATAAATGTGAGGTTATCCACTTTGGTGGCAAAAACAGAAAGGCAGATTATTATCTGAATGGAAATAGATTGGGAAGGGGGGAGGTGCAGCAAGACCTGGGTGTCCCTGTGCACCAGTCGCTGAAAGTAAGCATGTAGGTGCAGCAGGCAGTTAAGAAGGCAAATAGTATGTTAGTCTTCATAGCGAAAGGATTTAGTACAGGAGCAAGGATGTCTTGCTGCAATTATACAAGGCCTTGGTGAGACCACATCTGGAGTATTGTGTGCAGTTTTAGTCTCCTTATCTGAGGAAGAATGTTCTTGCTATAGAGTGAGTGCAGTGAAGGTTCACCAGGCTGACTCCTGGGATGGCAGGACTGACGTATGAAGAGAGATTGGGTCGATTAAGCTTGTATTTGCTAGAGTTTAGAAGAATGAGAGGGGATCTCATAGAAACCTACAAAATTCTAACAGGACTAGACAGACTAGATGCAGAAAGGATGTTCCCGATGGCTGGGGAGTCCAGGACCAGGGGTCACAGTCTAAGGATAAGGACTGAGATGAGGAGGGATTTCTTCACCCAGAGAGTGGTGAACCTGTGGAATTCTCTATCACGGAAAGCAGTTAAGACCAAATCATTAAATATATTCAAGAAAGAGTTAGATATAGTTCTTAGGGCTAATGGGATCAAGGGATATGGGGAGAAAGTGGGAACAGGGTACTGAGTTTGGATGATCAGCCATGATCGTGTTGAAGGGCTGAATGGCCTACTCCTGCTCCTATTTTTCTATGTTTCTATGTTAAATGCAGACAGGCTGGAGACAAGCTGCAAGAGCCCTCCACTCCTTTTTACTTCTGCGTAATGCCCTGGAAATAGATGCATCCTTGGAAAACTGGCCTCATTTTCTTATGATTTCAACATCTCATCTCAACTCTGAGATCTTTTACTGCTTTGCACGTAATTCATTGAAATGGATGGAAACACTTTAAAAATTGAAAATAACTTTTCTGTTTTACTGTAGGAAATGCATTAACTTCACTACCAACTAATTTTGGACAGCTGCAGTCTCTGAAAGAAATAGATCTAAATGAAAATCCACTAGTAAGACCTCCAAAGCTAGTTTGTGAAGGGGGAAACCTCATTGCAATAGACCAGTATTTGAAATATGCACATGCTAGGGACAGTAAGTATATTATATTGAATAATAAGCAGCAATCATTATCTGACAGTGCAAAATCTAATTAATGTGACTGTGATTAATAATTTCTCTAATGCTATGTGCCATTTTATTTACTCTTTTATTTTAGAAAAGTTTCTGGAGAAAGTTTTACAGTTAATACCAAAATATATTCCTGCTGAAGATTTTGAACATTTCTGTAGAAAGCTTCATCTACCTTCTCATGACATTACTTCATTTCAAACATCAAGGTTTGGCTTTTCAAATCTTCTTAAATATGTTTAAAGAATAGACAGGCTTATATAGAATTTGGCATTGCTCTCATCTGTGTGAGGAATTCCTATAAAAAAACATAAGTTTCCAACTCTTATAACGGATTATAGTAGGAAGCTCTTGAAATACGTGAAAGGGAATTTTAACCCCAAAATGGGTTGGGAATATTTAAATAATCTCAGATCTGCACCCAATCTGCCCATTTCACTTTTTAATGGAGGTGATGTGGGGTGTGGAGGGGGGCAGTGGGCAGGTGACCATTTAAATATTATAATGCATGCCTCCGATTTTATCTGTCTTCCACATTTAAGTCTGGTTGGCTGGGTTACCCAGGCCCAAAGGAAATCGAGGACTGCTGCATGGAAGAATTTGTTAATTGTAATTGAGTATTTAATTATATTTAGGTGGTGAGCATTAACTGGGGATTCACTTGTGCTCCCATTTATAGGAGCAGACTGAAACTGTGGTGGTTGTGTTTGGAGGTGCATGTTGATAATGTGACCTCTGTAAATAAATTAAATAAAATGTGTAAAGATTAGGCTCCAGTTCTACCCTTTACCTCTTGGGTCTCTGGAATAGAACAGAGGTGTGTGGTTTTCCAGCACTGTTTGTGGGCCAGGGGGAGGATGAGAGATTCTTCCCAGCCCCCAAGCTAACCTGCTTCCCTCCCCACAATCGGACATCCCCTCGTAATCAGGGATGCTCAAGAGGCCAGAGTTGGGAGGGCGCAGATACTGAGGGTTTTAGGGCCGGAGGAGCTTACAGAAATAGGGAGGGACAAGGATGAGAATTTTAAAGTCAATGTGCTGCTTAACCAGGAGGCAATGTAGATCAGCAAGCATCATTCCCAATGTTCCGATCATTCCTGTGTGCCTAAAATGTGGAACAAATGAAATGTAGCTGGTCCATCACAGGGAACATTACAAATAATGAAAAATATGGCAGAGGCAGATAATTACAGAAGGAAAATATTAGAGGGAGAGAGGCACATCAAACAGAAGAGACAAAGAAGTACATTTCAGGGAGCAAAACAGGTGTGAAGTTAGGCAAGGTCTGTAACAGGCAAATGATCTGAAACCATCAGTTTTCTGTCCCTGCCGAGGTTAAAGTTATCCTGGTTTTTCAGCACTGTTCTGTACCTTTGGAAATACATAGGAAAACAATGTGAAAATAAGGGAACAAGTGTGGCATACTGTCAAAAGTGTAAGAGCACTGGTTTGGTCATTCTTGATAGCATAAAAAATAAGTGTTGCTTAGCCATACTAACTAGGTTGAATCTTTGGTCTGTGCTGAGTTAACTGATCCTAGTTGGTGTGACAATTGAAAGCTATAGTCGACTTTAGCATCTCAAGCCAGGAAAATTAAATTATTGTCACAGGTTCCCAATTATTCCTGGAAGTGAGTGTGAGAATTTTATGTGAGGATTAATCGTGACAGCCTTCAGAGTTTAATCAGTTGTTGATAATCACTGTCCAAGTTGAACACATAAAAAATAGGTACTTGGTAACAACTACTACCAACATAAATCTACCATAATGCTCATCACTGAAGGAAGAAACGGAAAACATTCAATCCAACTTTATTATCACATGAAAATTGGAATACAACTTTTGAATGTCTCTAATGTACTAAATCTCTCCCCTATCCATTATGCATTTCTTATTCTATCTTTTTTGGATCTAACACAGCATGTATCCAGAGGGTAGAAGGTCTCCTTTTCTTAGGTTTCTAACAATCCCTTTTAAAATTATTGTAAATTTTGCAATGACTAGACGTAGTGATAATGTATCATCTTAGACATAAAGTAGTTCAATGATTCTTATATTTATAAGGAGAATATCCATTTCATTTTAAAATTAGGTCTTTTAAATTATGAAGGGGTTTGATACGATAGAGGTAGAGAAGATGGACTGAACTTTACCAAGGCTTCGACATCGTGATCTGTGCCGGGGGTGGGGGGCCTGAAGATGGGTCCGGATGAGGCCCGCCATGGACCTCAACGCCGGGATGACCCGGCCTGATCCTCCCGGCTCTATGGCGGCCCCCTTGCCGCTGGGTGACGGGACCTGGATTTAAATATTTAAATGAATAAAATGAATACATTTAAGTCTACTTACCTGGGATCTTACGGGCCTGCTGCGATCTTCAGAGCAGCAGCTGCCACTTCCACGTCTTCAACTTCCTGTCCGGGGAAAGCTGGCATGAAACTGGTGGGGGGTGGGGGGAGGGGGGGAGGTAAGGTATTCAGTGGGGGATGGGGTCAAATGCACGTAATGGGTGTAGGGGATGGTGGGAAGGGTTGATCTTCAAACTGTGCAGTTTGGGGGGGACGGTCAGTTGTAAAAGGTAAGTGCTTTGGGGGAGAAGGGCAAATAGTTAATGTAATCATTATTGGGCAGGTGGGAAAAGGGCATAAGAAACTTATTTAATTTAGTGTTTAAAAATTTTAATTAAGTGGTAGGGCTGGCTGCCCTTTAAAAATGGCGCTCTAGCAGCTGCGCATAGGCAACTGACACCATTGCCGGGGACAAACAGCCTGATCCCTCCACATAATTGATGGGTGTGGGCCGCCCCGGCTGTTTAAATGTGCCACCGCACTTGAGATTGCAGCGGCTCTTTGGCATGCTGCCCGCGCATGCAGGCCGCCATTTTTTGAGCTTGCCGCCAACATCAGCGGTGGGCTGTTAAAATCCAGCCAATGTTTCCATCTGTGGGGGAGCCCAAAACCAGGGTCATAAATATGAAATTGGCACTAATAAATCCAATAAGGAATTCAGAAGAAACTTCTTTACCCAGAGAGTGATTAGAATATGGAACTTGTTACCACAGTGTAGTTGAGGCAAATAGCATAGACGCATTTAAGAGGATGCTAGAAAAGTACATATGGGAGAAAAGAATAGAAGGATATGCAGATAGGGTTAGATAAAGTAGCATGGAAGGAAATTAATATGGAATATAAAGACTGGCAGGTGACTGTTTCTGTGCTGCAATTTGTACGTAATTTACAAATAAAGCATCGGTTTGAATACAAAAAGTTCTCTGTGTGCAAACACACACATCTCGGCTAGATTCAAATTATTAATAAGAAAATTTACTGAAGCACTACCCTTAACCGATATTGTTACGACTGAGACGGGAGGAGTGCACTGTTAATTCTGTTTCACTTCTCTATAGGTCACAGCCTATCAATAAATTTTCCACCTACCGAAAAACAACCAATTACATACAACGCAAGCTCGAGGAACAGCATCTCATCTACCGATTAGGCACACTACAGCCTGCTGGACTGAACATTGAGTTCAATAATTTCAGAGCATGACAGCCCCCCATTTTACTTTCATTTTTAGTTATTTTTTCTTCCCTTTTTTTTTACATTCCTTTTTACATTTTTTACAATCTTTTTTTGCATTTATTTCATTTCATCTTGGTTTGTTCAGTTTGCTTACCCACTGTTTTTTTCAGGTTGTTTTTCTTCAGGTTTGCACTTGCTGCTGTTCAATATTCAGTATATTCACACCTAATCTGTACTAATGCTTTGTCTTTCAACACATCATTAACATATTGTTTGCCTTTTCTCCGTGACCTTTTGGTCAGCTATGTGGCCTGGTCCAATCTGCACCTTCTCCTTCGTTATCTCTTGCCCAACCCCCACCTTACTTGTTTATAATCTGTGACTTTTCTAATATTTGTCAGTTCCGAAGAAGGGTCACTGACCCGAAACGTTAACTCTGCTTCTCTTTCCACAGATGCTGCCAGACCTGCTGAGTGATTCCAGCATTTCTTGTTTTTGTTTCAGATTTCCAGCATCCGCAGTATTTTGCTTTCAATTACATACTCTATTTGTCCCCCAGAATATTCACTATATATTCTAGAAACAAGTCTTAACAATAATGAGATAACTCTATGTACGAAAAGTTCCCTATTTCCCTAGCCCTCATGCACACACACATACATTAAAAAAAAGGTTCACCGGGGGAAAAGGATTTTTGGTTTAAAGCTGTTTCATACGAATGAAAGGAATCATAAAATAACTTAGGTTGTCACGTTCTGGTAGGAAGTTCTTTGGTTTGGTGAGGTGTCCCAGAGTCGAATAGTCTGCTGCCACTCGAAGTCTCTCCAGGCAAGGTTGATGAACAGTCTGCGATGGGTAGCCGTTCAAGGCAATTCAACTGCAGCAGTCTTCACAGGTCTTTCATTAGGGGTGTAGCAACAGGTCTTCTTAGGTTTTACAGCAGCAGTCTAGCAGTAGAAGTTTTCTTCAGATTTCAGGATTTCTTATACCACAGGAGGCAATAGGAACCACACTTGATGCAGGGATTCTTCAGAGACAGGAGCCAATAGGAATCTGCCACAGAGTTGAAATACAGAGTTATTTCTCAAGAGATGCAGGATTCCTTTACAGAGCGAGGTAACACTTTTTCTGGGTCTTCCTCTCTGATCTCCAGACAAGTCAAAAACCAAATTTCAAATGCCTGCTCTTTGTCCAACGACTTTTTAAAAGGTCCGAAGTCAAGCAGAAACCTTCCTGAACAGGTCACATGTCCAGACATAGTCTCCCTTGTCGTTCAAAGTGTTGCTCTGAGCAGGTTTCCTTGCTGGTTTCCTTCAAATTGACTGCTTTCCTGTCCTTGTACAAGTTCAGCTTCCTTCCAAAATATCCAAGAATTTCAGCTATTTGCAGGTGCCTCAATGTCCACTGAAAAAATCCTTTTTCAGTTTTTTAAAACACACAGAATTCTAAGTTTTTAATGCAAAAAACTTTGTAACAATATTTTGGGTGAGAGCGTGGCCAAGTAGTCAGCAACATTCACTGTCAGTTGGGAAATCAGTGAGATATCAGAATATTCTCATATGTAATTTTTTGTGATTAGATGACCAGAATTGAATATTGGATCCCAAATGTGATCTGATCAATGCATGATCGAGCTTCAGTATAACCTTTAGAGAATTGAAGTATTATATTACCTATCAGTTGAGTAGGACCAGGAAATTTAACGAAGAAACAGTCTATCACATTTCCCTGGATGTTAAGTACCTGTCTCGTGTTCTGCTGCCCTTTGGCCATTGCCCACTCATTTTTGGGGAGTTGCTTGTAAATATCAAAGTAATGACATGCTGACACCACTCAACCCATTTTTTGCTATCTAAAGAAACAAAAGAAAAAACTTGCATTTATTAGCGCCTTTCATGATCTCAGGACAGGCTTTTCAATCAATAAGCACTTTTGAAGTGTAGTCACTGTTGTAATGTAGGAGACTCAAGCCAAATTTGTGCACAGCAAGATCTTACAAATAGCAGTGAGATAATGGCCAGACAATCAGTTTAAGTCTCATCCCATTGAATTCAGCCTTACCTAAATCCAGAATCATAGTAGCTGTCTTTTCTCCCTTTTTAAATGCCAAGTTGAACTCAATCATATTATGATCACTATTAAATAAATGTTCATGCACTCTTAGGCTGTTAACTAAATCTGGTTCATTACCCTGAGGCACCCGCTCAGTTTCCCCATCTGGATATAACTTCTCTAATGAGCACTTATTTTCCACATTTCAGCTAATTTCTTATCCATTTCCAAGGTTTACTTTGAATCCCTAACACTTTGAGGTTAACAAATAAACTCACATGTGGAACTTTATCAAATGTCTTTTGGAAGTCAACAGACACTATGTTGTAAGGTTTCCCACAATCCATTTGAGTTGTCACTTCCTCAAAGAGTTTGAGATTGCTGATTGCTGTTAACAAGATTATTATGGTATCTAATCCTCAACTTTACTCCTGATCAATTATTTTATAGAAATGGAAAACAAATGGATCTGTATTTGCATGTATCTATTTTGTCCCCCTTTTTGAATCTGGGCACTACATTAGCCTGTTTCCAATCTACTGGTACCTCACCAGTTTTCACTGACCACTATTTTTGTCCACCTGAGAAGGAAGACAGGGCCCTGATTTTGTTGTTTAGTTGTTGCTGATATGTAGGAAACGTGACCACCAACTTGTGCACAGCAAGGTGCCACAGACAGCAATAGGATATCTATTTTGTTGGTGTTGGCTGAGGGATAAATGCTGACCAAAGCACCAGGAGACTACCTGCTGCTATTCTTCGAATAATGTCACGGGACCCTTTACATTAATCTGAGAATATACATGGCATTCCAGATTTAATGTCTCATCTGAAAGAAGGTATCTCTGCAAGTACAACACTCCTTCAAAACGGCACTGAAGTGTCAGCCTAGATTATGTGTTCAAGCCTCTGGAGTGGGTCTTGAATAAAAAACCTTCTGACTCAGAGGCAAGAGTGCTACCACTGAGCCAAGGCTGATACCCGATTTATCTTGAATCTTAATCAGAACAACATTCTGTGTTGTTCAGCATTACCTTGAAGATGAAAGTAAATTTAAACGAACCAGCTTATGAGACTGATTTGAATGTTAAAGGGTGTTGAGTCTCTTATGGCTGTGGAGGAATTCTGTCATGATTTTTCTGGGATGATTTCATTGCAGATGATGGTCAAGAGGGAGGGATGGAATGTAGGTATACTGCTGGATGACATATTTATAAGAAAGTTTCTGGGATTAGATCATTAGTTGTGTCTCAGTTGTTTGATTATATGCAAAGGTGTTAATTGGGGTCTTACTTGAGCACTTGTAAACTGTTAGAACCAAGGTGGGAGCAATGCACTGTTAATTCAGTCCCACTACTCCACAGATCTTAGCATATTAGTAAAGTTTCCCACCTATCAAAAATTAGCCACTTTAACACTTTATTTATCCCCCAGAATAAAGCACACCAAACCAGGGTTCTTAACAACATCAAAATTAACTATTTATTAATAAACTAAATCTTAAACAGTAATGGAATAAATCTCTATACATGAAAAGATTTTTATTACTTCTTATTCTTCCTAACCCTCATGCACACACACACATACATTGAAAAACCAATGGTTAACTGGTTTTAAAAGGATGTTTTGAATTACAACCATTTGTTAGGAATAATAAAATGATTGGTTGTCACGGTCTGGTAGGATATTTCCAGATCGGTGAGGTGTCCCAGAGTCGAATAGTTGGATGCCACTCAAAATTTTTCCAGGTGAAATTAATGAACAGTCTGCGATGGGTAGGTATTCAAGCCAATTCATCTGCAGCCGGCATCACACAGATCTTTCAGCAAAAGGGTCTAGCAACTTGGATTTTTGAAGTAGCAGTCTAACAGTCGAAGCTTTCTCGAGATTTCAGGATCTCCCAAAAAAACACAGGAGTAACAGGAATCACTCTTGAGGCAGGGATTATTCAGAGACTGGAGGCAACAGCAATCCACCACACCCAATCTGAAACACAAGGCTTCCTCTCTCCAAAGCAGTGTTCCTCCACAGAGTATAGCAACCCCTCTTTTCCTGGATCTTTCTCTTCAGGCAGGTCAAAACCACACCTTAAGAGTAGAATTTCTTTCTAAGAGATGCAAGGCTTCTTTTGCAGAGAGTGGTAACACATTTCTGGGTCTTACTCTCATTCCAGGCAAGGCAAAGATTTCAAAGCCTGCTCCTTGTAGAGTTCACTGGTCTCTTTCAATCCCAAAATGAAACTAAACTTTTTCAGCAGTCAAGTCACAAGATAGTCATAATTCTTCCTGGTTGCTTGGAAACAGGTCTCGAAGTTTGCACACTTCAAACACCATTCAGTGTCAGCATTCAGTGTTCACAGAAAATCCCTTTTCCCAGCTTTCAAAAACGCACAGAATTCTTAGCTTTCAACAAAAAAAAATTCTTGTGACAAAGCAGGCACTTGAGTGAGGAATTACATGTCTGTAATCCTTTACTCTGTACAATAAATGCGAATCTGAATAAAGATAGGCTGCAGCAATATCCTTCCATAACAAGCTTTCTGGAGTTTAACATAGATTTCTCTGGATGGTTTCACCAGTTGCCATGTAGGGTTTCAAGCATTTGTTCTCCTCCTATGGTAAATCCTCCAGCTATGGGCGGCACAGTGGCGCAGTGGTTAGCACCGCAGCCTCACAGCTCCAGCGACCCGGGTTCAATTCTGGGTACTGCTTGTGTGGAGTTTGCAAGTTCTCCCTGTGTCTGTGTGGGTTTCCTCCGGGTGCTCCGGTTTCCTCCCACATGCCAAAAGACTTGCAGGTTGATAGGTAAATTGGCCATTATAAAATTGCCCCTTGCATAGGTAGGTGGTAGGGAAATATAGGGACAGGTGGGGATGTGGTAGGAATATGGAATTAGTGTAGGATTAGTATAAATGGGTGGTTGATAGTCGGCGCAGACTCGGTGGGCCAAAGGGCCTGTTTCAGTGCTGTATCTCTAAATAAATAAATATTCTTTTAGGCATTCACGTTGTGATCCTCTAGTTTGCATGTGCCTGTTAATTGCTAGGTTGTTGAACACACAGTATATGATTATGATCCTGGATGTTTTCCCCACTTTATATTGAAGGTTACTGCCAGAATGATCCAGGCTTCAGTACCTCTTCTTCAGAAATCCAATTTTTTTTTCAAATGTGACTTCCATGCAAGCATGAGATTCATTATATCACTGGTCTGCTGCATTAAAAAGAGCCCTGAAGGATGTCATTGACCATGGCAACACTGGGTGGCCAAGGTCCCTGAGCAGGACATTCCTTCAATCCTTTTTCTTCTTCAATCAGTGGTTGATTGTCTGAGGATGAAAGCACAACATAAAATGAAAAGAAAAGCATACAAAAATGCAGCTAATAGCACAGATCCTTGCAAATAGGAAAGATATAAAGAACAACAAAGGGTGACAAAACAGACAGTAAGAGCTACAGAAAAGGAGTATTAAAGGAAATTTGCAAAGGGATATCAAAATCAACACAAAAAAGTTTATAATTATATTAGGAGAAAAAGGGTGATCATGAGCAATGTGAGACCCTTAAAGATTGATTATGGAGATGTCAATGAAAATAAGGAAATGGTGGACATGCTGAATAATTAGTCTGCATCAGTATTTACAGTAGATCAATAAGTCAGCACGCCAGATATCCCAAGAAACCCAATGTTGAATCAAGGCCAAACTAATGTAAGCAAAATAACGTAATGAAGAAAATAATGGCTGGAATCTTATGCCCCACAAACGAGCAGGTTGGTGGCGGGGCATAAAATTGAGTGGGAGGCTGAGGGCTGTTCCCGACCCCCTCCCGCCCCCACTGCAATTTTACACAGGGCAGCAGTGGCAAGAAACGGCCCGCCCACCCCAGGCCAATCAAGGCTCTCAAGTGGCCAATTAATTGGCACTTAAGGGCCACCACCCACCGCCACTGTTATTTAACCCTTAGGGGGTGGCTGAGGCCTCAAAAACCCCGCCTGGTGAAACCATGCGGCTTTCTTGTGGGCTGGGGATGTCCTCCTGAATCGGCATCCTGTGCCGCACGGAGGGCCACCCCCGAAGCCCCAACTGCCCCCAATGCACAACACTCCCCCCTACCCCCAAAATGACCCGCCTTGCCCGACCGACTGTCCCCGGCGAGGCCCTAAAAACTTACTTAATTCCGGGGCTGTCCTTCATCTTCCTTGCGATGTCTGGGTGCAGTCCCAGCAGTGGCCACCACTTCCGGTGGTGGTGGACTAAGAGCTGCCCACCCGCTGATTGGCCGGTAGCTCCATTAGGCCAGACTTTCTGCCTCAAGGAGGTGGAAGTCCCGCCCAATACCAATTAAGGGCCTAGGGAGCATAAAATCCCGGGCTGGCTCCCCAGGCCCGGCAGAGGCAGGCCCACCACTGACCTTTTGTCCATTGGACGGGGCCTCCTGCTCAACAAAAAATTCTGGCCAATGGCGTTAAAGAGTGACAAATCCCCAGGACCAAATGGCTTCCATTCCAGTACTTTAAAGGGAGTAGGTAAGAGCATTGCAGGTGCCCTAACTATTAGCTTCAACTAATAGTTCTCTCAATTTTGGAACTGCTCCTTTAGAATGGAAAATTGCACATGTCACTCCACTATTTAAGAAAGTTTAGAGGGGGGGACCCAGGGAATTTTAGAGCAGTTTGCATAACATCTGTTGGGAAATTACCAGTGTCTATAATTAAAGAAGGGTTGACTGTACACCCTGAAAACTTTTAGCTGATCAGAGACAGATGGCTTTCTAAAAGGTAGGTCACCCCTGCCGAATTTGATAGAATTTTTTGAAGAGGTAACTAAAGTGGTGGGCAGAGAAATTTCTATGATGTTATTTATATGGATTTCCAGAAGGCATTTGATAAAGTCCCTCATAAGAGACTGTTAGCCAAAGTTGAAGCTCATGGAATTGAAGGCAAATTATTGACCTAGTTAAGAAATTGGCTAATTGGCAAAATGTGATGAGTGGTGGCCCACAAGGATCTGTGTTGGGGCCTCAATTATTGACTGTATTTATTAATGATTTATATAATAGGATAGAAAGCCATATATCCAAATTTACCAACGACACAAAAATAAGTGGCATTGTAAGCAGTGCAGATTGGAAGCATAACATTACAAACAACACCAACTTGTATTTCTATAGCACTTTTAATGCAATAAAACATGCCATGGCACTTCACAGTAGTATTACAAAGATATGACATCAAGCCAGATAAGGAGATCTTAGAGCAGATGACTAAAACAAGTAGCTTGTAAGAAATGTCTTATGGACATAAGGGACGTAGAGAGGTGGAGCGGTTTAGGGAGAAAATTCCATAGTTTAGAACCCAGGCAGCTGAAGGTATGGCCACTAATGGTGGATCGATTAAACTCAGGGATGCTCAAGAGGACAGAATTAGAGGAGGACAGATATCTCGGAGGACCGTAGGGCTGGAGGAGGTAACAGAAATAAAGAAGGGCGAGGCCAGGGAGGGATTTGAAAACAAGGAGGAGAATTCTAAAATCGAGGCATTGCTTAATTGGGAGACAATCTAGCTCAGTGAAATCAGGGGGGTGGGTGAACAGGGCTTGGTGCAAGTCAGGACACTGGCAGGTAGAAATAAACAATCTTAGTGATGGGACAGATATATAGTTGGAAGCTCCTCTTGGGGTCAAATATGCAAACAGTTTGGTTCAGCCTCAGACAGTTGTCAGGGAGAGTTGGTGGCTAAGGAGTGGAGTTTGTGCCAGGGACTGAAGACAAGGACTTCAACCTGACAATTTAGAGTCAGTGGAGGGTTAGGAGAGGTGGTGGTGAGCTAAAGCTAGGTGCTGTCAGCGTACATGTGGAAACTGACGTGTTTTGGATGTTGTCACCGAGATGGGGCAAAGGATAGATCCTTGTGGAACACCAAGGTAACCGTGCAAGAGTGGGAAGGGAAGCCATTGCAGGTGATTCTGTGGCTATGATTACACAGATAAGAATGGAACCGGGCGATTGCAGTCCCACCAAGCTGGATTATGGTGGAGAAGTTCTGGGGGCATTGATCAACCATGTCCAAGGTTGCAGAGAGGTCAAGAAGGATGATGAGGGATAGTTTGCCTTTGTCAGAGCTACCTAGGATCTCATTTAAGACTTTGACAAAAGTCATTTCAGTACTGTGGCAGTGGCAAAAACCTGATTGGAGGGATTCAGAAGCACAAATCCAGGAAGATGAGCATGAATTTGTGAGGTGACAAGAGAGAAGAAAGGGAGGTTGATGATGGGGCAGTGGTTGAAAGAATGGAGGGGTCAAGTGCTGTTTTTTTGAGGAGAGGGGTGATGACAGCAGATTTGAAGGAGAGGGGGACAGTACCTGAGGAGAGCAATGAGTTAAAAATCAGCTAACACAGGAGCCATGGAGGGAAGTTGAGTGTTCAGTATTTTAGTGGGAATATGATCAAGGGAGCAGGAGGTGAGTCTCATGGACAAGATGAGCTCGGAGAGGACATGAGGGGAGATAAGAGAGAAACTGGAGAAAGATTCAAGTGCAGGGTTAGGGCAACAAAAACAAGAAATGCTGGAATCACTCAGCAGGTCTGGCAGCATCTGTGGAAAGAGAAGCAGAGTTAACGTTTCGGGTCAGCGACCCTTCTTCAGGGTTAGGGCAGTTGGGAACCTTGAAGAAAGTTTGGCCTGATGGACTAGGGGCAGGGAGGGAAGTGGCAAAGGCAGCTGATCAGTGGGTCTCAATCTCAGTGACAAAGAAATCCATGAATTCCTCAGGAGATACTGGTAAGTTAAGTGAGTGGGAAAAAGTGTGACAAATGGATTTCAATGTAGGCAAATATGAGGTCATCCACTTTGAGCCTAAAAAAGATAGAACAGGTCACTTTCTAAATGGTAAAAAACTGGAACCAGTGGATATCCATAAAGACTTAGAGGTCCAGGTGCATAGAACATGAAAATGTCATGAACAGATACAAAAAAAAACAAAAGGCTGATGGAATGCTGGCCTTTATATCTAGACGACTAGAATACAAGGGGGTAGAAGTCATTCTTCAGTTATATGAAATCCTGGTTAGACCACACCTAGATTAGCAGTTCTGGGCACCACAGCTTAGAAAGGATACATTGGCCTTGTAGGGACTGCAGCATAGGTTTACCAGAATGATACCTGGACTCCAAAGATTATATTATGAGGGGAGGGGATTACATAAACTAGGGTTGTATTCCCTGTAATTTAGAAGGTTAAGGGGTGATTTGATCCAAGTTTAAAATACAAAGAGGAACAGATATGGTAGATGGAGAGAAACTATTTCTGCTGGTTGGGGAGTCAAGGACCAGAGGGCATAGTTAAAAATTACAGCCAGACCTTTAGGAAACACTTCTACACTCAAAGAGTAGTAAAAGTTTGAAACTCTTCCGCATGTGGCAATTGACATTAGATCAATTGTTAAATTTAAAACTGAGATTGATAGATTTTTGTTAACCAAAAGTATTAAGGGATATGGGGCAAAGGTGGGTATATGGAATTAGGTTGCAGGACAGCTATGATCTCATTGAATGGCAAAACAGGCTTGACAGACTAAATGACCTCCTGGTCTTTTTATTTTTTCTTTGTTCATGGGTTGTGGCTATTGCTGGCTAGGCCATCATTTATTGCCCATCCTGAATTGCCCTTGAGAAAGTGGTGGTGAGCTGCTGCCTTGAAATGCTGCAGTGCTTGGGGTGTAGGAACACCCACAGTGCTGTGAGGAAGTGAGTTCCAGAATTTTGACCCATTGATGGTGAAGCAACAGCGATATAGTTCCAAGACAGGATAGTGTGTAACTTGGAGGGGAACTTGCAGATGGTGGTGTTCCCATGCATCTGCTGCCCTTGTCCTTCTAGGTGATAAAGGCCATGGGTTTGGAAGGTGCTGTTGAAGGAGCTTTGGTGAGTTGCTGCAGTGTATCTTGTAGATGGTACATACTGCTGCCACTGTGCGTCAGTGGTGAAGGGAGTGAATGTTGATGGTTGTGGATTGGGTGCCAATCAAGCAGGCTACTTTGTCCTGGGTGATGCTACTGAGCTTCTTGAGTGTTGTTGGAGCTGCACCCATCCAGGCAAGTGGAGAGTATTCCATCACACTCCTGACCTGTGCCTTGGAGATGGTGGACAGGCATTGGGGAGAAAGGAAGTGAGTTACTCGTTGCAGAATTCTCAGCCTCTGACCTGTTCTTGTAGGCACAGTATTTATGTGGCTACTCCAGTTCAAGTTTCTGGTCAATGGTAACCCCCAGGATGTTGATAGTGGGGGATTCAGCAATGGTAATACCATTGAATGTCAAGGGGAGATGGTTAGATACTCTCTTGTTTGAGAAGGTCATTGCCTGGCACTTGTGTGGTGCAAATGTTCCTATTTTCAGTGTTAGAACTTCATTTATTTCTAATTTACATCAATTACCTGGATTCAGAAACCCAATACAAAGTTTTCAAATTTGCAGATGATACCAAACTAAAGGGGACAGTGAATTCAGAGGAGCAGCTCAGGGTTTACAGAATGGGCTGGATTTTGTTCTTACCCAGGCATTCGGTTCTGTGGCGGGGGTGGTGCCTGAAGATGGCTCTGGATGAGGCCCTCCACGGACCTTGACGCTGGGAGGGCCCAGCCCGATCCTCCTAGCGGCGGTGAGGCTCTGTGGCAGACTCCCGCCACTGGGCGACCAGACCTCAATTAAAACATACAAATCAATCAAATGAATACATTTAAAGTAGACTTACCTGCAAACTTGAGAGCCCGCCGCGATCTTCAGTGCGGCGGCCAGCACTCCCGCGCCTTCAAATCTGCGTCTGGGGAAACACAGCACCACACTGGTGGGGAGTGGGTGGAAGAGGTAAGATTTTCTGTGTGGGGTGGGGGGGAAATGGGGTCAACTAAATGTAATGGGTATAGGGGTTGATGGGAAGGGTTCAACTTTAAACTTTGTGCAGTGTGGCGGGCGGGGTGGGAAGGTCAAATGTAAAACGCAAGTGTTTTGGGGGAAGGGAAAATAGTTAATCTAATTGTTATGGGGGGGCGGTGGGAAAGGGCATTATAAATGTATTTATTTAATTTTTGGGGTTACTTTAAAAATTTAAATGCGCCGGCAGGCCTTTTAAAAATGGCCCCAGTGCCTGCACACAGGCAGCTGACGCCATTGCCCGGTGGACAGCCCACTCCCTCCGTGTGATTGGGAGGGGGCAGGCTGTCCAGCTATTTAAATGAGCTGCCGCGAGGGAGGTTGCGGCGGATCTTTGGCATGTGGCACGCGCTGCTATTTTTTGAGGTCGCCACCAATCTCAGCGACGGGCTATTAAAATCCAGCTGAATGGGTGGAATTTTCAACTTTTTTATTCGCGCATGAGATGTGGGCACGCTGGCTAGGCCAGCATTTATTGCCCATCCCTAATTACCCTTAAGGTGGTGGTGAGCTGCCTTCTTGAACCACTGCAGTCCTTTTCTTAGGCTTCTTAGCAGTTTGATACAACTAAGTGGCTTGCTGGGCCACTTCAGAGGGCATTTAAAAGTCAACCATGTTGCTGTGGGTCTGGAGTCACATGTAGGTCAGACTAGGTTAGGATGGCAGATTTCCTTCCCTAAAGAACATTAGTGAACCAGATGGGTTTTTACAACAATGGTCATTATTAGACTAGCTTTTTAATTCCAGATTTATTAATTGAATTCAAATTTCACCATCTGGTATGGATGGATTCATACCCATGTCCCCAGAGCAATAGCCTGGGTTCTGGATTACTAGTTCAGTGACATTACCACTATGCCACTCCCTCCCCTTATATGGTGAAGGAGCGGACTTTTTCATGGCTCTTTAAGTCACAGTCTTCGCATCCCACTTCCAGGTTTCCTGACCAGAGAGGGTAGGTGGGATCATCCACCAGATCTGTCAAAGGAAGGCTTTTTAATTAAAGGGACCTCAGCAGGGGTCAGAAAGGCTCAACTGCACATGGATTTATGAGACTGCAGCAACCACAGGAATGAAGAGGAGACCTGGAAAAGCTGCTTCCAGGTCTCTCGCTCTTATCCAGAGTTCCTGCTATGGAATCTGACGGACTGCAGTGAGGTGATCTTTTCCAAGGTCAGGAGGAAGACGACAACCTCTCCAACCAAGCAGGCATGTAAGGAAGTGGATGAGGAAATCAGTAGCAGGAGTATGGGGGTGTGGGTGGGAGTTTTGGTGGGGTGGAGGGTGTGGGGGTGTGGTCCTCGAGTGACCGGCACCTTGAGAGCCACTGGCAATGCACACCTGCCCCACTGGGAAGGAAGTCTTGTTGCAGGAGGCTGCAAAAGTCAATAACAACTTGCTGTAAAAATCTGAGCCTGCTAAGGCACTGGTGCTTACGCATGTCAAGAGAGCTGATCCTCTTCGATAGGCCCTGTGTTGGAGGTCGCGCCTCCTTCGAGCTGGACTCTGAGTCCAACCCCTCTGCCCTGTGGAGAGTCTGTTGGTGTTGGTGTTTGGTGTTTCAGCTCCTCTTGTTCTTTAGAGGTGCAAGGTAGAACTTTTCCCAGGCTGTAGTGAAGGCTGGCAGCAGAGAAATGCAACTGAAGGTGAGTGAAGTGTAAGACAGGTGACATGATTTTGAAGAAGTTGGCAATGACCTGTCAAGCAATGAAAGCACTCCCTGAGAAGAAGTGCTGTGAGCAGCAGTTTCTCACCTGGGCATGGCTGGAGCTTTTCAATTTCACTGATCAAAATCTTCCCAGCCTGTCAGCTTCACTAAAGAGGCACTCACTGCTGTGCACTCGCCTGGTTGACCGTGGCAATTTGCTGACAGCTTAGGAAATAGATCCACTGGCTGTTAAAGCTAGAATGCAGAATTAAAGAGACATTTAATTGCCTGTTTGCATAATCTAATTGCCTTCCCACAAGACATAATATGGTGGCAGCAAGGTGTTTGAGAGTAGAACTCAAACCCTATGAGTGAGATAAATGCTGAATTTGAATGTGGAGAAAAAACAAGATGGCCACCACCACAGCAATGAATGCGTAGTTCCAGCCCATGATAAATTGGGAGGCTGACATCAACATGGAGGCATTTGAAAAGTTTAAGCAAAAGTGCAAATTGACATTCAGTAGTCTTCTGAAAGGCACTAGAAGAGGAAAGGTCAGACCATTTTTATGTGGACAGGAGAGAAAGGATTATATCTTTTCAATAGCTGGGAAATGAGTGAGGAAGACATTAAAAACCCAGGCAAGATTCTTGAGAAATTCAACATACATCTTCAGCCAAATTCAAGCCATCGGATCCATCGTTATAAATTTCAGAGTCTGAAACAGAAGCCAGGTGTAACTGTTGACAATTTCTTAACGAGATTGAGAAATGTAGCCAGCAAGTATAAATTCAAGGACATGTGTGAAAGGCTGGTAGATCAGCTCATTTCGGGCTCTGCACACCCTGATGTACAAAAAGTTGTAATTGGAAAGGACAAGCTTACAATATCGCAGGCTGTAGACACTGCCAGAGTGCACATACCCACGAGTAGAGAGATGAAGACGTTGGCTACCCAAACAGCTAGCCTTCAGTTAAGTCAAGGGAAAGGAAGCAGGGTTGATACAGTGAACCAAGGAATGCACACCAGAGAGAGAGATGTGGAAGAGATGTGAACGACTACATGAGTTCACAGACAGAAAGAAATGTCCCACATTTCGATAAAACTGCAGAGTTTGTGGAGAGCCCAATCACTGGGTAAAGGTGTGGAAGACAAAGAAAATGGATGGTAAAGGAATTACCAAAAGCAGAGCAACAGGGCAAATAGAAAATAAAAGAAGCCAAAACATCCATACCTTGGAAGATGACAAGGAGTTTGAGCACACTATAGACCTAGGAACCATAGACCTACATGAAAATGTATGGATGTTAAAGTTCCCAGCCAAAAGAAATTCACACAACCACACAGATCAGGAAAAAGGTGAGAAACAAGCCCACAAACAAACCTAAAGCTGAAGCTTGATACTGGACCACAAAGTAACATCATCTTGCTCAGACTATACCAAAAGATCTTTCCTGAAAATTTGAAAAAGAATGGCTACCCAAAGAAAGATGCTCTGAAACAAAGCAACATCATGCTGGTGGCATACAGTGGAACTGAGTTTGGCAGCTAGGAACGACCCAAATCAGAGAGGCGCACAAAGGAAAAGGCATGAACTGCATATTCAACATCACTGAAACAGATGGTCCAGCTATCCTGGGATTGAACAGCTGCGAAGACCTGCAGCTCAGCTTGGTAAACCATGATGTGAAGGAGGCACTGAAGGTTGAAGGTAGCACACGCATTGAAAAGTGCCCTCCAATCATAAGCAAGGAAGATCTGGTCCAAATGTATCCAGAGTGTTTTGCTGAGATGGTTGGATGCTTTGAAGATTTTGAGTATCACATCACCCAGAGAAGAAACCAGTGATTCAAACGCCACACAAAGTACCAATAGAACTAAAAGGAAAGCTTGAAAGAGTTCCAAGAGATGGATGAAAATAAAGTGATTACCAGAGTCACAGAGCCTACAGATTGAGTAAATTCCATCATGGTGAGAGAGAAGCCAAATGGACGGCTATAAATGTGTCTGGATCCCAAAGATCTTAATCAAGCAATAAAGAGGAATCAGTACCCTATTCCAGTTGGAAGAGATCACATCAGCATTGGCAAGAGCAAAAGTTTTCAGCAAAGTTGATGCCAGGAACAGCTTGACGACGAATCTTTGCTTTTAACATTCAACACACCGGGCAGAATTTTACTAGCTTGCCACCGATCTCTGCGGCAAGCATTCAAATGGGCCACCCGACACAGAAACGCCACGATATTCGGCGCGGCAGCTCAATAACATCATCACAATGTGCCACTCGCGCAGCCCCCCTCCCCACCCCGCTCCCCGCCAAAATGTGTTGTGGGGGGGGCGGTGATTTTCGGCACTGTGATTGGCGTTGGGTCAGGTGAGCATCAGGTGCTGGGGATCTATTTAAAAGGCAGCCAGTCCCGCGTTTAAATTAAAAGCCTTCTGATGAAACCTGCTTCAGAAGAGAGTGAAGTATTGTATGTTGAAAAAACTGCTCATTTGCTGCACCAGGCCAAACACCTGAGATGGCAGAGGGACACTCCAAGGTGGCCCCACAGTTCAGTGATGTCTCCCTGCTCACTCTCCTCCAGGCTCTGCAGGCAAGGTGGGAGGTCCTTTTCCCCAGTGTTGGCAAGAAGAGGCCCTCCCACCTGACCAAGGCAGCCTGGCTGGAGGTGGCAGAGGAGGTCGGTAGCCTTGGGGCCATCCAGCATGGCTGGGTACAGTGTCACAAGAGGATGAACGATTTGCTCCACATCTGTAAAAGTAAGTGGCACTTTGTATCACAGCTCCACTGAACCTGGGTGTGCCCACAGAGTGGCACATGTGTACTGCCATGTCAAAGACATGGAGCTTGGGCAGGGGAGGAATGACGTGACATCAATGGATGAATTTATGAAAGAACTTGCCCTTCTCTGCTGCTCAGAGCATGGCACATACACGACTGCCTCACTCAGTAGTGCAGACCGAGCATTCCCCATTTTTGGGCCCAGCACCCCACTTGTGCCATGTGTCGTGTTGTTGATCTGCCCTGCTTAATATCTGCCTCCTTGCTCCTCTTGGCAAAGAGAGCCCACAATGCAAGGGAGGCGAGCCATACCGGTGGAGGAGCGCCAGATGTGTGAAGGCTAACAGAGGCTGAGGAGGAGGCCCTGGAAATTTCATCAGTTCTTGTTGACCATTCATTCGGTGACATAGAGCTCAGGGTCCTGGGTGAACATACAGCAATTTGATATGCACAATAGAAACATAGAAAATAGGAGCATGAGTAGGCTATTCGACCCTTCAAGCCTGCTCCGTCATTCATTATGATCATGGCTGATCATCCAGTGATAACTGTGAAATTGTTATTGTTCGAAACAATGCTGTCATAATTGTTTATTGCGCAACATCAAGACTGACAGTGTGCTCTTTTCATTGTATCTTGCAGGTCAACGCTCTGAATCGACCCTGGCGGCCCATGACACCTCCCACGCCTCGGCACACGTGCCCAAGCAGCTGGCTGAGGCTGAGTCAGCCGAGGCCCCTGACAGAGGGCTGTGAGTGGCCAGGCTGATCCCCAGGCTACTGATGACCCTCTTGTCGACAGCACATGGCACACTGGAGCTGCAGCAGCAGTCCTGGCAATATCTGGTTGAGATGCCACAGGCCGTGTGCAGCCTTGAGTGGAAAATGGGGGAGTCCATCCAGGCCATGACAGCTACCATGTTCAGGCAATCGAAAATATAGCTTCATCCATTGAGACGGCGGCGGCCCTCTTGGTGAGCCAGATTCCATGAAACGCTGATGACCTGCAATCCCTTGCTGAGGCCATGAAATCCACGCAGCACTGGCAAGGCGGGAGAGGGACCAGGGGCACGGAAACTGTCCCTGCCCCTGGTTCTTCCCGGGAGAACAGAGGGGTTCAAATGAGCTCTCTGATGGAGGAGGTGAGCCTGTGCGCTATATCTGGGGTGCCCCCCTCTAGGTGATTCCAATATGGACGCCGGCTCCTCTGCCAGTGAGTCCAGCTCCAGTAGCCACGATGTCTGAGAGAGTTCTGTGTTGACGCAGGATTCACCTTGCCAACCGGGGCCCTCCAGGCCTCGTGTGCACAGAGGACGACCGCCAAAGTCATCCACAGCCAAAGGGCAATCTGATCAGCAGCTTTCCTCCAGTCAGGCTGCTAGCGTAGAGGTGACACCGCGAAGAAGCACCCGCAAGCATTTTAGAAAAACACCTGGACACAAATGGGTCTGCAATGGTGCACTGTAAAAAAAAAATTCACTAAATGTTCTTCACAAATGTGTGTCATTTTTACTGTGTGCCAGCATGTATCAATCGTGTCTCCTCATTGGCCCCTCAGAACTGCCAATGTATGGAATAACATCATTGCCATGCCAGTATTACTCATGTGCGTCTCCACGGATGCAGTAATATGGACAATGGTGCAGTATGCTGCTGCCAGCAATGGTGGAGACAAAGATGTTGCAGATGCGGACTGCTGCACAAGAGGTGAACGCGGGTGCTGTGTGGCTCGCAGAGTACATGGTGGTTTTTATGGCGTGGAGAACCTTTGTTCAATAAAGCGATGCCGTGCATCCCTTGCTCGCTGCTCTCCCTGCATGCGGTGTCTGGATGCTCTGTCCTCCCATGTGCGTTTCCTGCTGTAAGTCCTGTGCGTCCTCATCGACTAAGGAGTCGTCCTGCTCACGTCTCTCCTCATCCTGCAAGACCCCCCCACTATTGAGTGCATAGTTGTGCAGAGCACAGCAAACTGCAACGATACGAGCTACCCTTTCTGGTTCGTACTGCAGGGCACCACCTGATCTATCCAGGCAGTGGAAGTGCATTTTCAGCATGCCGATCACTTGCTCAATGGTGGCTCTTGTTGCGCCATGGCTGGTGTTGTACCTCTCCTCGGCATCAGTGGTGTGGTTTTTCTCTCGTGTCAGGAGCCATGTTTGCAAGGCGCAGCCCTTATCTCTAAGAAGCCACCCCTCCATCTGAGCCAGTTCAGTGAACAGCAATGCCAGCTGGGACTGGCACAGGATGAAGGCATCATGGCAGCTGTCTGGAAAGTAGGCACAGATTTGCATGAAGCATTTCCAGTGATCACATATTAGCTGTACGTTGAGTGAGTGGAAGCCCTTCTCATTTACGTATGCAGCTGGTCGCCCAGCGGGAGCCTTGATGGCCACATGGGTGCAGTCTATGACCCCTTGCACACGAGGGAATCCCGCAATGGAGCCAAAACCAATGGTCATCTAGGACTGGCTCTCAGGGTCCGTCCTGAAGCGGACGTAATCACCAGCCCTCCGTTACAGGGCATCGATGACCTCCCTGATGTAGCGTTGCACTGGCGACTGTGTAACCCCACAAAAGCCCACTGAAGCCCATCGGCTGCATTTCATCGTTGAGCAGGGCACAGAGATCAACATCCGCAGTCATCTCTGACATTAGTGCTCTGACATCTGCAGGTATGTCATGCGGGACCTGTAGATGCGCAGTGATCTGTAGTGGCGAGCTCTCCTTGGGGTCTGCTGCTGCTCACAATTGGAAGCTTCTACGTGGGTTGCAACTGCCTGTTGGTTTTGCCTGCGGCATAGGACATAAGAACTAGGAGCAGCATATATGGTTCCTCATGACAAGCGGATCAAAGAATATAGGGTGAACAATCCCCATCTCCAACTGCAATTAAATTTAGTTCCTTCATTTCTTCGAAGGCACCTAATAGAGCAAAGAATCATGTCGACTGGTACATCATGTGCTTTCAGGCATCAACTTTGTGGCATAGCAGTGCATTGCCTATCTTAGCTTCCACTAAGTGGCACAGCATGACCACATTCACATTGTATCAGTTGCAATGATTGGCCCAGCAGCCAGATTACCTTTACATGCCTACCATTTCTGGCACCCTCCCTACATAGAGGGTTCCCGGAGTGCCATTGCTCATTCATTCATAAAAACATTCATTGGTGCAGAGTGCCCCCCTTTACAGAGGGAGGGTTAGCAGTAGATCCCTTCATAAGAACTTAGAGTAGGGGTAGGCAATTCAGTCCCTCGAGCCTGCTCCCCCATTATATATGATCATGGCTGATCTCATCTCGGCCTCAACTCCACTTTCCTGCCCGTTCTCCATAACCCTTCAACCCATGACTAATTAAAAATCTGTCTGTCTCCTCCTTATATTTACTCATTGTTGCGGCGTCCACCACACTCTGGGGTAGTGAATTCCACAGACTCACAATCCTTTGAGAGAAGTAATTTCTCCTCATCTCTGTTTTAAATCTGCTACCCCTTATCCTAAAACTATGACCTGTCTTTCGAGATTGCCCCACCAGAGGAAACATCCTCTGTACGTCTACTTTGTCAATCCCCTTAATCATCTTATATACCTCAATTAGATCTCCTCTCATTCTTCTAAACTCTAGAGAGTAAAGGCTTAAAATGAACAATCTTCTTCATAAGACAAACCCCTCATCCCTGGAATCAATCTAGTGAACCTCCTCTGAACTGCCTCCAATGCAACTACACCTCTCCTCAAGTAAGGGGACCAAAACTGTACGCAATACTCCAGTTGCGGCCTTACAAATGCCTTGTACAGTTGCAACAATACTTCCCTACTTTTATATTCTATTCCTTTAGCAATAAATGCCAAAATTCCATTTGTCTTCCTTATTACCTGCTGTACCTGCATTCTAGCTTTCAGCGATACATGCACAAGGACACCCAGATCCCTCTGCACCGAAGCACTCTGAAGTTTCTCTCCATTTAGATAATTTGCCTTTCTATTCTATCGACCAAAATGGATAACCTCACACTTATCCACGTTAAACTCCATCTACCAAATATTGGCCCATTCACCTAACCTATCCATATCCATTTGTAAATTTCTTATTTCTTTATTGTAACTTACTATCCCACCTATTTTAGTATCATCTGCAAATTTGGTTATAGTACCTTCTATCCCTGCATCCAACTCATTAATATAGATTGTAAATAGTTGGGGCCCAAGGACCGAACCCTGTGGCACACCACTAGTTGCATCTTGCCAACCAGAAAAAGACCCATTTATCCGGACTCTCTGTTTTCTGTTGGTTAGCCAATCCTCTATCCAAGCTAATAAATTGCCCCTAACCCCATGTGATCTTACCTTATGTATTAACCTTTTGTGCGGCACCTTATCAAATGCCTTCTGGAAGTCCAGATATACTACATCTACAGGATCCCCATTATCCACTTTGCTTGCCACAGCTACGAAGAACTCTAGCAAATTAGTCAAACACAATGTACCCTTCATAAAACCATGCTGACTCTGACGGATTGTGTTTTTACTTTCTAAATATCTTGTTATTACTTCCTTAATAATGGATTCTAACAATTTCCCAAAGACAGATGTTAAACTAACTGGTCAATAGTTTCCTACTTTCTGCCTCCTTCCCTTTTTGAATAAGGGCATTATATTACAGGACATCACCTACCTAGGCTCAACTATCACCAGGAACCTGTCTCTCGATGCAGAAATCAACAAGCGCATGGGAAAGGCTCCCACTGCTATGTCCAGACTGGCCAAGAGAGTATGGGAAAATGGCACGCTGACACGGAACACAAAAGTCCGAGTGTATCAAGCCTGTGTCCTCAGTACCTTGCTCTACAGCAGCGAGGCCTGGACAACGTATGTCAGCCAAGAACGACGTCTCAATTCATTCCATCTTCGCTGCCGCCGGAGAATCCTTGGCATCAGGTGGCAGGACCGTATCTCCAACACAGAAGTCCTCAAGGAGGCCACCATCCCCAGCATATACACCCTACTGAGCCAGCGGCGCTTGAGATGGCTTGGCCATGTGAGTCGCATGGAAGATGGCAGGATCCCCAAGGACACATTGTACAGCGAGCTCATCACCGGTTTCAGACCCACCAGCCTTCCATGTCTCCGCTTTAAAGATGTCTGCAAACGCAACATGAAGTCCTGTGACATTGATCACAAGTTGTGGGAGTCAGTTGCTACTGATCGCCAGAGCTGGCGGGCAGCCATAAAGGCGGGTCTAAAGTGCGGCGAGTTGAAGAGACTTAGTAGTTGGCAGGAAAAAAGACAGAAGTGCAAGGGGAGAGCCAACTGTCTAACAGCCCCGACAACCAATTTTATCTGCAGCACCTGTGGAAGAGTCTGTCACTCTAGAATTGGCCTTTATAGCCACTCCAGGCACTGCTTCACAAACCACTGACCACCTCCAGGCGCTTACCCATTGTCTCGAGACAAGGAGGCCGAAGAATTAGCTTTTTTCCAGCTTTTTTCCAATCCACTGGAACCTTTTCCGCATCCAGGGAATTTGGGAATATTATAACTAAAGGATCCACCATCTCCGTTGCCACTTCCTTTAAGACCCCAGGATGTAGGCCTTCAGGCCCTGGGGACTTGTCTGCCTTCAATCCCAGTAGTTTGCTCAGTACTTTTTTCCTAGTGATGATTTTTCTAAGTTCCTCTCTTTTTATAACCTCTGCATTACCTGTTACTATTGGAATGGTACTAGTGTCCTCCACTGTGAAAACTGAGGCAAAATACTGATTTAGTGTCTCCGCCATTTCTGTGTTCCCCTCTATTAACTCCCCAGTCTCATCCTCTAAGGGACCAATATTCACTTTAGCTACTCTCTTACCTTTTATATACTTATAGAAGCTTTTGCTATCCATTTTTATATTTTGTGCTAGTTTTCTTTCATAATTTACCTTTGCTCTTTATATTACTTTTTTAGTAACCCTTTGTTGATCTTTAAAAGTCTCCCAATCTTCCAGCCAGCCCCTAGCCTTTGCAATATGGTCTGCCTTAGTTTTTGTCTTTGTTATCCTTAACTTCCTTGCTTAGCCATAGATGTTTTTCCCCCTCTTAGAATCTTTCTTCTTCTCTGGAATATATTTTAGTTGGGAGGAATTGAATATCTCTTTTAATATCTGCCACTTTCATCAACTGTCCTACCTTTTAGTCTTCCTGACCAGTCCACTAGAGCCAAATCTGTCCTCATGCCTATGTAATTGCCTTTGTTTAACTCCAGAAGGCTAGTGTGCAACTCCAGTTTCTCTCCCTCAAACTGAATTTGAAATTCTCGCATGCTATGATCACTCTTCCCTAGAGGATCCTTAACTATGAGATCATTAATTAATCCCACCTCATTACATAATACCAAATCTAGAATAGCCTGCTCCCTGGTTGGTTCCATAACATATTGCTCCAAAAAATAATCTCTAATACATTCGATGATCTCTCCCTCGAGGCTCCCCTTGCCAATACGATTAATCCAGTCAATATGCATATTAAAATCACCCATGATTATTGCTGTACCTTTCTTACAAGCCCCCAATATTTCCTGGTTTATGCTGTGTCCTACTGCGAAACTACTGTTTGGGAACCTATAGATTACTCCCACCAGGGACTTCTTTCTCTTGCTATTTCTTATTTCTACCCAGACTGATTCTACGCCTTGATCTCCAGTGCCTATATCATTTCTCACTACAGCACTGATCTCTTCCTTTACTAACAAAGTTACACCTCCTCCTTTTCCTTCCTGCCTATCCTTCTGAAATACTGAGTACCGTTGGGTATTCAATTCCAAACCTAGTTTCCTTGTCACCACTTCTCAGTAATCGCCACTAAATCATACCCATTTGTCTCTATTTGCACTGTGAACTCATTTATTTTATTCCAAATGCTTCGTGCATTCAGATACAAAGCCTTTAAGTTTGTTTTATTGTCAAATTTCTCTACTCTTGTAGCAATTCCTTGATACAATATGACGTTCACACATTCTATCCCTTCCTTTTATTTTCTGGTAACAATCAGCCTCATCACTAACCTGCATTCCTACCTTTTCCTTTAGCTTTGACTTCTTATTTTTCCATGCAACTGAACCCTGCGCCCCCCCCCCCCCCCCCACCCCCCAACCAACTATTTAGTTTAAAGCCCTATCTACAGCCCTAATTATGTGATTTGCCAGGACTCTGGTCCCAGCATGATTCAGGTGGAGCCCGTCCCATCGGAACAGCTCCCTCCTTCCCCAGTACTGGTGACAATGTCCCATGAATTCGAACCCATTTCTCCCACACCAATCTTTGAGCCAGGCATTTACCTCTTTAATCTTATTGACCCTGTGCCAATTAGCTTGTGGCTCAGGTAGTAATCTGGAGATCATTACCTTTTTGGTTCTGCTTTTTAATTTAGCCCCTAACTGTTCGTATTCCCTCAGCAAACCTCTATCCTCGTTCTACCTATATCGTTGGTACCTACGTGGACCACGACAACTGGATCGTGCCCCTCCTACTCCAAGTTCCTCTGCAGCCCAGATGAGATGTCCTGAACCCCTGCACCAGGTAGGCAACACAGCCTTCAGGACTCTCGATCCTGGCCACAGAGAACAGTGTCTATGCTCCTAACTACTATACTATCCCCGATTACAACTACATTTCTCTTTTCTCCCCCCACTTGAATGGCTCCCTGTACCATGGTGCTATGGTCAGTTTGCTCATCCTCCCTACAGTCCCTGCTCTCATCCACACAGGGAGCAAGAATCTTGAACCTGTTGGACAAGGACAAGGGCTGAGGCTCCTGCAACACTACCTGCTGGATCCCTCTATCTGCCTCACTCAAAGTCACACCCTCCTGTCCCTGACCACTGGTTGAATTCAAGGTAGTTAATCTAAGGGGTGTGTCTGTCTCCTGAAACACAGCGTCCAGGTAACTCTGCCCCTCCTTGATGTGTCGCAGTGTCCGAAGCTCAGACAGCAGCTCATCAACTCTGAGCCAGAGTTCCTCGAACAGCCAACACTTGCTACAGATGTGGTTACTAGGATCCACAATGGCGTCCACCAGCTCCCACATCATGCAGGTACAACACATCGCCTGGCCCTGCATCTCTATTTGATTTAATTAGATTTTAATTTGTTGTTTAAATTTCTGACTGGTCTTCAGTTTTTTAATCCACTTTAGTTTTTAGTTTATATACTAATAAATCAATCAAGTCTTACTCTATATTTGATTTCAATTTAATTTAAATTAAAAGCTTACCTGAATACTGACCCCAGCGGTTCTCTGTTTCTCTGCTCTCACTGTTGAATGTGACGTCACTCTGATGTCACTTTTTGATTTTTTTTCCCCCGGCTCTGCTCCTGCTGTGCTCCTCTCTCTCTGTCTCCGACTGGCTTGGCGCACTTTTTGAACCTCTGCTCCTCTCTGTGTCTCTGACTGGCTTGGTACGCTTTTTGAACCTCCGCTCCTCTCTCTCTTCATGCCTGCAGAGTTGTGCCCTCAGTAATGTCATCCCCCTCCCAACTCCCTTCATGCCTGCAGAGTTGTGCCCCCAGTAATGTCATCTCCCCTCCGTACACAAGTGTGCAGAGTTGAGACCCGGCTTGCCAGACTTATCTTCACAGGCTCCGAGCACTGCAACCTCTGTCCCACCGGCTTTTATTAGTCAGGAGCGGAATGGCACGTGATTGATGCCCATTCATGGAAAATGTGGAACTGTTGACTAAGAGGCAGCGAGATGCCTAATGAGGCAAGGTAAGTAGCACTTTGAATGTTTAAATTGGCTCCCGCCGGGGGCCACCCTGAGGCCTCACTGCCGCCAGTAGTATGGGGGGGGACGTCCCGGCGTCCAGGAGCGTGGCGGGCGTCTCCAGGAGGAATTTTCTCCCGACAGCGGGGAGGCCGGTAAAATCCAGTCCACCCTTTGAACGGTACGAATTCCTGCATATGCCTTTTGGCCTTAAAGTGAGCCAGGATGTGATCCAGCAAAAAAAATCAGACATACAAGGGGTGCAAAGGAACAATTGGTATAGCTGATGATATCCAGATCCAAGGTGTAAATGGAAAAGACTATGACTACCAACAACATGAAGCCATGGAGAAAACCAGGAAAGCTGGGATCAAGCTTAACACAGATAAATGCATTGGAAAAGGTGAGAGAATGCCAGTTCTGCGGAATGGTGTACCTGATGGCATCAAGTCAAGTACTGAAAAAATTACATCTTTCTCTAAGATGGAAGCTCCGAGAGACAAGAAAGAGCTAAGACATTTCCTTGGCCTGATCCAGTACATGAACTCTTTCATATTTCATGTCAGAGCACACAGGAAACCCACGAGAGCTGAGAGAATGAGTTGACTACCAGTGGTCAGAGTCACATGAGGGGAGTTTCAGTAAACTCGAAGTAGTAATATTCAACAGAGCGAAACCTGTCACTCTGCAAGTAGATGCTTCTGAAAAAGGACTGGAAGCAACCCTGGTACAAGAAGGAAAGCCGATAGCATTCGCATCCAAAGCTCTAACATCAGCTGAGATCAGATATGCCAACTTGGAAAGAAAGCTTTTGGCAGTGGTATATAGATGAGAGAAATTCCATGCATCTCTCTATGGGAGAAAATTCATAGTGGAGAGTGATCATTGTCCACTAGAACAGATCTACAATAAAAATCTGTGTAGAGCACCAGCAACTCTACAAAGGTTTCCTTTGAGGCTTCAGAGTTATGATTTAACTCTGAAATGCAAGCCAGGAAGAGAAATGGTGCTAGCAGATACCCTATTGCGTCTGTTGTCACATGAGAAATATGAGATAAAATATCTAGGTTTAAAGAAACATCACCTAGCGAATGTGATGCCACCAAAATTGAGTTAAATCAGAAAGACAAAGAGTTACAGATGCTCTCAGCAAATGATCCAGTGATGGCCGGACAAGATACAGCAAACACAACTAGTAAAACAGCTATATTGGTCAATCAAAGTTGACATCTCATTCGAAGACTGTGTTCTTCTGGCTGGAACCAGAACCATCGTACCCATAACCATGCAGAGAGAATACTCCAGAAGATACATGAAGGCCACATGGGAATGGAGAAGTATAAGCTTTGATCCATATCAACTGTGTACTTGATAGGCATTCACAAAGACATTGAAAGAATAACATCTACATGTAGTGTATGCCAGAAGTATAGAAATACACAGCTGAAAGAGGAGATGATGGTTAGTGAGGTAATACCCAGAGCAGGGCATACTGATGGAGCCAACCAAGCATGGTATCTTATCATAGTAGACTATTACTCAAAGTTCCCATTCATCAGAAAGGTAAAAGATTTGAGAGTTACAACCATCGCCACAGCACAAGTCCTGTTTGCTGAGCAAGGGATTCCAGAAAGGATATGTGAACATAAGAATATAAGAAATAGGAACAAGAGTAGGCAATTTGGCTCCTCGAGCCTACTCCGCCATGCAATAAGATCATGGTTGATCTAACTGTGGCCTTAACTCCACTTTCCTTCCTGCCCCCCATAATCTTTGACTCGCTTGCAGATCAAAAATCTGCCTAGAGTCAGAGTTATACAGCACAGAAACAGGCCCTTTGGCCTCATTTCTGTGCCGGTCATCAAGCACCAATCTATTCTAATCCCATTTTCCAGGACTTGGCCCGTAGTCTTGTATGCTATGGCGTTTCAAATGCTCATCTAAATACTTCTTAAATGTTGTGAGGGTTCTTGCCTCTACCACCCCTTCAGACAGTGTGTTCCAGATTCCAACCACCCTCTGGGTGAAAACAGTTTTCCTCAAATCCCCACGAAACCACCTGCCCCTTACCTTAAAGGTATGCCCCCTGGTTATTGACCCCTCCGCTAAAGGAAAAGGTTTCTTCCTATCTATCCCATCAATACCCCTCATAATTTTGTATACCTCAATCAGGTCCCCCCTCAGCCTTCTCTGCTTTTAAGGAAAACAACCCTAGCCTATCCAGTCTCTCTTCATAGCTGAGCGCGGTGAGCGCATTTAGCGGCCACCACAAAGCCCCCGCGATTTTACGTGCGGGGGCTCATTAGCATCACTGCGCCAAGCCTCCTTCCCCTCCCAATATTACGTGGGGAGAGGCGGGACATTGGGGGCAGTGAGGAACCCTTTGACAATTGTGCAACAGGTGCTGGGGTCCTATTTTAAGCACCCCAGCACCTGCTTCCTGACAGCTGTCAAATAAATACTTACCTGACTGCTGGAGAGCGGGGCTGCTGTCAATCTGGCAGAAAAGCTGAAAGTGCTGCAGACATCCAGCAAGTCAGGCAGCATCTGTGTAGAGAGAAGCAGAGTTAACTTGTCCAAGTTCACAGACCTGAAAGTTAACTCTGCTTCTCTCCACAAATGCTACCTGACCTGCTGAGTTACCTCAGCACTTGCCACTTTGCTGCCACATACTTATCCTGCTCTGTCCCAGTGTCCTGTAAAGTTGCGATCCTCTTCTTCCACTAAAGTGTAACATTCCTTCTTGTAGACATGCTGCACCTGGGTGAATAATTTTAAATTTGCACATTCCAGGACTTGAGACTTAAATACACCAAAAACAGAGATTTACAGAGAACACACTGACACAAATGGGAATGCACAGGTATCACAGCAATATAAATACGTCTTTCACTAAATGTTCGTCACCAACATATGTGTCCTTTTCTCTGTGTGAATGATGTGTGCCAGCATGTAGTGCCAATGTCACATCCCTTTGCACTGCTGGCCCTTCAGAAGAGCCAACATATGCAATAACATCATTGCCATGCCATCATTACGCATGAGCATCTCCACGGATGCAGTGACATGGACATTAACTCAGTCAGCTGCTGCCTCTAATGGTTTACACAGGGATGCTGTAGATGTGGACTGGTGCACAGCAGGTGAGCAAGGGTGATGTGTGGCTTACAGAGTTCATGTCCGTTCCTATGGAGCAGAGAGCCTTTGTCTGATGAGCCACTTCCGTACATCCCTATCTCACTGCTAGCCCTGCGGTCAGAGCCTGGGTGCCATCTGCCCTCCCATGCATCTTTCATATTGTAGGTCCTCAGCGTCCTCATAGTCCGAGGAGGAATCCTGTTGCCTTCTCTCCTCATCATGCCAGGCCTGGCCCTTATTGGGTGCGTAGTTGTGCAGAGCAGCAAAGAAAGGAGCTGGCCTTTTCAGCCCATAGTACAAGGCATAACCCTATCCATACAGGCATTGGAGGTGCTCTTTCAGCATGCCGATCTCCTGCTCAATGCTGGCTCATGTAGCTCAGTGGCTGGAGTTGTATCTCTCCTCTGCAGCAGTGGTGGAGTCTCGCACTTGTGTCGGGAGCCATGTCTGCACAGGATAGCCCTCATCTCCAAGAAGCCACCCCTCCATCTGAGTCAGTTCAATGAACAGGGGTGGCAGCCGGGACTGGCACAAGACCCAGGTGTCATGGCAGCTGCCTGAGAAGCAGTCATACATTTGCTGCAAGCATCTGCGGTGTTCACATACCAGCTTCAGCTAGATTGAGAGGGCTCCTTTAATTGTGACATCTGCAGGTGGTAGCCTGGCAGTAGGCCTGATGGCCACATGAGTGCAATCTATGAAAATTACAACCTATGGTTCTCCAGCAATGGTACCAGAACCAATGGCCCTCTGGGCCTGGCTGTGAGAGTTCGTCCTGAAGTGGACATACTCACTGGCCCTCCAGTGCAGGGCATTGGTGACCTCCCTGATGCAGTGGTGCACTGCTGACTGTGTGACCCCACAAAGGTCTCTGTTGGGCCCCTAAAAGGCCTCAGAGACGTCAGGCTTGAGAACCGCTGCCACTGTGAGGAACAAAGGCATGGGATGTCCACCGGAGCCCATGGGCTGCAGGTCAACCTTAAGCAAGGCACAAAGAATTGTCACCACCCTCTCTATATGCGCAATCTCCTCTGACACTGGTGCTCTGACATCCAATGGCATGTCATGTGGGGCCTGTAGATGCATGGCAAACGTAATGGTGGGCTCCCCTTGGGGGCTGCTGCTCACGACCGGGGGCCTCTACGTGGATCGGACCTGCCTGTTGGTATTGCCTCTGATGCATACGGATCTTTACATGCCGAGGATCACACAATGTAGGATGAGCCATACCTATTTCCAAGTAATAAATAAAGTTGAACCCTGCATGTATTTGAAGGTTCCTAACACGGCATGGATTGGTGTTGACGGGTACATCAGCTGCTTTCCTGGAGCAACTATGTGGCGTGCCATGGCATTGCCCATCTTGGCCGACACTCACAGTGGCATAGCGTGACCACATCAAGATCCTATCAGCTGACAAAAAATCTGGCAGTGTCGGCGAAGAAGCGGCGGGCTGCATAATCAGCAACGGTAAGTACTCATTACCATATGCTAATTGTGGTGCCTCCACCATGCGGCGGGCCCTTCTCGACACTGGGTTGAAGCGGTCTTCTCCCCACAGCATTTTACAGGCCCCCGCACCGCGACCCACAGCGTCGAGGGGTCGATAAAATTCAGCCCTGTATCTTTCACCCACACATGCAGAAATTTGTAAAATATAAGAGATGCAAGCTCCAGTATCTGTGTTAAAAAGAGTGGTCATTTTGGAGCTCTGGGAACTACAAGACAACACAGCGTCACTTTTAGATGATTTAACTCCCACATGCACCAAAACTTACCTCCCCTTAACTTGAAAATTTCTCCCAATATGTAAATGGGCAGAAAAATAGCAGATGAAATTTAATACAGTAAAATGGAAAGTATTTTGTACATAGGAAGAAATAACAAGTAATGCAGTGTAGTCCCCGAATGCATTAAAATAGCTAAGAATGTAGCTGAAAGGGACGTAGAAGTCTTAACAGACTTGACATTCAACATGTCCAACTAGTGAAGAGCAGCAATCAACTGGACAATCGGATATTGAAGTACATAGACAAATCAATGGAATACATGTCATTCTGCATAGCGACTGAGTAAACCTGATAAGCACTCATACCATGGAGGATAAGTTTCTGGAGTGTGTTAGGGATAGTTTTCTAGAGCAGTATGTTGAGGAACCAACTAGAGAACAGGCTATTTTAGATCTAGTATTATATAATGAGAAAGGGCTAATTAATACCTTGTTATAAAAGAGCCTTTAGGGATGAATGACCATAATATGATAGAATTTTACATTATGTTTGAAATTGAAGTAGTTCAATCTGAAGCCAAAGTGTTAAATTTGAACAAAGGAAATTATGAAGATATGAGGGGCAAATTAGCTGAGTGGATTGGGAAAATAAATTAAAAGATATGACAGTACATAGGAAATGAATAGTCTATAAAGAATTATTACATAGTTTACAGCAACTATGCATTTCATCAAGGCACAAAAACCCAAAAAGAAAAGGCAGTCAACCGTGGCTAACAAAGTAAGTTAAGGATTGTATAAGATTAAAAGAAAAGGCCTATAAAGTTGCCAGAAATAGTAGTAAGCCAGAGAATTGGGGGAATTTTAGAATACAGCAAAGGAGGACCAAGAAACTGATAAAGAAAGAGAGAATAGAATATGAATGTAAACTAGCAAAAAACAAAAACAGACTGTAAAAGCTTCTATAGGTCTGTAAAAAGGAAACATTTGGCTAAGACAAATTGGGTCCTTTACAGGCAGAATCAGGTGAATTTATAGTGGGGAATGGAGAAATGGCAGAGAATCTAAATGATAAGTAAGTGTCTGTCTCTACTGAGGAAGATACAAGAAACCTCCTAGAATTAGAGATCCAAGGGACTAAGGAGAATGAGGAATTGAAGAAAATTAGTATTAGTAAGAAGGTTGTATTGGAGAAATTAATGGGATTGAAGGTTGATAAGTCCCCAGGACCTGATATTCTACATCCCAGAGTGTTGAAAGAGGTAGTTATGGGGATAATGGATGCATTGGTTATCATCTTCCAAAATTCTATAGATTCTGGAATGGTTCCTGCAGATTAGGAGGTAGTAAATTTCACACCATTATTTCAGAAGTGGGGGAGAGAGAAAACAGGGAAATACAGACCTGTTACCCTTACATCAGTAGGAGGGAAAATGCTAGAATCTATTCTAAAGGATGAGATAAATTGACACTTGGATAATAATGATCTAATTGGCAATAGTCCACATGGATTTATGAATGGGAAATCATGTTTGACAAACCTGTTGGAGTTTTCGAGGACGTTATTAACAGAATTGATGAAGAGGAGTCGGTGGACATAGTATACTTGGAATTTCAGAAGGCTTTTGATAAAGTCCCCCACAGCAGATTGGTTAGCAAAATTAAAACACATGAAATAGGAGGTAATATACTGTCATGGATTAAGGATTGGTTAACAGGCAGAAACAGAGAGGAGGAATCAACGGTCATTCTCAACTTGGCCGTCTGTGACAAGTGGGGTACCACAAGGATCAGTACTTGGGCCCCAGCTGTTCGCAATATACATCAATGATTTGGATAACACAAAATGAGGTGGGAATGTGTGTTGAGGAAGATGCAAAGTGGCTTCAAGGGAATTTGGAAAGACTTAGTGAGTGGGCAAGAACATGACAGCTGGAATATAATGTGGAAAAATGTGAGGTTATCCACTTTAGTAGGAGGAATAGATGAGCAGAGTATTTCTTAAATGGTAAGAGATTAGAAAGTGTAGATGTACAAAGGGACCTGGGTGTCCTCGTTAATAAGTCACTGAAAGCTAACATGCAGATGCAGCAAACAATTAGAAAGGCTAATGGTATGTTAGCCTTTATCGCAAGAGGATTTGAGTAGTGAAGTCTTGCTTCAATTGTGTAGAACTTTGGTTAGAATACACCTGGAGTACTGTGTGCGGTTTTGCTCCCCTTACCTTAGGAAGGATATTATTGCCATAGTAATTAAGAGAGCAAAGAGGGGACATGAGAAAACACTGGCGGACAAGATAAAGGAAAATCCCAAGGCATTTTGTAAGTATATTAAGGGCAAGAGGATAACCAGGGAAAGAGTAGGCCCATGAACAACCAAAGTGGCAATGTGTGTGTGGAGCCGGAGGACACAGATTAGGTTTTAAATGATTACTTTTCAGCTGTGTTCACTATGGAGAACGACGATGTAGGTGTAGAAATCAGGGAGGGGGATTGTGATATACTTGAAGAAAGTAGAATTGAAAGGGAGGAAGTATCAGCTGTTTTAGCAGGCTTAAAAGTGGAGAAATCCCCAGGTCCAGATAAGATGTATCTCAGGCTGTGATGTGAGGCAAGGGAGGAGATAGCAGGTGCTCTGACACAAATTCTCAAATCCTCTCTGGCCACAGGAGAGATACCAGAGGACTGGAGTACAGTGAATGTGGTACCATTATTCAAGAAGGGTAGCAGGGAAAAACCAGGTAATTACAGGCCCGTGAGTCTAACATCAGTGGCAGGGAAATTATTGGAAAAAATTCTGAGGGGATTAATCTCCACTTGGAGAGGCAGGGATTAATCAGGGATAGTCAGCATGGCTTTGTCGGGGGAGATCATGTCTAACTAACTTGATTGAATTTTTCGAGGCAGTGAACAGATGTGTAGATGAGGGTAAAGCAGTTAATGTAGTTTGCGTAGACTTCAGTAAGGCTTTTGATAAGGTCCCACATGGGAGATTGGTTAAGAAGGTAAGAGCCTCATGGGATTCAGGGCAATTTGGATCCAAAATTGGCTTAGTGGCAGGAGGCAGAGGGTGATGGTCGAGGGTTGTTTTTGCAAGTGGAAGCCTGTGACCAGTGGTGTACCACAGGGATCGGTGCTGGGACCCTTGCTGTTTGTAGGGTACATTAATGATTTAGACATGGATATAGGAGGTATGATCAGTAAGTTCGTAGATGACACGAAAATTGGTGGTATCGTAAATAGTGAGGAGCAAAGCCTCAGATTACAGGACGATATAGATGGGCAAAGCATTGGCAAATGGAATTTAATCCTAAGAAGTGTGAGGTGATGCATTTTGGGAGGTCTAACAAGGCAAGGGAATATACAATGGATAGTAGGACCCTAGGAAGTACAGAGGGTCAGCGGGACCTTGGTGTACTTGTCCATAGATCACTGAAGAGAGCAGCACAGGTAGATAAGGTGGTTCGGAAGGCATATGGGATACTTGCCTTTGTTAGTTGAGGAAAAGTTTTTTCACCCAGAGGGTGGTTGGAATCTTGTCGCATTGCCTGAAGGGGTGGTAGACGCAGGAACCCTCACAACATTTAAGAAATATTTAGATGAGCACTTGAAATGCCATAGCATACAAGGCTATGGGCCAAGTGCTGGAAAATGGGATTAAAATACTTAGGTTCTTGAAGGCTGGCAAAGACACGATGGGCCAAAGGGCCTGTATAGCTCTATAAAGGTCCTATGAATAAAGATTGCGGAAACTGGGCCTGTATTCTTTAGAGTTTTGAAGAATGAGAGGTGATCTCATTGAAACCTACAAAATACTTAAAGGGATAGACAGGGTAAATGCAGGTAAGATGTTTCCCCTGGTTGGGGAGTTCAGAACCAGGGGACACAATTTCAAAGTAAGGGGGAAGCCACTTAAGACCGAGATGAGGAGTAATTTCTTTACTCAGAGTGTTGTGAATCTTTGGAATTCTCTATCCCAGAGGGCTGTGGAAGCTTAGTCATTGAGTATGTTTAAAGAAGAGATTGACGGATTTCTAAATACCGATGACATAAAGGAATATGGGGATAGTGTGGGTAAAGGGCATTGAAGTGGATGATTATCTATGATCGTATTGAATGGTGGAGCAGGCTTCATTAACTGAATGACCTACTCCTGTTCCTAAGAAGTTGTGACCAAACTATGGAGCGCATTGCTCAGCCTGTACCTTGAGTACTGTGTCTAGTTCTCATGGTCAAGAAATAAGAGACACTGGAGACAGTGCAGATAAGAGCTATAAGGCTGATTACTCAGGCTGGATTTTACCTTAATGGCAGGGGTCTCACTGACAGGCCGGAAGGCAGAGGGTGACACTGCCTGGGCCCTGTTTTGGACCCCCAGCTGAATTCCACTGGGGGCAACCACAATTGTCTGCCGTTGTGTTCCCTGTCTCTTTAAGGATGGGGACTCCGCCACGAAGAGCTGCTAACCAATCAGAGGGCCGGCAGTATCAGCAGCGTCATTGGGAGCAGTGGCCACTGCCAGTATTGCAGGAGGCCCGGGACCAGAAGCAGTGCTGAAGCTCCGGATCTCAGGTAAGTCTGGCAGGCCCCAGCGAGGGAGTGGCGGGGTGCGGGGGGGGGGTGGTGGCGAGTGGTGGGGAGGGTTGTTGTTGAGTGCAGCAGGTGGTCTTTGCTGCTGTGGTCCCTCTGTGGGCCGGATTGCCCTTCAGCACACAGGAAACTGGCTGATTTTACTGGCTGACCTCCCCTTGTGGAAGACCCTCCTCTCTTCTTCACCTCCTCCTCCTTCCCTTCCTTCCCCCACTCGCTGCTGGTAAAATGCCAGCAGCAGTGGGAAGAGGCCCTTCAATGGCCGTTCAAGGACCTCAATTGGCCTCTGGGCTAGAAGGCCATCCTCAGCCTTCTCCACCCCTGACAAAATTGAATGACGGTGGGATGGTGACAGGCACTCCAACCCCCCCACCTTCCCTCGCTGTTTTATGCACCCCCAAACCCCTGCCTCCTAGCCTGTCCCTAGAGGCCTGATAAAATTCAGCCCCTAATGTCAAAGTTATGACAAAATACAGGAGAAACTTGAACTTTTCAGTATAGAAAGGAAGAATTTGAGAGGTGATATTCAACAGGTGTATGATATTGAGCGATAAAAAATATAAACCTGAAATATTACTTCAAATTAAATAATGACAGTAGGATAAGCGAGTATAGATTCAAAATGGTAAAAAAGATAAGTTTAGGACTGAAGTTACAAAGTTCTTTACATAAAAAGTGATCAACGTCTGGAATAGACTTCTTGGAAGAGTAATGGAGGCAAAAACCCTGGAACCTTTTAATAATTAGATCTTGAAATGTGGAGACACAGCGTCTTTCTTGGTCACTGAACTAAGACAAGCTGAATGACCTTCTTCATCTGTAACTACTTTTGATACCTCAGTTTAGTTTCAAGCACTTCCCATTTTAAACATACTAGAGGTAGGGGCCTGGAAGCAGGTCATCCTTATAACCTCTCAACTGGGGAACAGTGTCAAATTTTGGGGAGAAGAGGAGCCCTTATAAACATCAATTCATTAAACAAAATAATATTGATTTATTTGTTGAGGAAAAGGGAAAATATACTTGGCTGTTTAACACTATTGATAAGAAGTTGTTTTCCTTTTATTTAGGATACAATTGGAAGAGAAGATAGAGGCAGCTCTATTCTGGTGGGAAAATCACCGTGTAGCTACACTAGAACCAGCTGAGGCGACAGCTGAGTTAATTCGGTCACTGGATAGAGCAGACTTGTATGAACTAACTTCAAAAATCAGATCCTTAAGAACTTGTACACAAGTTATCCAATTCTAAATGTGTTGCAGTTATATGATGATTCTGTTATGACATTAGAAAAAATATTTAGTCCAGATGACAAAGGCCTCTGCAAAAAGGCGATTAAAAATTAACTTGTTTCACCTGACACATCTTTTAATTGCATTTGTAATAATTATATGCCAGCGTGATCAACAGACATATGTACAAAAATTTACTTTTTTACCACTGACCTTTACTTTAAAATAGCCATCACCATGCCACATTGGTCTATGAAGAAAATAGCAGCATGTTCAAAATTAATACCTCACAGGACAAAAAAAAATCTTAATTGTGCCTTTTAGCCATTATGAATTTGCCTTCAAAGTACTGAACATAACATTTAGGTTTAAATACATGAATATGACACTTTCACTGGTTAATGCTGCTGTTAAACATGAATAACAGGTTGCAGAATTAATATTTCCAGTGTTTTAAGGTTACAAAAATAAAACCTTACATTTATATAGCGACTTTAGAGTCCCAAGTCACTTCATAGTAATATAATAAGACAACAATTGACACTGAGCTAAAGAAAAAGATATTAGAACAAGAGACCAAAAGCTTGTCAAAAAATAAGTTTTCAGAAGCATTTTAAAGGAAGAGTCTGGTGGAGAGGCAGAGAGGTTTAGGGAGTAAATTGTGGATTAGTAATGTTTGGGGACATATAATTCATGTTGAACTATATTGGCAAGATCATTAAATGTTCAGATTTTCAAACTTGCCCAATAAATAATTAAGGCCAGTGCAGTTTGTAAACATGTAAAGGGATGATTTTATAAATGCACGTCACCAGCAAGGAGCCTTGATTGCCGGTGACACACATCAAGAAATTACATGTGCACGGTCAATGATCTTTCATATTTTGATCAGTCTAATAAAGAGCTGTCCCCAACCATACCAGTGCAGATAAAGGGTCTCACCTGAAATGTTAACCTCAGGAACTCTCAATGTCAAATTGTCAAACGCCATTGTTTATTTAGTCATAGAGTCATAACAGCACAGAAGGAGGCCATTCATCTCATCAAGTCCATGCCAGCTCTTTGTAAAGCAATCTAATCAGTCCCATTCCCTGGCTCTATCCCTGTAACCTGTAAGTTTATTTCCCTCAAGTGCCCATCTGTCAAGAAAACCTGCTATGCCAAAGGAGGATTTTTTAAATTCATCAATGGAAACCTACATTAAACTTTGAATTAAAAAAGAGCTGGAATCCTACAATTAACTTTTAAAAAGCTGGCAGCCAAGATGGCCATTGCAATTTGCATCTGAAATACCTCACATTCCAAGACATTGAATTGGATACACATGTCTAACAAGTAGCCCAGCCAGGACAATGCTTTGGCTAACTGAGTAGATTATCCACCTCATCCTCATTAGCGGGTCATTCAAAGCCATCTTGAGATATTCATGAGTGGAGACGTCCCTTCGGGGGTAAACATTGACAATACCACCTGAGAAGTTTTGTGTTTTAGACTTTGGACCTCACTAAAAACAAAAGGGATTACGAGAACCATGTGACTGTCTCCCTAGGCTGTGTAAAACTGGGAGTTTTGTTACACACAGCAGACAAGCTACTGAAACCTTGAAGAACAGGCTTCTTGTGCTAACCAGGCAGAACCCCAGAAGGACTGTATGTGTCTCTCTCTCGTCACCGTCACCCCCCTCCCCCCAGCCCCCTGCCCCTCCATAGCATCACGTTTAAAAATCATCTGCGGCTGTGGACCATCCAAGCCTACATATTGCTACAGACAGAGACCCCAGGGGAAGAAAGCCACAACCTTTGCATCATCTGTCATTCAGAGTCACTTGCTAATTTTCTGCCTCCCATTCCCTGCTCTGAACTTGTCCTATCTGAAACTGCCCTCAAGTTCCCATCCCCCTGCCAATCTAGTTTAAACCATCCACAACAGCACGAGCAAACCTCCCTGCAAGGATATTCGTCCCGGTCCTGATCGGGTGTAGACAGTCCGGCTTGTATAGGTCCCACCTTCCCCAGAACTGGCTCCAACGCCCCAGAAATCTGAAGCCCTCCCTCCTCCTGCACCTTCTCACTAGCCACGCACTCATCTGGTGTATTCTCCTATTTCTATACTCACCTGTATGTGGCCTCGGGAGTAATCTGGAGATTATTACCTTTGAGGTCCTCCTTGCTAATGCTTTTCCTAACTCCCCAAACTCAGCCTGCAGGACCTCATCCCTTTTTCTACCTATATCATTGGTACCAATGTGGACCATGACCTCTGGCTGCATACCCTCACCCTCCAGAATGCTGTGTAGCCGCTCTGTGATATCTGTGACCCTTGCACCAGGGAGGCAACATACCATCCTGGAATCATGTTTGTGCCTGTCTGCTCCCCTAACTACAGAATCCCCTACCACTATTGCTCTCAGAGACAGTCATGGAGTCATTTACAGCACAGAAGGAGGCCATTTGGCCCATCAAGTCCATGCCAGCTATCCAAGGAGCTATGGTGTTGGTCCCACACCCCAGCCCGTTCCGATGGCCCTGCAAGTCTATTTCTCTCAGGTGGCCGTCCAACTTCCTCTTGAAGTCATTGATCGTCTTCGCTTCCACCACCCCTGTGGGCAGCGAGTTCCAGGTTATTACCACCCGTTGTGTAAAAAAGTGCTTCCTCAAATTTCCCCTGCATCTTTTTCCCAATACTTTCAATCTGTGCCCCCTAGTTCTTGTACCATTTGTTAATGAAACAGCTTTTCCTTGTCTAACTTATTGAAGCCTGTCATAATTTTGTACACTTCTATTAAATCTCCCCTCAATCTCCTTTGTTCTAAGGAAAACAAACCCAGCTTTTCCAACCTAACCTTGTAACTAAAATTCTACATCCCTGGAACCATTCTGGTAAATCTCCTCTGCACCCTGTCAAGGACCCTTACATTCTTCCTAAAGTGTGGTGACCAGAACTGGATGCAATACTCCAGTTGTGGCCTAACCAGAGCTTTATAAAGCTTCAGCATAATTTCTCTGCTTTTGTGCTCAATGCCTGCATTTGTGAAGCCCAAGATCCCATATGCTTTACTAACCACTCTCAATATGTCCTGCCACCTTCAAAGATCGATGCATATGCACCCCCAGGTCCCTCTGTTCCTGCACACTCTTTAGAACTGTGCCATTAAGTATATATTGCCTCTCCCTATCTTTTCCGCAAAAATGCATCACCTCACATTTGTCAGTATTAAATTCCATCTGCTACCCACCTGCCCATTCTGCTAGCCTATCTATGTACTGTTGCAGGTGATTCATATCATCTTCACTGTTTGCCACACTTTCAAGTTTTGTCAGCAAATTTTGAGATTCTACTCCGTATTCTAAGATGTAAGTTATTTATATATAGCAATAAAAGTAGTGGTCCCAGCACTGACCCTTGGGGAACACTACTGTCTACCATGCTCCAGTCTGAAAAGCAACCATTTACTACGAATCGCTGTTTTCTGTCCTTAAGCCAATTTTCTTTTATCCAATTGGACACTGACACTCCTATTCCATGAGCTTCAACTTTCTTAACCAGCCTTTTATGTGGTACCTTATCAAATGCTTTCTTAAAATCCATATAAACAACATCCACCACATTCCCTTCATCAACCTTCTGCTATTTCATCAAAAAGTTCAATTAGATTTGCCAAGCATGATCTGCCTTTTACAAATCCATGCTGGCTTTCCTTAATAAACTCATACCTCTAAGTGTCCATTGATATTTTCCCTGATTATAGTTTCTAAAACCTTACCCACCACTGATGTTAAACTAACAGGTCTGTAGTTGCTAGGACTGTCTTTACATCCTTTCTTAAATAAGGATGTCACATTTGCTACTGCACTAGAGGGTCAGCTTAGATTCACATCCTCAAGTCTTCGAGTGTGACTTGAATCCATGACCCTCCCACTCAGACATGTGTGCTGCCACTGATCAAGAACCGAAAGAGGAGTCCATGTTTCTTGGTTGATTTTTAGAGATTTGCTTTAAACAAACACAAACATTTTTTTTTTACTCTCCTGTCTTTTCTCCTCCCTCTCTGCACAGATGAGCCCCTCATGGTGCTCTGGTCATGACACTCGCTGCATACTCCAAATGAACCCTCTCTTCCATCAGTACTCAGAACTGAATAATGGTTAGAAAGTGGAATGTCCTCTGGGGACTCCTGCACTACCTGCCTTGTCCTTCTTGTCTGTCTGGCAGCCACCCAGTCCATCTCTGCCTTCACTTTCTTACACTGCAGGGTGACCACCTCCTGAAATGTGCTGTCCACGTATCTCATCCTCGCAAATGCACCTCAGTGATACCAGCTGCTCCTCAAGTTCCAAGATTTGGTACTCGGGTTTTTGCATTTGTTGATACTATCTGCACATGTAGTTTTTCAGGACATGGGTAGTGTCTTGGGGTTCCCTCGTAGCACAGAATGTACGTTCAACAGATGTAAGCAGCCCTGCCATGCCTCAAATTATTTATTTACTGCACTAAAATTGGAAGTTAAATAAACACAATAAAATGGTTATAAATAGAACAAACAAAAAAGCAACCACCTACCAACTACTGAAAGTTTAGCTGCTACGTAGTAGATAGACTTAAATGTTAGAGAAACAAAATAAAAATCAGCAGCAAAAAGAAAATAAGAAAGTAAGAAAATACCCACCAGATACTCACTGACGAGCTCCCTGTGCCTCGCCACTCTCTCTCCCCCTTGCACTGTTTGTTGCTCCGAAGTCTCACCCAGGCAATCACCTACCTACTTCCCCGTGATGTCACACCTCAATTTTCTTTTCTGAACGTTGGCAGACTGGCAGCAGCAACAACTAGCCCCGCTCTTCTCTTGCTGTTCCCGGTGAACTCTTCCACTCGCTCTCCATCGCAATTAAATAAAATTGATTTTTCTTAATTAATTTATAGTTCCCCTCCTTACTGAGTCCCCTTCTTCACACTCTGTGCACTCAAGCAGCACTCAGAAACCCCTGAATTTATACTCTCTGAAAACAATGATGAATTAGCTTTGCTAGAGCTCAGAAACCAGTTTAAGCTAGCTATCTAATTAACTAGCTACAACTACGCTAAGAGCTTGTATATTCCTGTTTAAAATTGTAAGAAACTTAACTTGCCTCTTAATTTAAGCAGTAATTTTAGCTAATTGCTAAATTTAAATTATAAAGCTAAACTAGAGAGATTAACCCTTAAAACACCGTCACTGACCAAACTACCTTCTTCACACTCAGTGCAGACCCCCAGTACCCCTACCCCAATTCACCATTCCTGTGGTTAGATGCTCAAACATGTTGCAATTTTAATTTTTCCAATGTGGTGATGTTATCAAATATCTAATCAATCGGGATTGACTGCAACCAATATGGTGGGTATGTTGAGTTTAATCAGAGCTTAAGATGGAATATAACACATTAATTATACAGCAAAAACATGTAACCATGCCAAGTAGCGAGTACTGGTCCAGATCTGGCAGGATGCCTGGCATGCATGAAGATTTCTTTTTCTTTCTCTTTTCTGGGCGTACAGGTCCACAGGTCACTGAAAGTGGCAATGCAGCTGGATAAGATAGTCAAGAAGGCGTAAGGTATGCTTGCCTTCATCGGTCGGGACATAGAGTATAAAAATTGGCAAGTCATGCTGCAGCTGTACAGAACCTTAGTTAGGCCACACTTAGAATATTGCGTGCAATTCTGGTCGCCACACTACCAGAAGGACATGGAGGCTTTGGAGAGGATACAGAAGAGGTTTACCAGGATGTTGCCTGGTTAGTTAGTTAGTTAGAGATACAGCACTGAAACAGGCCCTTCGACCCACCGAGTCTGTGCCGACCATCAGCCACCCATTTATACTAATCCTACACTAATTCCATATTCCTACCAGATCCCCACCTATCGCTATATTTCCCTACCACCTACCTATACTAGGGGCAATTTATAATAGCAAATTTACCTATCAACCTGCAAGTCTTTTGGCATGTCTGGAGGGCATTAGCTATGAGGAGAGGTTGGATAAACTCGGATTGTTTTCACTGGAACGACGGAGGTGGAGGGGCGACATGATAGAGGTTTACAAAGTTATGAGTGGCATGGACAGAGTGGATAGTCAGAAGCTTTTTCCCAGGGTGGAAGAGTCAGTTACAAGGGGCAAAGTTTAGAGGGGATGTGCGAGGCAAGTTCTTTACACAGAGGGTGGTGAGTGCCTGGAACTTGCTGCCGGGGGAGGTGGTGGAAGCAGGTACTACAGCGACGTTTAAGAGGCATCTTGACAAATACATGAATAGGATGGGAATAGAGGGATACAGTCCCCGGAAGTGCCGAAGGTTTTAGTTTAGACAGGCATCAAGATCGGTGCAGGCTTGAAGGGCCGAATGGCCTGTTCCTGTGCTGTACTGTTCTTTGTTCTTTTCTTCTCAGTGCCTCACGTCTCCACGACTTCTCAAACTACCCAAGAGTGGATCTACACTTAGGAGTTTCTCTTCACTACCTACTGCACTGAGGCCTCCCAAAGTCTCTTATACCCTATTTCAGGGATGGACCTGGATAGATTATTGACAGGACCTTGTTGCCCTGGAAGGAATTACTTTATTATAAAATGCTGAATGAAATGTTGAGTTCTTTGTCTAAAAATGGAGTAAAAGCCTGCTTTAACATTATCCACCTGCCATTAGCTTCTTAAGTCTTCGCATGTACCCCCTGTCCTTGATCAATCAGGCCTTTACATCATCTTTTCCTTATCTCATCTTTGTTCCCCTGATCAGCTTCATCCTCTGAAGAAATATTCCACCTCCGGCCATCAAACTAACTCTCAGAAGTTTTGTTATTTGTATTAGTTCTATTACCATTTATCTATGCCCAAAGCTGTCATAAATCCTGTTAATGAACTGTTAATAATGGCTGTTCAGTTCAACTGTTCTTATTTCTTATCAGACTATTGAACCATAATATTCACTAAAGTAACCCCTACTCTATTCCAACATACTAATTATTTTTTATATTCCAGCAGGCTTCTTCATTAAGCAAGGTTAAATGAAAATCCTAACACTGTTTTGCAGTATGGTTATTTGTTTTAAGTATCTATCCAGTTGCTCTCCAACTATTGTGGAGGCCTCATGCAACCATGGACCATTATTGGGCTAGCTACAGCTGTCATCACTCAAGAATAATCATTCCACTCACTGCATTGTTTCTCGAGAAATGAAACCTTAAGCAGTTTCCAGTAAAATGAAACTTACAGCACTAACCTCTTCCTTTACCTATTACAAGCTTATTTTATATATATTATAATATTGCTAATTTTTAACAAACCTGAAAGCAGTACTCAAGATGGGGGTATGACTAGAATATGTGGAGGCGGGTGCCCTTTTGGTTGCAGCCCATCCAGCAGTCATCTGGTATTAAGGATGCAATTTTTAGAACATATGTGCGTTATGGTTACAATTTGTAATTTCGAGTGGCTTTCTTGTACTTTGCTGCAACTGGTGGTTTTTACCGTTTGACAGCACAACATTTTCCTTTTTTTCCTTAATGGTTAGCCTAGTTGCAGGCTTTTTGTTTCTTCCTTGGTTCTGGAGGCAACAGTGGAACACAGGGCAGAGATGCATTTGCAAGAATCTGTTGGAGAATAGATGAAAACTTCTAAGTTGTTTAGCTTATATTGAAGTCTGCGAAGAATTGTAGGGTTATGGAGGTATTGCTTTTTCTGGAGATGGTCAAATTGGTCATCTTGGGCAGATGAAATTTGTCAACTAGATGATCAAAAGGTATAATCTGGTCTTCATAGAAGAGCTGGTCTAATTTTTTATTCATTCATAGGATGTGGGCATCACTGGATAGGCCAGCACTTATTGCCCATCCCTAATTGCCCTTGAGAAGGTGATGGTGAGCCACCTTCTTAAACGGCTGCAGTGGTGTCGGTACACCACAGTGTTGTTAGGTGAGGAGTTCCAGGATTTTGACCACGCAAATGATTAAGAAATGGTGATATATTTCCAAGTCAGGATGATTTGTGACTTGGAGAGGAACTGAAGGTAACAGTGTTCCTATGCGTCTGATACCTTTGTTTGTCTAGGTGGTAGAGGTTGCAGGTTTGGTAGGCGCTTTTGAAGAAGCTTTGGTGAGTTACTGCAGTGCATTATGTAGATGGCGCACACTGCATCAAAGGTGTGCCAGTAGCAGAGGGAGTGAATGTTTAATGTAGCATGGTTAAGCCAATCTGATGATTCCTTACTCATGCCAGTCTCTACAACCTGGTATGTCTTTTTGCAAGCTCCCCATTGAGCCATATTGGGGAAGGCTGATATCTTTAGGAATGCACAGATCTGACTTCAGGCTGAGAGAGTGATAGTAATAAATAGGGTGCTTCTGGCTCTCTACTAGTCTCTTCTGAGGGTATAGGATTGGTAGGCTGCTGAATTGGATTGGAAGAGGGGTTCTGGCTTCTCTTTCCAGCTATAATTTTTTGTTGGGGGTCAGGAGGCGGGTGGCTAGAGGAAGGTGGAGTTGCCGGTCTTGGAATAGCTGGCTGGTATGTTGGCAGGAAACATGTGAAATAGAAGAAAAAAAAGAAATACTTGCATTTTGTAGTGACTTCCATGACCTCAGGACATCCCAAAGTGCTTTAGAGCTAATTAAATACTTTTGAAGTGTAGTCACTGTTGTAATATAGGAAATGCAGCAGCCAATTTGCACACAGCAGGATCCCACATACGGCAATGAGATAATGACAAGATAATCTGTTCTGGTGATGCTCATCGAGGGGGAACTCCGATGCTTTTATTAGAAATAGTGCCATGAGATCTTTTACATCCACCTGAGAGAGCAGTCAGGGTTAATGTCATATTCTCACCTTGTACCTGGGGGAATCCAGCAATGGCCCCAAAGTTGATGGACCCCTCCACTTGACTGTCCGGATCAGTTCAGTAATGCACATAGTCGCAGCCCTCTTGAACATGGCAGCGGTTACCTACTTGATGCACTGATGGGCCGCAGTCTGGGTTATCCCACACACATCCCCAGTGGGTCCCTGAAAGAATCTGGATGCATAGAAGCTGAGAGCCATGGTGATCCTCAGGGCTCTGGCACTGGTTGTCCACCGAACCCTATGGTGTCAGCTCGTCCTGCAATTTGGAGCAAAAATCGGTGATGGCCTCCCTGGAGAGCCTCAGTCTGCTCTGACACTGCCGCCTAGACATCTGCAGATAGTTGAGCCATGCCTGGTAGACCCTCTCCTGCCGATAGGCCCTTCTTCAAGTGGCTGGCTGTTTTTGGTTCCCTCAGAGCACTTCTACCCTCGCAGCTCCTGCTTTTGCTGCTGTGGACCCACTGGTGTTGGGTCCTCCCTCCCTCTGCACCGCTCCTCCTCCTCACGAGGGGCGTGGGGTAGGCCACAAAGAGTTGGTTCAGTACCATGCCACGCAGTCTCTCCCCCGCTCAAGAGCTATCTTTTTAGTCCACCTCCGCAAGGCCTTCTCCTTGCTACCCCCTTGGAATCAAGTGCTACTGTTGAGCAGCACCCCCCCACCCCCCACCCACTGTTATTGGCACCCTTATACAATCCCATCTATTGGTGATGACATCCTTACATGATCCCCATCCGCTGTCACTGGCACCCTTACTCAACCTCTACCTATTGGCACACTTACATGAGCCCCACTTGTTGGCGATGGCACCATTACACGACCCTCACCTGCTGTTACTGGCACCCTTACATGAACATACAAACATACCTACGAACATACGAATTAGGAGCAGGAGTAGGCCACTCGGCCCTTCAAGCCTGCACTGCCATTCAATTAGTTCATGGCTGAACCGATTACTCCACATTTCCACCTATCCCTGATAACCTTCCACCCCCTTGCTTATCATGAATCTATCTACTTCTGCCTTAAAAATATGCAAAGACTCTGCTTCCACTGCCTTTTGAAGAAGAGAATTCCAAAGACACACGACCCTCTGGGAGAAAAAATTTCTCCTCATCTCTGTCTTAAATGGGCTGGTAAAAGTAGGGAAAATCCCAAGATATTCTATAAGTATATCAATGGGAAGAGGATAACCAGGGAAAGAGTAGGATCCATTAGGGACCAAGGGGGACATTTGTGGGTGGAGCCAGAGGACATTGGTAGGGTGTTGAACGAATACTTCACATCTGTCTTCACCCAAGAGAATGAGGATGTAGATATGGAACTCAGAGAGAGAGACTGTGAGGTTCTTGAGCAAATTGTCATTGGGAGTGACAAGGTATTGGAGATTTTGGAAGGCTTAAAAGTGGACAAATCTCCAGGTCCGGACGATTTGTGTCCCAGGATGCTGTGGGAAGTGAGGGTGGAGATTGCAGGGGCTCTGACGCTAATTCCTCTCTGGCCACGGGGGAGGTGCCAGAGGACTTTAGAACAGCTAATGTGGTCCCACTGTTTAAGAAAGGTTGTAGAGAAAGCCAGGGAACTACAGACCAGTGAGACTCACGTCAGTGGTAGGGAAACTATTGGAGAAAATTCTGAAGGAGAGAATCTATCTCCACTTGGAGAGGTAAAATTTGATTAGGAATAGTCAGCATGGCTTTGACAGAGGGAGGTCATGCCTAACAAATTTGATTGAATTTTTTGAGCATATGACCAGGTGTGCAGATGAGGGTAGTGCAGTAGATGTAATTTGCATGGATTTCAACAAAGCCTTTGACAAGGTCCCACATGAGAGACTTATCAAGAAAGCAAATGCACATGGGATACAAGGTAACTTGATAAGGTGGATTCAAAATTGGCTTAGCTGTAGGAGGCAGAGAGTGATGACAGACAGCTGTTTTAGTGACTGGAAGCCAGTGTCCAGTGGCGTACCACAGGGATCTGTGCTGGGTCCCCTATTGTTTGTCATTTATATAAACGACATAGATAACTATGTGGGGGGTAGGATCAGTATGTTCGCGGATGACACAAAGACTGGCCGAGTGGTTAACAGTGAGGTGGAGTGTCTTAGGTTACAGGAAGATATAGACGGGATGGTCAAATGGGCAGAAAAGTGGCAGACGGAATTTAACCCTGAAAACTGTGAGGTGATACACTTTGGAAGGAGTAATGTGACACGGAAGTATTCAATGAATGGCCTGACACTGGGAAGTTCCGAGGAACAAAGGGACCTTTGTTTGTCCACAGATCTCTGAAGGCAGAAGGGCAGGTTAATAGGGTGGTGAAAAAGGCATTTGGGACACTTGCCTTTATCAATCGAGGCATAGATTACAAAAGCAGGGAGGTCATGTTGGAGTTGTACAGAACTTTGGTAAGGCCGCAGCTGGAGTACTGTGTGCAATTCTGGTCGCCACATTAAAGGAAGGACGTGATTGCATTGGAGGGGGTGCAGAGGCGATTCACCAGGATGTTGCCTGGGATGAAACATTTAAGCTATGAAGAGAGGTTGGATAGGCTTGGGTTGTTTTCACTGGAGCAGAGAAGACTGAGGGGTGACCTGATCGAGGTGTACAAGATTATGAGGGGCATGGACAGGGTGGATAGGGAGCAGCTGTTCCCCTTAGTTGAAGGGTCAGTTACGAGGGGTCACAAGTTTAAGGTGAGGGGTGGGAGGTTTAAGGGGGATTTGAGGAAGAACTTTTTCACCCAGAGGGTGGTGGCGGTCTGGAATGCCCTGCCTGGGAGGGTGTTAGAGGCGGGTTGCCTCACATCCTTTAAAAAGTACCTGGATGAGCACTTGGCACGTCATAACATTCAAGGCTATGGGCCAAGTGCTGGCAAATGGGATTAGGTAGACAGGTCAGGTGTCTTTAATGCATCGGTGCAGACTCAATGGACCGAAGGGCCTCTTCTGCACAGTATTATTCCGTGATTCTGTGATTCTGTGAAATGGGCGACCCCTTATTTTTAAACAGTGACTCCCTAGTTCGAGATTCTCCCACAAGGGGAAACATCCTTTCCACATCCACCCTGTCAAATCCCCTCAGGATCTTACATGTTTCAATCAAGTCGCCTCTTACTCTTCTAAATTCCAGCGGATACAAGCCTAGCTTGTCCAATCTTTCCACGTAAGACAACCCACCCATTCCAGGTATTAGTCTCGTAAACCTTCTCTGTACTGCCTCCAATGCATTTACATCCTTCCTTAAATAAGGAGACCAGTACTGTACACAGTACTCCAGATGTGGTCTCACCAATACCCTGTACAACTGAAGCATAAACTCCTTACTTTTGTATTCAATTCCCTTGTGATAAACAATAACATTCTATTAGCTTTCCTAATTACATACTGTACCTGCATACTAACCTTTTGTGATTCATTCTAGGACACCCATATCCCTCTGCACCTCAGAGCTTTGCAATCCCTCACCATTCAGATAATATACTTTTTTATTCTTCCTGCCAAAGTGGGCAATTTCGCACTTTCCCACATTATACTCCATTTGCCAGGCCTTTGCCCACTCACTTAACCTGTCTATATCCCTTTGTAGCCCCCTTATGTCCTCTTCTCAAGTTACTTTCCTACCTATCTTTGTATCATCAGCAAATTTAGCAACTATACCTTAGGTCTCTTCATCGAAGTCATTTATATAAATTGTAAAAAGTTGAGGCCCCAGCACAGATCCCTGTGGCACACCCTCCTCACCTGCTGTTACTGGCATCTGTACACGACCTCACCTGTTGGTGATGGCAACCCTTTTTTCCAAAAATATAGTATGTTCATAAAATTTGTAAAACTACATTACTTAACAGTTCAAATTTGACATTACATAAAGTGCAATACAATCTGTTTCTTCCAATACAATACATGAGATGCCTCACTACACTTGGCATGACAGGTTATATTTACAATGTACATTTATATTTCATATCCAGTATTCTTTGGTGCAATAAGCATGAAGGGCTTTAAACAGTTTCCAGCCCCTAGCTATACTATGGTGGGGGGGCTTTAGACTGTGGCCTTTCCCATTGAGCCTTTGTGACAGCTGCCTTAAGCTTTAGTGCATCCCTCAGCACGTAGTACTAGGCCATGGAATATGACAGTTCTTTGCACTGGAAGACCAGCAAGGTTTGGGCAAATCACAGAGTGTCTTTCACTGAGTTGATGGTCTCCAGCAGCAGTTGATGTTTATCTTGGTGTGCATCCCTGGAACAACCCATAGAGCACTGAGTCCTGTGTTACAGAGCTGTTCGGGATGAACCTCGACAAAAACCATTGCAGTTCTTTTCCGATCTGCTTTGCAAAGGTGCATTCTAGAAGGGGGTGGGCGATGGTCTTTTCCCAACCCAACCACCTCAAGGACCCCTTTAACCAGCCCGTTAATCCCGGGTGCTGTTCATAAAATACAAACTGGTAAAATTGTAGTCTATTGCATTTAAATTCATGTTAATTATCTTCTAAACAGGCTCAATTGATGTCCCATCGTGTCGTAGCGAGAAGTCCACCCTTCATCTTTCCCACCAATCGTAAAATTCGGAAGTGACATTACAGCTTTGGGCTTCCATGCAGGAGCATCCTGTCTGCATTCTGTGGCAGCCACTCTCCCCCACTCTCCTACCTGTTCTTACAGGCCCAGTAAAGGTTTGGCCTTTGAATATAAATATTGAATATTAATTTTATGCAAGACATTGTTGAGTCATAGAGTGTTGCATGTAGTTAAGTGTCCCCCCCCACCCCCCCCCCCCCACTATTAGAAGGCTATTAGACCCCTGGAGTGGGGACAGTGGAGATTCACTAGGATGATTGCAGGAATAAAAAGGTATAGATTTGAAGAAAGGCTTGAAAAACTGTGACTTCTTTCACTTTAACAGAGAATGTTAAGGGAAGATATCGTGCAGATTTTTGAAATGATGAGAGGTTTTGAGAAGATGAATTGTGAAGTATAATTTCCACTGGTTGGCAAATTGGTGGCAAGGAGTATAAACAGAGGATTTTCAACAGAAGAATGAATCCATAGTCAATGGATATGAACCAGCAAATAAAGTCAAAGTAGGGAAAAATGGTAAAAAGACAGAATTAAAAGCTCTTTATCTGAATGCATGCAGCATTCATAACAAGATGGATGAATTGATGGCACAAATAGAAATAAATGAGTATGATATGCCAAAGACTTGCAGGTTGATAGGTAAATTGGCCATTATAAATTACCCCTAGGATAGGTAGGTGGTAGGGAAATATAGGGACTGGTGGGGATGTGGTAGGAATATGGAATTAGTATAGGATTAGTATAAATAGGTGGTTGATGGTCGGCACAGACCCGGTGGGCCGAAGGGCCTGTTTCAGTGCTGTATCTCTTAATATGATAGCCATTACAGAGACGTGGTTGCAAGGTGATGAAGGCTGGGGATTGAATATTTAAGGGTACTTGACATTTTGGAATGATAGGAAGAAAAGAAACAGAGGTTGGGTAGCTCTGTTAATAAAGGATGAGATCAGTACAATTGTGAGAAATGATCTTGGCTTGGAAGATCAGATGTAGAATCAGTTTGGGTGGAGATAAGCAAAAACAAAGGAAAGAAGTCACAGGTGGGAGTAGTTTATAGGCCCCTAACAGTAGCTACACTGTAGAACAGAATATAAATCAAGAAATAATGGGGGCCTGTAAGAAAGCAACTGCAATAGTCATGGGCGATTTTAATCTTCATATAGATTGGCCTAAGCAAATTGGCAAAGGTAGCCTGGAGGATAAGTTCATAGAGTATATTCAGGACAGTCTCTCAGAACAATACATTCTGGAACCAATAAGGGATCAGGCTATCTTAGACTTGATAATGTGTAATGAGACAGAATTAATTAATGACCTCATAGTAAAAGATCCTCTCGGCAAGAGTGATCAAAACATGATAGAACTTCACATTCAGTTTGACAGTGAGAAATTTAGGTTCTGAAACTAGTGTCTTAAACTTCAATATAGGCAACTACAAGACAGAGCTGGCTAAAGTGAATTGGGAAAATAGGTTAAAAGGTAAGACAGTAGATAAGCAGTGGAAGACATTTAAGGAGATATTTCATAACTCTCAACGCAGATATATTCCACTGAGACAGAAAGACTCGATGAGAAGGATGCACCATCCATGGCGAACTAATGAGTTAAGGATGGTATCAAATTGAAAGAAAAGATGTACAAATCTGTGAAGATTAATGGTAGGCCAGAAGATGGGAAAATTTTAGAAACCCAGCAAAGGATGGCTAAAAAAATAATAAAAAGGGAGAAATTAAAATGAGAGAATATTAAAATATGAAAGAAATATAAAAACAGACAGTAAAAGCATCTACAAGTATATAAAAAGAGAAAAGAAAGCTAAAATAAGTGTTACTCCCTTAGGGAATGAGACTGTGGAATTAATAATGGGAAACAAGGAAATGGCAGAGACTTTTAACAAGTATTTTGTATCTGGCTTCACAGTAGAAGGCACTAAAAGCATCCCAAGAATAGTAGAAAATCAAGAAGCAAAAGGGAGGGAGGAACTTAAAACAATCACTATCACTAGAGAAAAAGCACTAGGAAAACTAATAAGACTAAAGGCTGACAAGTCCCCTGAACCTGATGGCCTGCATCCTAGCGTCTTAAAAGAAGTGGCTGCAGAGATAGTGGATGCATTGGTTGTCATCTTCCAAAATTCCCTAGATTCTGGAAAGATCCCAGTGAATTGGAAAACCCCAAATGTAATACCTCTATCAAGAAAGGAGGGAGACAGAAAGCAGGAAACTATAGACCAGTTAGCCTATCATCTATCATGGGGAAAATGCTAAATCCATTATTAAGGAAGTACTAGCAGGGCATTTAGAAAATCATTCTACAATCAGGAAGAGTCAACATGGTTTTGTGAAAAGGAAATTGTGTTTGACAAATTGACAAAGAGTTCTTTAAGGATGTAACAAGAAGGGTGGATAAAGGGGAACCAGCAGATATAGTGTATTTGGATTTCCAAAAGGCATTCGATAAGGTGCCACATAAAAGGTTACTACACAAGATAAGAGCTCAGTCCGCAAGCAGGACCCTGAGCTTCTGGTTGCTTGCCATTTCAACACTCCTCCCTGCTCTCATGCTCACATCTCTGTCCTGGGATTGCTACAGTGTTCCAGTGAACATCAACGAAAGCTCAAGGAACAACATCTCATTTACCGATTAGATACACTACAGCCTGCCAGACTGAACATTGAGTTCAATAATTTCAGAGCATGACGGGCCCCCATTTTACTTTTATTTTTAATTATATTTTTCTTTTTCCTTTTTAAATTTTTTTTTTGTGTTTGTTTTATTTTATTTCATCTTAGTATGTTCAGTTTGCTTACCCGCTGGGATTTTTTTCATGTTTGTACTTGCGGCTGTTCAATTTTCAGTCCATTAACATCCTATCTCTACTAATTATTTGTCTTTCAACAAACCATTAACATATTGTTTGCCTTTGCTCAACAACCTTCTGGTCAGCTATTCTGTGGCCTTGTCCTATCTACACCTTTTCCTTTGTTATCTCTTGCCCCACCCCCAATTTACTTGCTTATAACCTTCTACATTTCTAATATTTGCCAGTTCTGAAGAAGGGTCACTGACCTGAAACGTTAACTCTGCTTCACTCTCCACAGATGCTGCCAGACCTGCTGAGTATTTCCAGCATTTCTTGTTTTTATTTCAGATTTCCAGCATCTGCAGTATTAGCATGGATGGAGGATTGGCTAACTGACAGGAAACAAAGAGTCAGAATAAATGGGGCATTTTCAGGTTGGCAAACTAACAAGTGGAGTGCCACAGGGATCAGTGCTGGAACCTCAACTATTTACAATCTATAGTAATGACTTGGATGAAGGGACAATGTACTGTAAACAAATTTGCTGATGATACAAAGATAGGTAGGAAAGCAAGTTGTGAGGAGGCCACAAAGAGTCTGCAAAGAGATATAGATAGGTTGGGCTGGATTTCAAAGCCCCTCCGCCATCGGGAACGGTGGCCGGGGGGGGCAATGAAGATCGGTTCCGCTGAGGCCCGCCACCGACGGCAGCAGGCCCCGTATCGATCTCAGTGTCGGCAGCGAGGCCATGTGACGGCCGCCCTGCCACTCAGCGACGGGACCATGCTCTGCATATGGAAATTAATTTACATACTTGATTTAATGAAGGTCCCATCACCTCCTTAATTGCTACACTGATCTTCATTCAGGTGGCCGACAATCCCGCGCTTTCTAATCCCCGTTAGGGGAAACGAGGCATAACACCTGTGGGGACGGGGTAGGAGGTTACTCTTCTCTCTGTGCGGGAGGTGGGGACCGGGGTTAAAACACTGGATTGGTCAGGGAGTGTGATGGCAAGCGGTAAAGGACAAATGTGCTTTGGGGCAGGGGAGGAATTTCAAATTTTCAATATCTGCATTCCGGGGGATGTGGCATTGGGGGGTGGGAGAGTACATAGTTAGTTTATTTTATTCAGTTTTACGAAACTTTAACTTACCTGGTCCTTTGAATTTTAAAAGTGCATTGAGGGCTGTAAGCCCTTTAAAAATGGTGCCGGTGCCTGATCATTGGCACTGGATGCTGTTGCCGGCGACGGCTTGCCCGCCCCCTCCACATCATCGTGGTGGGCGGGTGCCATAGCCATGCAAATGAGCTGCTGCGTTTGAAATCACGGCATAGTCCCCTTGCGCATGGGTCGCATTTTTTTTTTACATCCGCTGCCTACTTCAGCGGCGGAGTCTTCAAATGCAGCCTGTTAAGTGGGTGGGCAAAAATTTGGCAGATGGAGTAGAATGTGGGAAGATGTGAGGTTGTTCACTTTGGCGGGAAGAATAGCAAAGCAGAATATTATTTAAATGGAGAGAGACTGCAGAATGCTGCAGCACAGAGGGATCTGGAATCACAGCAAGTAATTAGGAAGGCAATGGAAAGTTGGTCTTTATTGCAAGGGGGATGAAATATAAAAGTATGGAAGTCTTGCTACAGGGCATTGGTGAGACTGCACCTACAGTATTGTGTACAGGTTTTTAAAAAATTCATTCATGGGATGTAGGCGTCACTGGCCAGACCAGAATTTATTGTCCATCTCTAATTGCCCTTGAGAAGGTGGTGGCCTTCTTGAACCTCTGCAGTCCATGTGGGGTAGCTACACCCACAGTGCTGTTAGGAAGGGAGTTCCAGGATTTTGACCCAGCGACAGTGAAGGAACGGCGATATAGTTCCAAGTCAGGATGGTGTGTGACTTGGAGGGGAACTTGCAGGTGGTGGTGTTCCCATGTATTTTCTGCCCTTGTCCTTCTGGTTGTTAGAGGTCGTGGGTTTGGAAGGTGCTGTCTAAGGAGCCTAAGCATTGCAGCAGTGCATCTTGTAGATGGTACACACTGCTGCCACTGTGCGTCGGTGGTGGAGGGAGTGAATGTTTGTAGATGGTGTGCCAATCAAGCGGGCTGCTTTATCCTGGATGGTGTCGAGCTTCTTGAGTGTTGTTGGAGCTGCTCCCATCCAGGCAAGTTTGGTCTCCTTACTTGAGGAGGGTATATTTACATTGGAAGCAGTTCAGAGAAGGTTCTTTAGGTTGATTCCTGGGATGAAGGGGTTATCTTATGAGGAAAGGTAGAGCAGGTTGGGCTCATTGGAGTTTAGAAGAATGAGAGGTGAATGAGATATGAAACCATATAGAATTCTGAGGGGGCTTGACTGGGTAGATGCTGAGATGATGTTTCCCTCATGGGGGAATCTAGAATTAGGGGACACAGTTTCAAAATAAGGGGTATTCCTTATAAGATGGAGATGAGGAAGAATTTCTACTCTTAGAAGCTTGTCAATCTTTGGAATTCTCTGTGCCATAGAGCAGTGGAGGCTGGATCATTGAATATATTCAAGGCCAAGTTAGACAGATTTTTGATCTACAAGGGTTATGGAGGACCTGCAGGAAAGTGGAATTAAGACCACAATCAGATCAGTCATGATCTTATTGAATGGAGGAGAAGGCCGAATAGCCTACTACCTCTTCTACTTCTTATGATCTTTTGATCTTAAAATTGAGTGGTTTGTATAATGGATAGCCAATACGAAATTTCAGTTTTCCACCCTGGGCAGCAAGCTGAAACTCTACCCTTATGAATCTGTGATTTCCTATGTATTTTGTTTCTTCAAAGATAAAACTGTAAATTTCAAAAAAAAAACTTTTATATCTCTTATTTGTTAACACTTTACAGCATAATTAGGTGCAGTGTATTTGGATTTGTAGAGTTCTTGTAATTTTTAATACAAGGGAAATTAGTAGTATTGCTAATTATACCACCCCCCACCACCACCAGTGGAACACATTCCAGACAGTGAGGTGAGATGCATCTAAATTCATGGATAAAATTATGGCAAACATTGGAATGACCATTCAAAAATTGGAATATGTGAAGGGTTCTAAGTTACCAGGGCAAAATGAAATGCATCTGTGAGTACTAAAATAAATAAGAATTTAAATGTGAGTGCAGCTGTGAAAATTCCAAAACTCATTGAACAAAGTAATGTATCGGAAGGCTGATAGGTGACTAATCCAATTATGGGTGAAGCTTGGTGCTGGGAATTTAGCATCTAGAGTGGGAAAAATATTAGCGTTTGTTATTCAGTAAGCAATTCATAAGCATTAGAGAAATTAAATTCAAGTTGATAAGCATTTGTGAAAGATACATTTTTTTTATTCATTCATGGAATGTGGACATTGCTGGCTAGGCCAACATTTATTGCCCGTCGCTAGTTGCCCTTGAGAAGGTGGTGGTGAGCTGACTTCTTGAACCGCTGGAGTCCTTGGGGTGTAGGTGCACCCACAGTGCTGTTAGGAAGGGAGTTCCAGGATTTTGACCCAGCGACAGTGAAGGAACGGCAATATAGTTCCAAATCTGGATGGTGTATTTGTTGAACTTGTAGCCTTCATTCTCCCCAAGTATTACCGTTGACATAGAAGAGGCAATGCTAGCAGTGGGAAGTCTCTATATTGGGCATTCCCATACCTCGGGCCTTCAGTGTGATCTGGTGTAACATCAGTGGAGGTAATCCTGATCAGACCAGGCATACCTCCCCAACAACTGATGGTTGTGCTAATCTACACCACTATCCCCTCACTGTTTTTTAATGGCCTGATCTCCAGACTGAAAAATCTGATCCCCAAAGAAAAAGTGCATAATTTCTTCAATTAGGAAATGTAAATGTTTCCTCTCTTAGAGCTGGGACTCTTTGGCCATGCTTTCTGGCCTGTTCAACATGCAGATGCCCGAAATGCATCATTGGTGGCATGGGCGCCCGCTGCTTGCAAACAAATTAGAGAAATTCCCTCTGACACTGGAATGCCTATTGGATCAGCACAGAGGTGTCTGGGAGGTGCATCACAGTATTGTAAGCTGTTCAATTCCTGACACCAAATATGGTTTGCAACCCTTCTCTGTTTATTGTATTTGACCAAGTCCAGACACACACAATGGGGAAACCAACGCTGAGATCCCCGTGCTGGCTCTTGTACAGAAGGGCGCCAAATTTAGTGCCGATCAGGCACTTAACTGGACAAAGGCAGACCTTCTGTATAATCTAGGACCCCGCCGCCGTAAGTCCCGCCCTTGGGGAGCTGCCAGCCAATCAAAGGCCAGCAGCTGCAGGGACACCCCGGAAGCAGTGGCTGCTGCGATAGCTGCAGCCACCAGACACCGAGGAGCAGAGCTAGAACTGAGCTCAAGGTAGCTCAGGGCAGGAGGGGCCTCACGGGGTGGGGGTCATGGAGGGGTGGCGGGTAGGGGAGCTGGCAACAAGGGCTGGGGATGGCCCTAAGCAGGCCTCCCTTTCCCGATGCCAGGTCCCTCATTCAGGCACTGTGCCTTTGAATGAGGGACACACTCCCGCAGCTGAGAAGCAGCCCGCACAGTTTTTCGTGCCATGCATCCCGTGTGGCGACTGGGCCGCCTGCCGCACGGGTAATTGTGGGTACGGCAGGATCAGGCCTTTAATTAGGGCTTAATTCCCAGTTAAGGGCCTCAATTGGCGGAAGGTAGGAAGGCCCTTCTAAATTTCAGTGCGGGGGGTACCCCCCCACCATCATCCCAACCAATTTTATGCTCTCCCCGCCTCCAAACCTGCCACGGGGAGAGCATAAAATTCCACCCAATATCTCTAAGTAATACACAAACAGCGAAATAAACAATGTTGCAGTGTTTACCCTGGGTTGAGATGTAACTTTGTCAATCCTTTTTGAACCTGACTCTCACTTGTTAAAGAAAAGCTTAAGATCTTTAGAGGCCGCCTCTCATGAACATTGTCATTGCTGATTCATTGTGGCATGGTAAGTGTTATTGTGAACAGCATCCCCAGAAATGAGACATTGCCTTCAAAAACACCAGATGCCAACTTCTTTACCATTTAGGATGTAGCTAATTATCCTGAACTTCATGATTGGATGGTAGGACTGACGTATGAAGAGAGATTGGGTCAATTAGACTTGTATTCGCTAGAGTTCAGAAGAATGAGAGGGGATCTCATAGAAACCGACAAAATTCTAACAGAACTGGACAGACTAGATGCAGGAAGGATGTTCCCAATGGTAGGGGAGTCCAGGACGAGGGACCACAATCTAAGGATAAGGGGTAAGCCATTTAGGACTGAGATGAGGAGGGATTTCTTCACCCAGAGAGTGGTGAACCTGTGGAATTCTCTACCACAGAAAGCAGTTGAGGCCAAATCATTAAATATATTCAAGAAAGAGTTAGATATAGTTCTTAGGGATAAGGGAATCAAGGGATACGGGGAGAAAGCGGGAACAGGGTACTGAATTTGCATGATCAGCCATGATCGTATTGAATGGTGGTGCAGGCTCAAAAGGCCGAATGGCCTACTCCTGCTTCTATTTTCTATGTTTTTATCTCCAGACAGTCTTGGATATCTTGTTTCACAATTTCGCCACAAAAAGTCAAAAATCAGAAATCCACCTCCCACAGTTTCAGCAGAAACAAAAACAGTGTCAGATAAATTGTATCTTGACACATTGGGCTGAATTTTAACAGCTCTCTGACATCAGGGATCATGGCGGTGGGCTCCGGAAAATGCTTCCAGGAGAGGCCTGCCTCAATCTCCAATGCAGAGAAGGCCCCGCTGCATTTTCCTGGTGGCGGTGGGCCTTCATTTTAATATTAAAATTAATTTTAAAAAATGCAAATAAACCTACCTGGTCCCAATGGCCATCCCATGCCGATATTCCGGCTGCAGGCTATATGTCCCGCATCTTCGGAACTCCGTTTGGAGTTCTGAGGCGTGACACTGGTGGAAGAGGGGGAGGAGTGAAATTATCAGGGTGGGGGGGCAGAAGTGGGAAAAACACGTTTTCTTGGCTGTGGAGATGGTGGGAAGGGGAAGAGGTTGGGGGGGAAAGGTCGGATTGGGAATAAAGTTAATTTTCGTGATATAGGCCAATAAAAAAAACATTGGGGGGCGGTTGGGAAGGGGCCTCCAGCTTTTAATTATTTTTTTAAAGAAAATGCACAGTAATGTAACTTTAAAAATTCAATTTTTTCCTAAGGACCTGAAGCCCTTTAAAAGTAACGCTGGCATGGTGGCGCCGGACGCCGTTGCCGGGAATGGAGTGGTTGCCCCCTCTACGTCATGGGGGGGGGAGGGTGCAGCCATTCCACCCCTCCATTTAAATGAACCCCCGCTTGAAATATCACAGGGGCTCAGCGGCACGCAAGTTGTGTGTGCGCCATGCCTTAAAATGCAGCCCATTAAATCCTAAAACATCCTGGGAAGGAACACTTTTAACCATTTCATTATTTCTAGCTAGAGTACAAATCTGTAAGCTATCTATAAGTAAAAAGAAACCAAAGGCTTTAATCATATGAGATTAAACCAAATCCTAATCCTACATATGTGTGTATTTACATTTAAGATATCTTACAGTATTTAGCTCCATTATGGATTTTCAAGGCCAATATATTTATATATAACAATGCATTTATTTATTTTAAAGTGGTGCATCATCAAACAAACAGTGCAAAGACATTTAACTTGAATTCAATGTCTTCCATTGCTGAGTAACAAAAGTATGTTCATTTGTGCCTCTCAATTAGCCTATATTACCTGACTGTTGCGACTTAAATTACAGTCTCTCTGATACAGTACTCCTCTAAATTGAATAATTTATCGTTTAAACTTTGAAATCTGAAACACTGAGCATCTCTTTCCAAAGGCATTTTAAGATAGTATGTTCTAGGAGGCAGACAGCTTTTAACCACGAGAAAAAGGATCAAAAATGTCTAAAAGGCGGTGTGTGGAGTTAAAAATCTGTCAGACGATCAGCTGTACAACACCATTTTCCAGGAGGCAGGAGCAAACCAGTGACACTGGTAATGTACTTTTCAGACTAAGTGGACACAAGGGAATGTTTTCACATAGTTTCTACTGTTTCACTATGACATAACAGTTTGATAATCACAGAAGTTTTTTCTAATACTTTTTACTTCAAATCTACATCACTCATTTGTAAATGTCAGTAGTTTATCCTGAAAATATCAGATTAATTAAACAGTAAAATTTTACAAATACAAATTAAAACATTTACTGCTACATCATTGTCATAAGTTACATGATACTTAAACTCTGTCATCAGCTGTCTAAAGTTCTTGACGATCTTTCACCCCTGTGCTCTCTGGAGATGAAAGCTTTTGTAGTGGTGACACAAGTGAAATTGTAACCTATCACAAAACTCAACAACATACTTAAAGTTTTAATTTTATTGATGAAAAAAATTTTGAAAAGTTATAAATAACTTTCTTTCTGCACACCAACTAGAATTCCATAGCTAATGATAATATGTAAGAATTACACATTTGTTTTTGACACAGCTCTTATGCCACCAGATTCCATCTCCTCAAATTGAGATACTATAGTGGGCCTGATTTTAACTCTGTCCAAGTGTTTGGGTTTTGAATGAGCTAAAATGTCATCCTACCTGTAGCTTCTTTTCAAGACCAAATGATTAACCTACCCTACTTTGGAAAAATTAACAAAATTTAAAACAAAATGGTGCAAGGTATTAGCCATAATGAAAAGAACCTAACGTGCTTCTAAAGCATCTAATTTTTCACATATTGGGGAAAATAATGAAATTTTCTTTAATCTAGCTGTGAAGTATGCAAAATTTGGAAGAAAAGGTCCCATAAAGGATTTTCAATTTTTTTTAATAAATTAGCAGATATTCTGTCAGATAGTTTGATCAAAATGTGCTGCTACCTGACTCCCAGAACTTGTTCTGGATGTTAGCTTTGTTATGATCCTGTAGTTCTTTTTTGGGGGAAGAATGCGGTGTGCCTTTAAGGCTGGGAAACGAGTTGTACTGCTTTAAGGCAGCAGGCTCCAGAAGCTGAGTCAAAGAATGCATTTTCGTTGACCCGGGATATAGCCATTCGGAGATTGCAATTCAAAGGGTGCATTCTTGTTGCCTTGGATACAGCCACTCGGACCGAGCATCGAGAAATGCATTTGTTGCAATTTAATTTTGAACTGGCTTATAGTGCAAAGAGCCTGTTTTAACAGAAAAACAGACAGACAGCTGTGTGTTAGCACCTGAAAGGAACACAGGGTTTAGTGAGAGAGAGGAACTGAAGGAAATCAGTATTAGTAGAGAAATGGTGTTAGGGAAATTGATGGGATTGAACACCGATAAATCCCCTGGGCCTGATGGTCTGCATCCCAGAGTACTTAAGGAAGTGGCCCTAGAAATAGTGGATTCATTGGTGGTCATCTTCCAAGATTCGATAGACTCTGGAACAGTTCCTGCAGATTGGAGGGTAGCTAATGTAACCCCACTATTTAAAAAGGGAGCGAGAGAGAAAGCAGGGAATTATAGACCAGTCAGCCTGACGTCGGTAGTGAGGAAAATTCTAGAGTCCATTATCAAAGATTTTATAGCAGAGCACTTGGAGAACAGTGGTAGAATCGGGCAGAGTCAGCATGGATTTACGAAAGGGAAATCATGCTTGACAAATCTACTAGAATTCTTCGAGGATGTAACTAGTAGAGTTGATGAGGGGGATCCAGTGGATGTGGTTTATTTGGACTTTCAGAAGGCTTTTGACAAAGTCCCACATCTGAGATTAGCATGTAAAATTAAAGCGCATGGTATTGGTGGTAGTGTATTGGGATGGATAGAAAGTTGGTTGGCAGACAGGAAACAAAGAGTAGGGATAAATGGGTCTTTTTCCAAATGGCAGGCAGTGACTTGTGGGGTACTGCCGGGATAGGTGCTAGGACCCCAGCCATTCACAATATATATTAATGATTTAGATGAGGGAACTAAATGTAATATCTCCAAATTTGCAGATGACACAAAACTGGTTGGGAGGGTGAGTTGTGAGGAGGATGCAGAGAGGCTTCAGGATGATTTGGACAAGTTGAGTGAGTGGAGAAATGCATGGCAGATGCAGTATAACGTGGATAAATGTGAGGTTATCCACTTTGGTAGCAAAAACAGGAAGGCAGAGTATTATCTGAACGGCTATAAACTGAGAGAGGGGAATATGCAACAAGACCTGGGTGTTCTCGTACACAAGTCACTGAAGGTAAGAATGCAGGTCCAAAAGGCGGTAAAAAAAGCAAATGGTATGTTGGCCTTCATAGCGAGAGGATTCGAGTACAGGAGCAGGGATGTCTTGCTGCAATTATACAGGGCCTTGGTGAGGCTACACCTGGAATATTGTGTGCAGTTTTGGTCTCCTTATCTGAGGAAGGATTTTCTTGCTATAGAGGGAGTGCAGCAAAGGTTTACCAGACTGATTCTCGGGATGGCGGGACTGACGTATGAGGAGAGATTGAGTCGGTTAGGATTATATTCACTGGAGTTCAGAAGAGTGAGGGGGGATCTCACAGAAACCTATAAAATTCAAACAGGACTTGACAGGGTCGATGCAGGAAGGATGTTCCCAATGGTGGGGGAGTCCAGAACCAGGGGTCATAGTCTAAGGATACGGGGTAAACCTTTCAGGACTGAGATGAGGAGAAATTCCTTCACCCAGAGAGTGGTGAGCCTGTGGAATTCGCTACCACAGAAAGCAGTTGAGGCCAAAACATTGTATGTTTTCAAAAAGGAGTTAGATATAGCTCTTGGGTTTAAAGGGATCAAATGATATGGGGTGAAAGCAGGAACAGGTTACTGAGTTGGATGATCAGCCATGATCATAATGAATGGTGGAGCAGGCTCGAAGGGCCGAATGGCCTACTCCTGCTCCTGTTTTCTATGTTTCTATGAGCGCTCTCAGACCATTTCAACTGAAGGAAGAGAATTTAGTCTGTTTATTTATTATTCTCTCTCAAATTTCTAAGAAGTTAAGCCAAAACAGAGTTCTCTGATAATTTAAACTGAAGGAAGGGAAATTAGACTGTGACAATCTTTTATCCCCAAAAAATTCCAAAGCCAAATTGATTAATTAAAAAGTGTTTCCAAGTTGTTAATTGTTGAAATTCATTGCTGGAGAAGGAGCAACAATTTTGACTTCTGAATTAGACTACGGACTGCTCTACTGTTGAAGAACCTTTTTTTTCTCCATCGGACGGCTGTGAGGGCTTCAAGCAACCTTGGAATGTTTCACATCTGGCAGGAGTGTAAATCTGCAAGGATTCTAATTTTTTCTATCTTAAAATGTTGTTTATATCTTAGTAGTGTTTAAAAATTTAGTTTTCCTAATTGAACAGTTAATTTGTTGATTTAAAGACACCTGGTTTGGTTAGCCTTATTTGTGGGTTAATAGCGGGTACAATTTGGCTGGTTCTTTCTTTAATTTGGAAAGTTTACAATGATATGTTAAGTGATCTGTGGAGGGACGGGATTGAATTAACAGTGCATTTCTCCCACCACAATCAGAATCGTATATTTTGATTGGGGGCTTTGACTGGAGCAGTCGGTCGTAACAGCTTTAATAGGTCACCCTCAGGCTCAATGGAACTTACATTAATTATACAAAAATAGACAATATCAAGTTTTAACTTCACTGCTTATCAAAGTTAGAAAGTGTTGTGACCTAACTCCTGCAGGAACTCTAATCCATCTCATTCCTAGTGGGAACTCATATATTTAAATCAATCAAGTTTTGGCTGACTTGTCTTTAAAAGGTAACTTCAAAGCCCATTCTCTTCATATTAAGACTTGCAGACTTATGAACTGTTAAATTCATTCATTTTGGCAAGAGTTACGAATGACAGGTAAGTCAGAACACTGGCAAATGTTTTAGCATGACAGCAAGAGTAATGGCAAAAAAAAAGAACAAACTTTGTTACTATTTTCTACCTGATTACTAATGTTAATTTTTATTAAACTGTACCCACAGAGGAAAAATAATCATAGGAGAATTGCCTATTATAATTATCTCAATCCTCATTGTAGATAGCCTCTCATACAACGCTCATGGTTCTCTGACTAATAAAAAGCAAACAATTATAAATAGTCCATAACATCCCACTTATCAAACCATGCATGTTGGCAATAGCTTTTACCTAAACCAAATATAACCCTGCATCCTAAGTCAAATTTCTGAACTCTGGGTAGGCGAAGGGATGGGAGAAGAAGTATGAAAGGAAACAGAAGTTTCAGATAAGATGATCACTGAAAGGCTGAGAAAATTACTATCAGGGGAGGTATCACACCTGGATGGGCTTAGTATAGGTTAGTTAAAGTGGCCACTCAAATCAGTCATGTACTTGGCACTATCGTTATAGAACGATTTGACACAGGAGTTTTCCCAGAGCATTCAAAAGTAACGAACAAAACAGTCTTTACGAAGGGGCCTATTTCCATCTCTGTTGCATTGCCCAAATTTGCCACTGCCTCAGCTCACCTGCTGCTGAAACCCTCATCCATGCCTTTGTTATCGCTAGACTTGACTATGCACTCCAGGCTATCCTCCCACATTCTACCCTCCAAAACTTGAGGTCGTCCAAAACTCTGCTGTCAATGTCCTTACTCGCATCAAGTCCCTTTCACCCATCATCCCTTTGCTCACTGACCTACATTGGCTCAGTGTCAAGCAGCAACTTGATGTTAAAATTCTTATCCTTGTTTTCAAATCCCTCCATGGCCTCTCCCATCCCTACCTCTGTAATCTCCTCCTGCCCCACAATCCTCTGAGATACCTATGCCCTTCTAACTCTGGTTTCTTGAGTATCCCCAATTATAACTGCTTCGCCTTTGGTAGCTGAACCTTCAGTTGCCTAGGCCCAAAGATCTGGAATTCTCTCCCTAAACCTCTCCGAATCGCTACCTCTCTTTCTTTCTTCAAAACGTTCCTTAAAACCTACTTCTCTGACCATGCCTTGTGTCATCTGCTCTAATATCGTCTTTTGTGGCTCAGTGTCTAGTTTTGCTTTATTTACCCTACTGGGAAGTGCTTTGGGATATTTTAGTACATTAAAGGTGCTATACAAATATAAGTTGTTATTGTTGGGCCAAGGGTTACAGGCTAGTGAACCCAACAACTGCTGTGGTTAAAGTATTAGAAAATATCTCAAAAGGAACTTCACAGCTTTATCTCAACAGCTACTGTTATCTCTGTCAGGTTCACTCACACTGTACATGAAAGTATTCTTCATTGTAAACGCCTAGGGTAATAGTGAACATGAATAAAAAGTATTTTCAGTTGCCTTGAATCTTAAAGACTCTTAAGAACAATGTTTAGACGTCACTTATCAGAGTCTGAATTTAATTTCTACTTCTTGAAACAAATGCTTAGTTGCATTTTGATATGTCCTATCATTTTTATTGATTATGTATGAAGTCTGCCGGTAACTACAAGTACACCACTGCAGGAAGTTACTTAGGTAGCTGGCATAAACTTGTTTTCAGAAGCTTGAATCAGTTCTTTATCAGAAAGTATAAAAGCAGGGCTTCCTCAGTGCTGCTGTGGCTGCAGTGAGTTGCTCCTTTCTTTCTTTTTCTATCTTTTTTCCAGCCTCCAGTAGCTGGCTCTTACTTCAGTACCCAGGGGAAGAAGCTGATTGGTGAGTAACTGGTAAGTTATTCTATTTGTAATAAATAGTTTTTAAAATTATGGCATAGCAGGTCAGCTTGGTCAAGTGGAATGTACATCCTGTGGTAATGGGAAGTCATGGATGCACCATGTGTCCTTGGCGAACACATCTGCAGGAAGAATCACCGGCTGCAGAGGTTTGAGCTCTGTGTTTTGGAACTCGAGTGGTGGTTGGACTCACTGGTGTATCTGTGAGGTGGAGGACTATGTGGATAGCATGTTTAGGAGGATGGTCACACTGCAGGTTAGGAGTATGCAGGCAGAGAGGGAATGGATGACTGCCAGGCAGCCTAAGAGAACCAGGCAGGTAGTGCAGGAGTCCCCTGTGTCTATCTTGCTTGCTAATTGGTTTGTCATTTTGGATACTGGTGAAGGTGACGGTTCCTCAGGGGAGTGCAGCCAGAGCAATGTCTGTGGCACCATGGGTGGCTTAGCTGCACAGGAGGAGAGGAAGAAGAGTGGAGGCAATAGTGATAGGGGATTTGATAGTCAGGGGATCAGACAGGTGTTTCTGCGGCAGTAAACGTGACTCCAGGACAGTGTGTTGCCTCCCTGGTGTCACGGTCAAGGATGTCATGGTGTGGCTGCAGGACATTCTTCTGGGGGAGGGTGAATAGCCAGAGGTCATAGTCCACTTTGGCACCAATGACATGAAGTCCTGAAAGCAGATTTTAGGGAGTCAGGATGGAAAGTAAAAAGCAGGACCTCCAGAGCAGTACTCTCAGGATTACTTGCAGTGCCACATGCTAGTGAGCATAGGAGGATTGAGCAATTGAACATGTGGCTGGAGAATTGGTGTAGGAGGAAGGGCATCAGATCTGAGGCATTGGGACCAGTTCTAGTGCAGGTGGGACCTGTACACCTTAACAGGACCGGGACTAATATCCTCACAGGGTGATTTGCTAGTGCTGTTGGGGAGGGTTTAAACTAGCTTGTCAGGGGGATGGGAACCTAAGGGGTAGCTCAAATTGGACGGAAGTAAAGCTGGTAACAGGAAGTAGAAACGTAGCAAGTGAAATTAGGAGGCAGGCGAAACAAAGGCAAATATCAAATAGGCTCAGAATGTAGAATAATGTTAAAAAAACAAGGTTAAGGGCACGCTACCTGAATGCATGCAGCATGTGCAACAAGGTAGATGATCTAAAGGCACAAATACAGGTAAATGGGTATGATCTCATTGCCATTACAGAAACATGGCTAAAGGTGACCAATACTGGGAACTGAATATTCAAGGATATTTGACATTTAGGAAGGACAGGAAAGAAGGAAAAGGAGGTGGTGGTGTGCTGATGAGGGATGGGATCAGTACACTAGTAAGGGAGGATCTCAGATTGGAAGAACAAACTGTGGAATCTGTTCGGGTGGAGCTAAGAAACAGCAAGGGGCAGCAAACATTGATAGGAGTTGTTTATAGACAACAAACAGTAATGGTAGTGTGGGACATGGCATTAATCAGAAGATTAGAGAAGCATGTAGCATGGGTCATACAGTAATCATGGGTGATTCCAACCTGCATAAAGATTGGGTAAACCTAATGAGCACTAATGCTGTGAAGGATGAGTTTCTGGATGGTTTTTTAGAGCAGTATGTTGAGGAACCGACTAGAGAACAGGCACTTTAGATCTAGCATTATGTAATGAGAAAGGGCTAATAATAATCTTCTAAAAGAACCTTTAGAGATGAGTGACCCTAATATGATAGAATTTTACATTATGTTTGAAAGTGAGATAGTTCAATCTGAAGCCAGGGTGTTAAATTTGAACAAGAAAATTATGAAAGTATGAGGGGCAAATTGGCTGAGGTGGATTGGGAAAATGCATTAAAAGGTATGACAATACATAGGCAATGGATAGTCTTTAAAGAATTATGACATAATTTACAGCAACTATACATTCTTCAAGGCACAAAAATTCCAAAAGAAAAGGCAGCCAATCATGGCTAACAAAGGAAGTTAAGGATTGTATAAGATTAAAAGAAAAGGCCTATAAAGTTACCAGAAATAGTAGGAAACCTGAGGATTGGGAGAATTTTAGAATACAGCAAAGGTGGACCAAAAAACTGATAGTGAATAGAATATGAATGTAAACTAGCAAAAAAAAATGCATAAAAGCTTCTATAGGTATGCAAAAAGGAAACATTTGGCTAAGACAAATGTGGGTTCATTACAGGCAGAGTCAGGAGAATTTATAATGGGGAATAGAAAAATGGCAGAGAAGCTAAATGATTACATTGTGTCCCTCTTCACTGAGGAAGAGACAAGAAATCTCCCAGAATTAGAAATTCAAGGGACTAGGGAGAATGAGGAATTGAAGGAAATTAGTAATTAGTAAAATTAGTTGTATTGGGAGAAATTAATGGGGCTGAAGGTTGATAGGTCCCCAGGACCTGATATTCTACATCCCAAAGTGTTGAAGGAGGTACCAATGGAGATAATGGATGTATTGGTGATCATCTTCCAAAATTCTATAGATTCAGGAATGGGTCCTGTAGATTGGAAGGTAGAAAATGTCACCCCACTATGTAGGAGCAGGCCACTAGGCCCCTCGAGCCTGCTCTGCCACTCAACAAGATCATGGCTGATCTGATTGTAACCTCAACTCCGCATTGCCGCCTACCTCCATAACCTTTCACCCCCTTGCTTATCAAGAATCTATCTACCTCTGCCTTAAAAATATTCAAAGACTATGTTTCCACTGCCTTTTGAGGAAGACTCACAACCCTCTGCAGAAAAAAAATTCTCCCCATCTGTCTTAAATGGGCGACCCCTTATTTTTAAACAGTGATCCCTAATTCTGGGTTCTCCCACAAGAGGAAACATCCTTTCCACATCCATCCTGTCAAGACCCCTCAGAATCTTGTATGTTTTAATCAAGTTGCCTCTTGCTGTTCTAAACTTCAGAAAATATAAGCCTTTTCTCATAAAACAACCTGCCAATTCCAGGTATTAGTCTAGTAAACCTTCTCTGAACTGCTTCCAATGCATTTCCATCCTTCCTTAAATGAGGGGACCAATACTGTACTCCAGGTGTGATCTCACCAATGTCCTGTATGACTGAAGCATAACCTCCATACTTTTATATTCAATTCCCCTCACAATAAAAGATAACATTCTATCAGCTTTCTTAATTACTTGCTGTGCCCGTATACTAACCTTTTGTGATTCATGCACTAGTCATAGGGAAAATATTAGTATCTGTTTTAAAGGATGTGATAAATGGACACTTGGATAATGATCTGATTGGGCATAGTCAACATGCATTTATGAATAGGAAATCATGTGTGACAAACCTGTTGGAACCTTTTGAGGATGTTACTAACAGAATTGATAAAGGGGAGTTGGTGGATGTAGTATACTTGGAATTTCAGAAGGCTTTTGATAAAGTCCCCCACAGGAGATTCGTTAGCTCGATTAAAGCACATAGGATAGGAGGTAATATACTGGCATGGATCAAGGATTGGTTCACAGGCAGAAAACAGTAGGAATAAATGGGCCATTCTTACATTGGCAGGCTGTGAATGGTGGAGTACCGCAAGGATCAGTACTTGGGGCCCCAGCTGTTCACAATAATATCAATGATTTGGATGTGGGAACCAAATGTAATATTTCCAAGTTCGCAGAAACTACAAAACTAGGTGGGAATGTATGTTGAGGAAGATGCAAAGCAGATTTGGACAGACTTAGTAAGTGGACAAGAATGTGGTAGATGGAATATAATGTGGAAAAATGTAAGGTTATCAACTTTTGTAGGAGAAATAGATGTGCAGAGTATTTCTTAAATGGTAAGAGAATAGAAAGCATAGGGTGTCCTTGTCAATAAGTCACTGAAAGCTAACGTGCAGGTGCAGCAAGCAATTAGGAAGGCTAATGGTATGTTAGCTTTTACCGCAAGAGGATTTGAGTACAGGAATAGTGAAGTCTTGCTTCAATTGTATAAAACCTTGGTTAGATTGTACCTGGAGTACTGAGTGCAGTTTTGGTCCCCTTACCTTCGGAAGGATGTTCTCTAGAGTTTCGAAGAATGAGAGGTGATCTCATTGAAACCTACAAAATACTTGAAGGGATAGACAGGGTAGATGCAGGTCAGATGTTTCCCAAGTTTGGGGAGTCTAGAACCAGGGGACACAATTTCAAAATAAGGGGGAAGCCACTTCGGACAGAGATGAGGAGAAACTTCTTTACTCAGAGGATTGTGAATCTTTGGAATTCTCTACCCCAGAGGACTGTGGAAGCTTAGTCATTATGTATGTTTAAAGCTGAGATTGACAGATTTCTAAATACCAATCATATAAAGGGATATGGAATAGTGTGGGGCGGGGGGGGGGGAATAAAAGCATTGAAGTGGATGATCAGCCATGATCGTATTGAATGTGGAGCAGGCCCGATGGGCAGAATGGCCTCCTGTTCCTATATTCCTATGTGGGCATTGCTGGCAAGAACAATCCTAATTGCCCTTGGTGAGTTGCCTTCTTGAACCGATGCACTCTGTATACTGAAGGTATTCTCAGTGCACTGTTAGGTAGGGAATTCCAGGATTTTGACTCAGCAAAGATAAAGGAATAGTGATTATATTTCCAAGACAAGATGGTGTGCAGCTTGAAGAGGAACTTGCAGGTGGTGGTATTCCCATGTGCCTGCTGACCGTCTTTCTAGGTAGTAGAGGTTGCAGTTTTGGGGCAGACTTTCAAAAATATCTTGACGAGTTGATGTAGTGCATCACTAGATGGTACACACAGATGCCACTGTGCACCAGTGGTGGAGGAAGTGAATATTAATGTGGTGGATGAATGACAATCAAGTAGACTGTGGGGTTGCACTCCTTTGGTGCTGTTGGAGCTGCATTTATCCAGATAAAGAGAGCATGCAGGTAAATAGAAAGTGATGGAAGGGGTTGTTGACAGTGCTATTAAGCAGCACGTGCTGATCAATAACCTGCTCAGTGACACTCAGTTTGGTTTCTGCCAGGGCCACTCAGCTCCTGACCTCATTACAGCCTCGGTCCAAATATGGACAAAAGAGCTGAACTCCAGAGGTGAGGAGAGAGTGACTGCCCTGGACATCAAGGCAACATTTGACCGAGAATGACATCAAGGAGCCCTAGCAAAACTGGAGCCAATGGGAATTGGGGTCAGAATGGGGGGGGGGGGGGGCGGATCTCTCTGCTGATTGGCGGCATATCAAGCACAAAGGAAGATGGTTGTGATTGTTGGAGGACAATCATCTGTCCCAGGACACCACAGCAGGAGATCCTCTGGGTAGTATCCTAGGCCCAACCATCTGTGGTGTGATGAAAGTGCTTCTATTTTTAAATTTTTTTTTTCTGAGGACTTCAGTTTTAAACTGAAGATTCCATGAATGTTACAAGGATCACTGAGGGGTCTTGTTTGAAAACAACCCTTACTGGATGTCACATGCCTTAAGCTCAATAAACAACAGAAACCTTGGTGACTTGGAGATATTTACAGAGAAGTGACACGTCACAATTTATAGTGGTTAGGAGGTTTGGACTTGCTGTTTGGGGTTTCGCTTTTGAGATATTGTTTAGGTTCAGTTGGGGTGTGGACTGTGAAAGCAGTTGGAGGTCAGCCTGCTGAGAGATAAGACACCAGCTCATCTTTCTCTATCTCTTTGAAAAACTTGGGAATCCAGAGTGGGATAGCTGAAACCCCTGATGCCACATTTCTCCTGGAAAGCTGACCAGACTACTTCTCTATCTCCAGAATGTCCTGCTGCCAAAAAGATCCCAGTGATCTGTCTCTGTAGACCCAGACATGTGTGTGCATGCACGCAGGTAAAAGAGAAACTTTCATATTTCAATCTCTGTTAATGCTTTGTTTCATTACTGGATAAGTCTTGTTTAATAAACAACAAAATTATCAGTTTTTCATCAAAGAAACCTGGTTGGTGTATTTTAGTAGTTAATGGGATTAAAAATAGTCTGATTGTATTGGTACCTGGGTAACCATTTAAACATAGTTGTGACCTGTGCAGATGTGGAACTAGAAAAGACAGTGTATTCCTCCCACCTCAGTTGCAACATCGGATGCTTCATTAATGACCTTCCCTCAATCATAAGATCGGAAGTGGGGATGTTCGCTGATTGCACCCTGCGCGACTCATCAGATACTGAAGCAGCCCAGTTCATATGCAGCAAGACCTGGACAATATCCAGGCTTGGGCTGATAAGTGGCATTTAACATTTGCAGCACACAAGTGCCAGGCAATGACCATCTCAATCAAGAGAATCTAACCATCTCCCCATGACATTAAATAGCATTACCATTGCTGAATCCCCCACTATCAACATCCTGGGGTCACCATTGACCAGAAACTGAACTGGACCAGCCACATAAATGCTGTGGCTACAAGAGCAGGTCAGAAGCTGGGAATTCTGTAGCGAGTAACGCACCAGCTATATCACCAATGCTTGTCCTCCATCTACAAGGACCAAGTCAGGAATGTCATGGAATACTCTCCACTTGCCTAGATGGGTGTAACTTCAACAACACTCAAGAAGCTCGGCACCATCCAGGACAAAGCAGCCCACTCGATTGGCACCTTCAACATTCACTCCCTCCACCATCAACGCACAGTGGCAGCAGCATGTACCATCAACAAGATGTACTGCAGCAACTCACCAAGGCTGTTTCAACGGCACCTTCCAAACCCACAACTTCTACCACCTAGAGGGACAAGGGCAGCAGAACACCACCACATGCAAGTTCCCCTCCAAGCTACACACCATTCAGACTTGGAACTATATCGCCATTCCTTCACTGTTGTTAGGTCAAAGTCCTGAAACTCCCTCCCTAACAGCACTGTTGGTGTATCTACACCCAAGGATTGCAGCAGTACAAGAAGGCAGCTCACCACAACCTTCTTGAGGGCAATTAGAGATGGGCAATAAATGCTGGCCTAGCCGGCAAAGCTCACATCCCACGAACAAATTAAAAAATCCAGCACACTTATGCCTTGCAGGTGGTGTAAGGTCTTCAGGTAGTCAGGAGCTGAGTCACTCACCACAGAATGACCAGAATCTGACTTGGTCCTGTAGCCACAGTATTTACGTGGCTGCTCCAGTTCAGGTTTTTGGTCAATTGGTGAAACCCAAGATGTTGATGGTGGGGAACTGTGACAATGGTAATGTCTTTGAATGTCAAGCAGAGGTGCTCAGATTCTCCCTCTGGTTGGAGATGGTCATTGCCTGGCACTGGCGTGGCTTGAATGTTACTTGCCACTTATCAGCGCAAACCTGGATGTTGTCCAGATCTTGCTGCATTTGGGTAGGGAGTGCTTCATTATCTGAGGAATTGTGAATAGAACGGAACACTGCAGACATCCCCACTTCTGACCTTATGATGGACAGAAGGTCATTGATGAAGCAGCTGAAGATGGTTGGGCCTAGGACAGTGCCCTGAGGAACAACTAAAGTGATGTCCTGGGGCTAAGATGATTGGCCTCCAACAACCACAACCATCTTCCTTTTGCGAGGTATGACTCCAGCTAGTGAAGAGTTTTCTCACTGATCCCCAATGACTTCAATTTTACTAGGTCTCCCTGATGCTACACTTGGTCAAATATTGCCTTAATGTCAAAGGCAATCACTCTCACCTCACCTCTTGAAGTCAGCTCTTTCATCCATGTTTGAACCAAGGCTGTTATGAGGTCTGGAGCTAAGTGACCCTGGTGGAACCCAAACTCAGCAATTTTGGGCAGGTTATTGGTGAGTAAGTGCTGCTTGATATCAATGACACCATCCATCAATTTGCTGATGATTAATAAATTGACTAGGTGGTAATTGGCCAGATTGGATTTATCCTGCTTTCTTTGGACAGGGCAATAACTGGGCAATTTACCATGATCCCAGGTAGATTCCAGTGTTGCAGCTGTACTGGAAAAACCTTGGCTCGAGGCATGGCTAGTTTTGGAGCACAAGTCTCCTGCACTGCAATTGGGATATTGTCAAGGACCATAGCCTTTACTGTATTCAGTGTGCTTAACCATTTCTTGATTATCTTGTGGAATGAATTGAATTGGCTGAAGACTGGTATCTTTGATCGTGGGATCTCAGGAGAAGGCCAAGATGATCTGCACTTCTGGCTGAAGATTGTTATGAATGCTTCCGTGTTATCATTTGGACTCGTATATGCTGGGCTGTGCCATCATTGGGGTTGGAGTTGTTCATGAAGATAGTTCCTCCCTTTATTTGTCCAGCTTATGTGTATTTATGTTTTCACAACAGGATGTTGCAGGACATCAGAGCTTTGATCTGATCCATTGGTTATGGCATTGCTTAGTTCTGTCTATAACATGTTGCTGCCACTATTTAGCATGCATGTAGTCCTGTGTTGTAGCTTCAGGTTGGCGCCCAAATTTTTAGATATGTTTGCTACTGCTCCTGACATGCTCTATTACACTCTTTGTTGAATCAGGGTTGGTTGCTTGGTTTGGTAATGGCAGAGTGAGGGATATGTTGGATTATAAGGATTATGGTGGATTATAATTCTGCTGCTGTTGATGGCCCACAATGCCTCATGTATGCTCTGTTTTGAGCTGCTAGATCTGTTCTGAGTCTACCCTGTTTATCACTTAAAGCTTCCTAAAAAGCCTATCATGATTGCACCTCATCTAATTACATTTCTTCACTTCTTCCACCTCCTGAGGCATTCTGTTATGTTAGAATTGCTAGATAAATGAGTTGCTGGTGTTGTCATCCTCCTGCTATTTTAACATTCTTAACCCAACTATGTGACTGTAAAAGGTTTTCTAAAATACAAATCATTGTAACTTTTTATATTCTGTTTTCAAATCATCTGTCAGTTAACCAGTCAGTCTCAAATGGAGTAACCCAAAATCTAACCAAGCAGTGATTGTTTTACAAAGGATAAAAGAGAACATAATCAAAGGGCAACATAAAGAAAAAACTGTGTATCCAAACAGTACCTTGTATCTTTAATGGTGCTTTGATCTGAACTGGTCTGTCATCAAAGAGCTTAATAATGTAATTCATCATATTAGAATTAAAGTAGTATTACATTGACTGTTCAAATACATTAGAATCTTTAATATATGCTATTCCACTAGCATTGGACATTCAGAATTTGATATAATAGATGTTTGGAAAGGTTATTTTATAAGATTTCATTCAAAAAGTGGACAGAATTCGAAATCAGTAAACATTCAGCTTCAATAATGTGTCATGCAGGCCCCCACCAGCCAAGATTGAGGCACATTAATTTCACCACATGGATATCAAATTTCAAATTGTTGCTGGGAAGAAAAGAAGGCCTATTACAAGGGGTTGCTAAGCCCCTGGCTGGAAGGACATTTTTGCGTATTACTAGCAGACAGTACTAGAACAAAGGAGCTACCCCCTGCTCCTAATACACAAAACCGACATGGTCAGACCAGTTTAGTCACATAACAACTGGCTGTTTCAGAGTTTGAACAGAGAGCTTTAAATTGGAGAAACAGTGTTTGAAGATAGAAAGCTCTGTACTCCTGGATTGAAACAACCTCCTCCCCTCCTGTCTGCTCCCACGGAACTGAAACCCACTGAAGACACATGAACCCCTAGAAAGAAAAGTTTCCTACAGCGAACAAGGTTTAGAAAGAATACTGGGCCCCAACGAAAAGCAAGATCAACCGACAAAAGGACTCTACAGTGAGCGCGAAGAACCGTAACAAACTCTTCAGATATTGCCTTAAACCATTCCACTTTATTTTTCTTCTGCTCTTTTCTGCCTCTATTTTATGATCCTGTAGTTTTTTTTCTGGGAGGAATGTGCCTTTAAGGCTGGAAAAAGAGCAGTACTGCTTTAAGGCAGCAACCTCGAAAGACTGAGTCAAAGAATGCACTCTCGTTACCTTGGATACAGCCACTCGGACTGAGCATCAAGACATACATTTGTTACAATTTAATTTTGAACTGTTCTAACAGAGGACACAGACAGACAGACTGCTGTGTGTTAGCACCTGAAAGGAGAACTCTCAGCTAATTTAAACTGAAGGAAGGGAAGTTAAACAGTGATGATCTTTTATCCCTCAAAAATTCTAAAGCCAGATCGATTATATTGAAAGTGGTTGTGAGTTGTTGATCTACTGCGGTCATCGCTGGAGAAGGAAAGCATCACTTACCGCTGGAATTAGACAATGGACTGTTCTACTGTTGAAGAACCTTTGTTTTCTCCCCATTGGACGGCTGTGAGGACTTCAAGCAACCTTGGACATTTTCACCTCCGGCAGGAGCGTATATTTGCAAGGACTCTTAATTTTTTCTATTTTTAATGTTGTTTATAACTTAGTAGTGTTTAAGGATTTAGTTTTTCTTATTAAATAGTTAATTTGTTGATTTAAAGACACCTGGTTTGGTTAGCCTCATTCGGGGGTTAATAAGTGGTACAATTTGGCTGGGTCTTTCTTTAATTTGGGAAGTTTAAAATGATATGTTAGGCAATCTGTGGCGGGACAGGATTGAATAAACAATATGATTCTCCCACCACAATCAGAGTCATATATTTTGATTGGGGACTTTGACTGGAGCGGTTGGTTGTAACAATCTGCACGTGCATATCATGTATGCATGTTAGCGTGGGCCGCAGCGAGTATCCATACGCATTAACCGAATTAAGAGTTTTTAGTTTACGTTTAATAAATTTCACTTTTCTTTAAACCTAAGAAAGTCTGTTTGTGCTCATTTCTTTGTCTTATAATTGGAAAGCGGTGAACAAGGATTCACCAAGGGGAAGCTCAAAACACGGTGTGTTTAAAATTAAACCCTGTTACAGTAAGACCAGGTGAAGGCTGATACGGACCCCTGGACACTTTCTCATCTGGTCGTAACAAACATATTATGTGGGAATTCAGGACGAAACATGTATAGATAAGGTCTGGGATTTCTATGTCTCTGGAGGCTATTTATTATATTTGATATACAGTCAGCATTTTATTTATATTAATATTTTCAGGTGACATCATAAGAATGTTAATTGGACTTCCCACCTATATCCATGACTCTTCCGATGCGCTCCGTCACTTTAACAATTTCCAATTTCCTGGCTCTAACTGTCTCCTTTTCACCACAGATGTGCAATCTCTCTATACTTCCATTCCCCCACCCGGATGGTCTGAGGGCTCTGATTCTTCCTTGAATGGAGTCCCAACTAATCGCCATCTACCACCACCCTCCTCTGCCAGGCTGAACTTGTTTTCACAGTGAACAACTTCTCCTTCAACTCCACTCACTTCCTCCAAATAAAAGGTGTCGCTATGGGTACCCACATGGGTCCTAGCTATACTTGCCTTTTTGTGGGATACGTGAAACATTCTTTGTTCCCGTCGTCCTCAGGCCCCCTCTCTCACCTTTTTTTCCGGTATATTGACATTATTGGTGCTGTTTCCTGTTCTCGCTCCAAACTGGAAAATTTCAACAACATTGTTTCCAATTTCCACCCTTTTCTCACCTTCTCAAGGTCCATCTCCCACTCTTCCCTTCCATTCCGTGACCTCCATTTCTGGGGATAGGCTATGAACCAATATTCACTATAAACCCATGTGTAGTGGATTATAATTCTAGCCCCTTTTTGGGGCTATCCCGAATCAGGCATACTTCTCAGATGATCACTTGCATTTAGGGTTGAGAAAGACGGATGCCAAAGACACTTGAAAGGGGCTGAAGGACTGATCTAACACTCCCCAAAGGAAAGGAACCAGCTGAGAATATTACTGTCCATTTTAACAATTTTTAGCCACATTATAATAACCGGGCTATTATAAGGGTACAGGCATCTCTCCTCAGTAATGTACCTTCCCACCAAAGGGTTAGTTCACAAGTTAGTGATACAAAAGACTATGTGGGACAATATCATTTCTAAATAAGTTTATTAAAGAACCGAACATGCAAATCACAGTTGGTGAGAGTCAATCGCAAAGTTATTAGCTTTATGAAAAGGAAAAAGATGCAACCTTCCACATCAGCGGTTCTGCTACGTCTTCCTTTTTCCTCAACCAAGGATTCCCTGCATCATGGTGAGGTGAGAGTAATTGCCCTTGATATTAAGGCAGTATTTGACAGTGTGGCATCAAGGAGCCCCAGTCAAATTGAAGTCAATGGGAATCAGTGGGAAAACTAAGTTGCATTTATCACAAAGGAAGATGGTTGTAGTTGTTGGAGGCCAATCATTGCCGCCCCAGGACATCACTGCAGGAGTTCAGCAGGGTAGTGTCCTGGGCCCAACCATCTTCAGCTGCTTCATCAATGACCTACCTTCCATCATAAGGTCAGAAATGGGGACGTTCGCTGATTGTATGATGTTCAGCACCATTTGCAACTCCTCAGATACTGAAGCAGTCTGTGTCCATATGCAGCAAGACTGGTACAACATCCAGGCTTGGGCTGATAAGTGGCAAATAACGTTTGCGCTACACAAGTGCCAGGTAATGAGCATATCTAACAAGAGAGAATCTAACCATTGTTACGACTGAGGCAGCAGGAGTGCACTGTTTATTCTAGCCCCACTTCTCCACAGGTCACAACATATATTTAAATTTTCTCACTTACTGATACAGTCAATCATATACTCAATTTTCACCAGAATAAAACACACCAACCAGGTTACTGTAATAAATAACAAAATTATCAGTTTATTGTAAAACTAGTCTGAACCAGTAATGAAGTAAAGCATAAACATACAGATTAAAATATAAAAGCTCCTTTTTTTTTTACCTTCGCCCCACACACACACACAAACACAGACATACATACATACACCGGTTAACTGGAAAATAAATGGGAATTTTGCTTTAGAGCTCTGTTACAAAAGAAAACAGACAAAAAAACACTTATGCTGAATACTTGCTCATTCTTGAAAAAAAAGAGAAGTTATGGAAAGATGTCCTTTATTTTGGTTTGGCGTCCTAAATGTGTATAGATGGCTGTGACTGGGATCTTACGAGAACAGTTCTTTCCAGGCGATGTTGAAGATCAGTTTGGGTAGGCTTTCCAAGAAATGCAGCTATAGAAGCTTCAGTTAGGCCTTACTGCAGAAATGCAGCAACAGGGGTCCAGTTCTCACACATTCAATACACAGGGTTTCTTCAAATACAGGAAAAAAGAGATTGACACACTGGACATGCAGGGTTTCTTTTGAAGGGAGAGAAAGATATGAGCTAGGTTTCCTTAGCAGGCAAAAAAAACCCCTCTCTTTTGTAGCAATTCAAAGTGAAACCCAAAACATTCCAGAAGTCAAGCCTCTTGATCTCTCTAAATCTTGACCTGTCACTTCCTTCTAAACATCTCAAGTCAAAAACAACCCCTACTGGGTAATTATCTGCAGAGAGGTGCCTTCTAGTAACTGTTTGCTTTCAAGCTCAGTCTAAAAAGCTTCTGGTGACCTCCCTTAAAAAAAAACAAAGTTCAGCATCTCTTCAAGCTTCTAGATCAATCAATGTCCATGATGTAATAATATGTCCTTAAAAACATATTTTACAAAAAATAGAAGCACTCTCGTAACACCAGTGACCATAACTCTATTAGCTTCAAGATAGTTATGTAAAAGGATAGGCCTGGTCCTCAGGTTGAAGTCCTAAATTGGGGGAAGGCTAATTTCGATGGCATCAGCTAGGAACTCTCAAAAGTTGAATGGGAGAGGCTGTTTACATGTAAAGGGACGTCTGGCAAGTGGGAGGCTTTTAAAAGTGAGATAGGAAGAGTCGGCATGTCTCTCTTAGACGGAAGGGCAAGGTTGGCATGTTTAGGGAACCTTGGTTGACGAGGGATATTGAGGGTCTGGTCAGGACAAAGAAGGAGGCATATGTCAGGTATAGGCAGCTGGGATCAAGCGAGTCCCTCGAAGAGTATAGGGGATGTAGGACTACACTTAAGAAGGAAATTAGGAGGGCGAAAATGGGCCATGAGATTTCCCTGGCAGATAAGATAAAGGAGAATCCTAAAAGATTCTGTAAGTATATTAGAGTAAAAGGGTAGCTAGGGAGAGAGTAGGTCCCCTTAAGGATCAGTGGGATAATCTATGTGTGGAGTCACTGGAAATGGGCGAGGTCTTAAATGAATACTTCTCGTCTGTATTTACAGTGGAGAAGGTCATGGAAGCTAGTGAGTTCAAGGAAGGGAACAGTGATATCCTGGAGCATATCAACATTACATAGGAGGAGGTGTTGGTGACCAGTGGTGTGCCACAGGGATCGGTGCTGGGCATTCTGTTGTTTGTCATATATATTAATGACTTGGATGTGAATGTAGGGGGCATGATTAGTATGTTTGCAGATGGCACCAAAATTGGTGGTATAGTGGACAGTGAAGAAGGTTGTCGAAGGTTACAACAGGATATAGATAAACTGGGAAATGGGCAAGGGATTGGCAAATGGAATTTAACGCAAACAAGTGTGAAGTGATGCATTTTGGGAAGTTAAACCAGGGCAGGACATATACAGTGAATGGCAGGCCCCTGGGGAGTGTTCTGGAGCAGAGAGATCTTGGACTGCAAGTACATAGTTCCCTGAAAGTGGCAACACAGGTAGACAGGGTGGTGAAGAAGGCGTATGGCATACTTGCCTTCATCGACCGAGGCATTGAGTACAACAGTTGGGACGTCATGTTACAGTTGTACATAACGTTGGTTAGGCCGCACTTGGAGTACTGTGTGCAGTTTTGGTTGCCGCACTACAGGAAAGATGTGATTAAGTTAGAGAAAGTGCAGAAAAGATTCACAAGGATGCTGCCTGGTTTGGAGGGCTTGAGTTATAAAGAGAGATTGGATAGGCTGGGTCTGTTTTCCCTGGAGTGAAGGAGGCTGAGAGGGGACATGATAGAGGTATATAAAATTATGAGAGGCATAGATAGGGTAGATAGCCAGAGTCTGTTTCCCATGGTAGGGGTGACTAAAACTAGAGGGCATAGATTTAAGGTGAGAGGGAGGAGGTTTAAAGGGGATCAAAGGGGTAAATGTTTCACACAAAGAATTGTGGGTATCTGGAATGAGCTGCCAGAGGAGGTGGTGGAGGCAGGAACAGTAGCAACATTTAAGAGGCATCTGGACAGGTACTTGAATGAGCAAGGCATAGAGGGAAATGGAATTGATGCAGGCAGGTGGGATTAGTATAGATAGGCATTATGGTCAGCATGGACGCGGTGGGCCAAAGGGTCTGTTTCTATGCTGTACGACTCTTTGACTCTATGACCATCTCCCCTTGACAGTCAATAGCATTACCATCGCTGAATCCCCCACTATCAACATCCTCGGGGTTGCCATTGACCAGAAACTGAACTGGAGCAGCCACATAAATACTGTGGCTACAACAGCAGGTCACAGGCTGGGAATTCTGCAGTGAGTAACTCACCTCCCGACTCCCCAAAGTTTGTCCACTATCTACAAGGCACAAGTCAGAGTGTGATGGAATACTCCCCGCTTGCCTGGATGAATGAGGCTCCAACAACACTCAGGAAGCTTGATACCATCCAAGACAAAGCAGCTCGCTTGATCAGCACCCACCATCCAACACCTTAAATATTCACTCCCTCCACCAACAACACACAGTGGCAGCAGTGTGTACCATATACCATATACAAGATGCACTGCAACAACTTACCTTTGACACTACCTTCCAAACCCGCGACCTCTTCCACTTAGAAGGACAAGGGCAGCAGACACATGCGAACACCACCATCTGCAAGTTCCCCTCCAAGCCACACACCATCCTGACTTAGAAATATATTGCTATTCCTTCACTGTCACTGGATCAAAATTCTGGATCTCCCTCTCTAACAGCACTGTGGTTGTACCCACATCAGATGGATTGCAGCGATTCATGAAGGCAGCTCAACACCACCTTCTCAGGGGCAATTAGGGATAGGGAACAAATGCTGGCCTTGCCAGCAATGCCCACAACACATGAAACTAATAAAAAAAGATAGGGTCCTCAACTTTGTCTGTTCCATTTCCCACACTTCTGCTCTCACCCCTTTCCCTACCTCCCAGAACCACAATAGGTTTCCCTTCCACCTCACCAGCCTCAATGGATCATCCTCTGCCATTGCCGCCACCTCCAAACACATCTTCCTGTCCTCTCCCCTATCAACCTTCTGAAGGGACTGTTCCTTCCATGACATCTTGTCCATTCCTCAATCACCCACAACATCCCCTCTTCTCTACATTGTGGAGACCAAATGCAGATTGGGTCATTGCTTTGAGAACACCTTCATTTAGTCCACAGAGCTTCCAGTCACCTGTCATTTCAATTCTCCACACTGCTCCCAATCTGACCGCTCTGTTATTGGCCTCCTGCAGTGTTCCAAAGAAGCTGAATGCAAGCTTAAGTAACAGCATCTCATCTTTTGATTAGGCACTTCACAGCCTTCCAGACTCAACAGTGAGTTCAACAATTTCAGATTGCAACCTCCGTCCCTTTTTTTATTTTCTTTCTCTTTCGTTATTTTGGGTATTATTTTTGTTTTCTGAAGGCAGCATTTCATGATTCTGCCATTCACACCTCCTCTAGATACGCCTTTTGTTTTATCATTTGTCCCAATACCACTCCTTTTTGCCTTGCAGCACTATCCCTTTTATCATTTAATCACTCCTGCCTTCCACCTATCACTGACCTTGCCTTTTGTTCTTTCCTCCCCTCCCACCTCACTTTCCATGCCTCTGTGCTTGCTTAACACCTGTTGCATCTCTGAGTTCCGCAGAAAGCTCATTCATCTGAAACATTTCTCTCTCCACAATGCTGTCAGACCTGCTAAGTATTTCCAGCATTACCTGTTTTTATTTTGTATTAAATGAAATGTTGTTTGGCATCATCAAAAAGTTATAGTTGCCTTCTGTAATATTATACCTGCAAAATAGTTATATAATTAAAAAGGGATAATTATGTTCAATATTTTACATTTTTGAGAAGTAATGACTTATTTACAGTTGTTTGTATATCTGCTGCAATATTTCAATGTCGAAATTCCTCCTCTGTTGAAGTGCAGATGTGCTTTCATCATTTCTGAAACCAACCCATTTGGTGTCCCTTTTTTGGCTATCTTTCTCCATCTTAGTAACTTGCTTTAACCCATTCTCTCACTAAGTGCAGGGCTATGGGGAAAGAGCAGGGAACTGGGACTAATTGGATAGTTCTTTCAAAGAACCAACACAGGCCCAATGGGCTGAATGACCTCCTTCAGTGCTGTAAGAATGCATAACTTATTTCAGTGTATCTCTTCTCACTAACAGAAGCCCTTGCAACTTGCATATATTTATTTTTCCTTTCTCATCTTAAATGAGGCCTAATGTGATTTTTACACGTCACCAGATGCCCTATGGTATTTTGCATGTGGCTGCCTCTGCAAAATAGTCTCTGAAGCAGGACAAACACAAACAAAGATTTACCCCGTTTTAAATTTATTTTCTTCCCTTTTTTTATTCTAATCATTTCATTTTTGTTCAATTACACCTCCTAACTCAGTAACCTGTGTTTTAAACTGTACTGTAACAAAAAAATCCAAAAACTTTAAAGGAAATTTGACTGATCAAATTAAGGGGATATTTCTGGGGACGATGATGCACTCTAGTCTCCCAAGTACCGACCTGTCGCCGAAGACCTCAAGCATACTGCAGGGTCACCCTATTCTCGTTTTTTACATTCTGTTACTTAATTATCCGTAAAGTGTTTTGGGACATTTTGAGGTCATGAAAAGTGCTGTACAGATGCAAGCCTTAAAAAAAGGCAACTAATATGGTGGCCATTCCTTTTCTATCCTTACAGGTGAAAGGTGTCACCACAACAAGTTGGGTTTTTCTACAATTATGCTCGTCTTAGCGCTTTATTTCGTTGCCATGAAATACTCTGGGTTTACTTCGCGATGAAAGGTCACAGACCTGAAACTCTACTTCTCTCTCCACAGATGTTACCAGACCTGCTGAGTATTTCCAGCACTTTCTGTTTTCATTTCCCACCTCCCGGGGAGAGAATTGTGATTACATTTTACAAGAGGCCCAGGCTGCGCGGTGGCCTTGCTGTCGTCGTCGTGCGTCGGTCATGCGCAGTGGTTGGCTTGCTTCGAGCGGCGGCGGCTACGGGCGCTGCTAACGTGTCACTGATTGAGCTTTGCTTGTCTCTCTCACAGCCATGGAAGACGAGGAGAGGCAGAAGAAGCTGGAGGCCGGCAAAGCCAGGGTAAGAGTTCGCGCTCCCGAGGCAGCGGGGAATGCTACAGCTGGGCGGGGGTGAAAGGGGAGCGGCGATGGGTTGGTGTCTTTCTGTTTTAAAAGGACCCAGTCGGTGGGCCGTCTCCAGGTGTAAAGCGATGCGTTTTACTGTCGTTCTGAGCTTCCTAATTGGATCCACAGGCTTTAGCCGACTGTAGTCGGGATTAGGCCTCTAATAATAGTGCCTTGTTTTGTTTACATGAGGCGAGAGGAGGGTGTAGAGCACGATTTAGGGCTTTATCAGCTGTATTTGAAGTAAACGTGTTAACCAGAATGAATACAAAGACATTTGCAAGAAGGACGTGCCTGCCAAATGGACAGATTGTACAGAGGAAATTAAACACGAAAAATTATTTTTCAAAACCGTGCATTTGTGAAAGTTTCTTTAAAATGTATTTTAAACGAGAACAGTTAGTTTCTCTTATCCGCATTATATTAAGTGTAACAGCTATTAACAATGCCAACACAATGCAATACATACTTTCTAAAGTCTAGTACATTGAAGATAAGACATCTGTGAAGGCTTCAGGGAAAGCTACTTGAGTGTAACAAGGTTGCAGAGCTTCAACAACTTCTGAAGTGTATAATTTGTTGCATACTTCCAGATTTAGAATTTTGTACTGCTAGTTAGTAGCCTGACCAACTGAAGTGATTCTTTTATGTCGTCATGCTAAAATGTTTGGTCAATTGGTTAAATCGTCTAATTATTGGCACCTATTGTTGAGAAATTACAAAGTTATACATTGTGTGTGAATAATGACAATTCTGTTTCTGTGCATGTTAAAATTTGCAGAATTAAGCACTTCAATATTCTATAGATATCCATGTATTTACTGATGTAAATGTTTTACATGTGGAACATGCATCACAGTGAAATTTAATTTATCATCTGATTGTGTTAAAGTTGTCAGAATTTGATCACTTTGCAGTGATATCTTGTCAGAAGTTAACTTATTCCTGCAAACGTATAGCATCTCATCATATCCGCGTAAGGTTCTGTGCCACTTCAAAACAGATGAATTACTGTTGTCATGAACGCAAACCTACCAAATGCAACGTTGCTGATTGGCAGGGCAACAGATGAAAAGTAGTCTTTTCTGTATGGTGAAAAGATAACTTCAAAGTTTGCCAAAACTGCAGTAGAAGTTGAGGAATACACAGTAAATGTTGAATTAAAATGGCTTAAATTGCTGTGCTGTGCAGATAAGTGTGACAACAGGAAGTTGATAGATTTGTTTTATTTATTTCTGGAATATGGCTGCCACTATTGAGGCCAGCATTTATTGCCCATCCCTAGTTGCCATTGAGAAGGTGGTGAACTATGCAGACTGTATGGTGAAGGTTTTGCCACAGTGCTGTTAGGGAGTTCCAGAGTTTGATAGAGGGAAGGTCATTGATGAAGCAGCTGTTGGGCGTAGGATACTGTCGTGATGAACTCTAGCAGCGATGATCTGGGCAGAATTGGCAGTAGCCAAATGATGTGGTATAATCATAGAATGGTTACAACACAAAAGGAGGCCATTTAGCCTGTCATGTCTGTGCCAGCTGTCTGCAAGAGTAACTTGCCTAATCCCACTCCCCTGCCTTTTCCCCATAGCCCTGCAAATTTTTCTCCTCAGGTGATTATTCAGTTCTCTTTTGAAAACCTCAATTGAATATATCTCCACCCCACTCTCAGGCATTGCATTCCAGATCCTAACCACTCGCTGCGTTAAATGTTTTTCCTTATGTCGCTGTTGCTTCTTTAGCCAATCTTAAATCGGTGTCCTCTGGTTCTGGATCCTTCGGCCAATGGGAACAGTTTCTTCTATCTATTCTGTCCAGTCCGCTCATGATTTTGAACACCTCTATCAAATCTCCTCTTCATCTTTTCTCCAAGAAGAACAAACCCAGCTTCTTCAACTTATTCACATAATTAAATTCCTCATCCCTGGAACCATTCTCATAAATTTTTTCTGTGCCATCTCTAATGCCTTAACATCCTTCTGAAAGTGTGGTGCCCAGAGCTGAACACAATATTCCAGTTGAGGCTGAACCAGTGTTTAATACAGGTTTATCATAACTTCATTGTTCTTGTACTCTGCTCCCCTATTTATAAAGCCTGGGATCCCATATGCTGTATTAACTGCTTTCCCAACCTGTCCTGCAATCTTCAGTGATTTGTGCACATATACTCCCAGGTCCCTCTGCTCCTGCACCCCCTTTAGAATTGTACCCTTTAATTTATATTACCTCTTCTCATTCTTCCTACCAAAATGAACGGCTTCACACTTTTTTGCATTAAATTTCGTCTTCCACTTACCCACCCATTTCACCAGCCTATCTATGTCTTCATGAAGTTTATCACTATCCTCCTCACAGTACTTCCAAGTTTTGTGTCATGTGCAAATTTTGAAATATTGCCCTGTATACCCTAGTCTAAGGCATTAATATACATCAAGAAAACCAGGGGTCCTAACACTGATCCCTGGGTACGCCACCATATACCTTCCTTTAGTTCGAAAAAAAAAACCGTTCACAACTACTCTGTTTCCTGTAACTCAGCCAATTTCTTATCCATGCTGCTACTATCCCGTTTATTTCATGGGCTCTAACTTTGCTGACAAGCCTGTTATGTTGCACTTTATCAAATGCCTTTTGGAAGTCCACATACACCACATCAACTGCCTCAACAACCCTTTCTGTGACCTCATCAAAAAGCTCAAGCAAGTTAGTTAAATATGATTTGCCCTTAACATTTGTGCTGGCTTTCCATAATCCATATTTGTCCAAGTGACTTATTAATTTGGTCCGGCATTATTGTTTCTCAAATCTTTATGAACACAAGAACATACGAATGAGGAGCAGAAGTAGGCCATTCAGCCCCTCTAGCTTGCTCTGCCATTCAGTAAGATCATGGTTGATCTGTTTTTGTCTCCAATTCCACATATACCCCTTTGATTCCCTTGCCTAACAAGAATCTATCTACCTTCACCCTAAAAGTATTCAATGACCCCGCCTCCACCACCTTCTGAGGCAGTGTGTTCCAAAGTCCCTCAACCTTTTGAGAGGAATAATTCTCCTCATTTGTCCTAAAAGAGCGACCCCTAATTTTAAAACCGTGCCCTTTGTTCTGGATTCGCCCACAAGAGGAAAAGTCCTTTCCACATCCACCTTGTCAAGACCATTCAGGATCTTTCAAACTTCAATCAAGTCTCCCTCACTCTTCTAAACTCCAGTGAAAACAAGCCCAGTCTGCCCAACCTCAGAAGACGACCCACCCATTCCAGGTATAAATCTAGTAAACCACCTCCAACGCATTTACATCCTTCCTTAAATATGGGGACCAAAACTGCTCACAGTATTTGAGATATGGTCTCAGCAATGCCCTGTATAACTGAAGCATAACATCCTTACTTTTATTTTCAATTCCTCTTATAATGAAGGATAGCATTCCATTAGCCTTTATTACTTGCTGTATCTGCATATTGTTACAATCAGGTGAGAAAGAGGTCTAGGGTTCCCTTTCAGCCTTCACCTGTCTTGCTGTAACAGGGTTTAATTGTAAACACACCGTGCTTTTAGCTTCCCCTTGGTGAATCCTTGTTCACCACTTTCCAAATAAAAGGCAAGGAAACCAGCACAACAGGTTTTCTCAGGTTTCAAGAAGAAAAGTTAAAATTTTATTAAACTTAAACTCTAACTTGGTTAACACCTATGGATACACGCGCCCACGCTAGCATACACATGCAATACACACATGCAGATAGAGACAGAAAAGAGCAGAAGAAAATAAAGTGGAAATGTTTGAGGCAATATCTGAAGAGTTTGTTACGGTTCTTCAAGCTTACTGTAGAGTGCTTGATTGTAGGTAGATCTTTTTGTTTGGGCTCAGTATTCTTTTTAAACCTTGTTCACTGTAGGAGACTTTTCTCTTGGGGTTCATGTGTTCTTTTGTGGGTTTTGGAGTTCCGTGAGAAAGAGATGGGAACAGACAGGGCAGGCTGTGGCGAGCCAGCCAGGAGAGGTCTTTTCCATCCAGGAGCAAAGAGCTTTCTGCCAGTTTAAAATCTGCAACGGCTAGTTAGTCATGTGACTAACTGGTCTGACCACGTCTGTTTGTGGTTTGAATTGGAGCAGGGAATAGCTCCTTTGTCTACAAGCACTGTCTGTTAATATGCAAAAATGTCTTTCCAGCCAGGGGCCTAGCAACCCCTAGTCACAGGCCTTCTCTTCTTCCCAGCAACAATTTGAAATTTAATGTCCATGTGGCGAAATTAATGTGCCTCATTCTTGGCAGGTGGATTCCTGCATGACAATACTAACTTTTTGTGACTCGTGGAGTTTGTTAGGACCGACCGCTCCAATCACAACCCCCAGTCAAAATATACCATTCTGATTGTGGTGGAAGAAACGCACTGTTAATTCAATCCCATCCCTCCACAGATTGCCTAACATATCATTTAAAACTTTTCAAATTAAAGAAAGACCCAGCCAAATTGTACCATTTATTAACCGCTGAATGAGGCTAATCAAACCAGGTGTCTTTAAATCAGCAAATTAACTATTTAATTAGAAAAACTAAATTCTTCAACACTACTAAAATATAAACAACGTTTAAAATAGAAAAGATTAGAGTCCTTTCAAATTTACACTCCTGCTGGAGGTGAAAAAGTCCAAAGTTGCTTAAGTTCTCACAGCCATCCGATGGGGAGAAAAAGGTTCTTCAACAGTAGAACAGTCCATTGTCTAATTCCAGCAGTAAGTGATGCTTTCCTTCTCCAGTGATGACCGCAGTAGATTATCAACTTGCAACCACTTTCAGTCTGGCTTTGAGGGATAAAAGATTGTCACAGTTTAACTTCCCTTCCTTCAGTTTAAATTATCAGAGATCTGTGTTTTGGCTTAACTTTGTTTTAGAATTTTGAGTGAGAATAATAAACAGACTAAATTCTCTTCCTTGAGTTGAAACACTCTGAGAGCTCTTCTTTCAGGTGCTAACACACAGCTGTCTGTCTCTCTGTGTCCTCTGTTAGAACAGGCTGTTTGCAATATAAGCCAGTTCAAAATTAAATGGTAACAAATGTATCTCCTGATGCTCAGCCCAAGTGGCTGTATCCAAAGCAATGAGAACCTTCTCAGTAACTCGAGGCCTGCTTATTAAAGCAGTACTGATCCTTTGCTGTCTTAACGATGCACCACATATTTCCCCCAAAAAACTACAGGATCATAACACCTCCGCCCCTGATGGGATGAAATGCCATCCCTGAAATGCATTTCATTACAGTGGATAAAAAAAATACAATTTGGAAAAAAAAGCTAACATTTTTTTCACATTTACAGGCATATGCTACTAATAATTTGCAGCATTCTCATTGCCATCCACATAGTTAAATCTGCGACAAAGCGTCAGCCATTACATTATTTTTTCCCAAAATGTGTACAACCCTCAGATGATAAGACTGTAACAACAGACTCCATCTAAAGATTCTAGCATTTCGGTTCTTAAACTTTTCCACAAATGTTAATGTGTTATGGTCAGTGTACATTCATATTTCCTTATAGTCCTGGCAGACATATACCTCAAAATATTGTTTCTGATGACAATTTAGTTTACTAGAAAAATACCCTACTGGCTTCTCTATGCTGGATTCATCATCTTGCAGTAGGACTGCACCAAGCCCCCAGGTCACTAGCATTGATTACTAATTTAAAGGGTTTAGTGAAATTTGGAAAAATTAACACCAACTCACCTACTACTTCATTAGTCACCTCTTTTAAGACCCTGGGTCAAAGCCCATCACGGCCCGGGGACTTGGCAGCCCGCAGCTTCATCGGCTTGCTCAGTACCGTTTACCTGGTGACTGTAATTTCACCTAGTTCCTCTCCTTTCCACCTCCTAGTTTACAGCTATTGCTGGAATGTTTTTGTATCCTCTATAGTGAAGGACTGAAGCAAAATATTTGATCATTTCTTTCACTATTTCCTTATTATCCTTATTAATTCCCGGTTCTCACTCTCTAGAGGATCAACACTCACTTTACTTTTTTCCTTTTTTAAATACCTGTAGAAACTCTTGCTATCCATTTTTACAATTCTAGCTAGCTTCCTCTCATACTCTAATTTCTTTCTTCTCAGTAACCTATTAGCCACTTTCTGCTGTTCTTTATATTCTGACCTGCCACATCTTTGCGCAATTATATGCTTTTTCCTTAAGTTTGATGCCTTCCTTAAATTCTTCAGTAACCACGGATGATGGGTCCACCCCTTAGAATTTTTCTTTATAGTAGGAATATACTTATCCTGAGTATTCTGAAATATCCCCTTAAGTGGCTGCCACTGCTTCTCTACTGATCTATCTGCTAGCCGAGTAACCTAGTTCACTTCAGCTAGCTCCATTTTCATGCCCACATGGTTGCTCTTATTTAAGTTTAAAGTACTAGTCTTAGAACCACTCTTCTCTCTTTCAAACTGGATGTAAAATTCAATTATATTGTGGTCACTGCTACCTAGCGGTGCCTTTACTCTGAGGTCATTCATTAATCCTGTCATATTACACAATACCAAGTCTGATATAACCTGCTCTCTGGTTGGTTCCAGAACGTGCTGTTCCAAGAAACTATCCCGAAAGCATTCTATGAACTTCTCATCCAGGCGACTATAGCCATTCTGATTTTTCCAGTTTATACTTAGATTAAAATCACCCACGATTATTGTCGCCCCTTTTCACAAGCACCCAATATTTCTTCTTGTATACTTCATCCTACATTGTGGTTACTGTTAGAGAGCCTGTCGACCATTCCCACTTGTGACTTCTGTCTGCCACTATTGCTCACCTCCACCCAAACCGATTCTACATCCTGATCTCCTGAACCAAAGTCATCTCTAACTATTGCACCAATGCCATCCTTGATTAACAGTGCTACCCCTCCACCTTTATCTAGCTTCCTGTTCTTCTTGAATGTCATATACCCTAAATATTCAGGACCCAATCCTTGTCATCCTGCAGCCACGTCTTCGTAATGGCTATCAGATCTTCAATGTGTGCTATCAGTTCGTCTACTTTATGAATGCTACGTGTATTTAGATACAGAGCCTTTAGTTTTGTCTTTTTGTTATCTTTGCAACATCAAGTCTTGACTTTTGGTGTGTTCTTAGGTTTTTTCTCTGTCCCTTCCTGCCATTCTCTGACCTTCATTTCCCGTATTACTGTTCCATTCTCCTGCCTTGACTCTACCCCTTGGTTTGCTATATCTACACAGGCTTGATCCCTCACCCCACCTTGTTTAATTTAAAACCCTCTCTACTTCCCTAGTTATATGGTTTGTGAGAACACTGGTCCCAGCACGGTTCAGGTGCAGACCGTCCCAATGGTACAGTTCCCACTTTTCCCAGTACTGGTGCCAGTGCCCGACGAACCGAAACCAGACCAGTCTTTGAGCCACGTATTCATTTCACTAATCTTATGTGCCCTCTGCTAATTGGCATGCGGCTTGCATAATAATCCAGGGATTATTACCCTTGAGGTTCTGCTTTTCAATTTGGTGCCTAGCTCCTCATACTGTCTAAGCAGAACCTCCTTCCTAGTCCTACCTTTGGTACCTACCTGGACCATGACCACAGGATCCTCCCCCTCCCAGTTCCTGTCCAGCCCTGAGCAGATATCCCGAGCCTTGGCACTGGGCAGGCAACACAGCCTTCTGGACTCACGCTCTCGGCTGCACAGAACAGTGTCCATCCCCCTCACTATACTATCCCCTACTACCTTTTTGCTCCTTCCACTTGAATGGTTTCCTATACCACAGTGCCATGGCCAGTCTGCTCATCCACCTTGTAGACTTCGCTTTTGTCCATATAGGTTGACAGCACTTCAAACCTGTTTGACAATTGCAAAGTCTAAGTCTCCTCCACTACTGTCTGCTCAGTCCCCTTATCTGCCTCACTCATGGTCACAGCCTCCTGACCCTCACTGCTGATCAAAACAGAAGAGCCTGTTCTAAGAGGTATGACCGTCTTCCAGAACAAAGTGTCCAGGTATTTCACCCCCTCCCCTTATGTTGCGCAGCGTTTGCAGTTCGGCTTCCAGATCAATAATCCTCATCTGGAATTCCTCTAGCTGCTTACACTTACTGCAGACACGTTTGTCCTGGACTGCCTTGGCATCCAAAAGCTCCCACATACCACAGCTGTAACCTAGCAGGTGTCCTGCCATTGTTACTTTCTTAATTAACACTCACTGTTTCTCACTGTCTGCTGCTGCTGTTGTGAACTGCCTGCTGGTCCCACTCTCACTCTCGCTGTGTTTGCCACCACCAAGGTTAAGTTGACTGGCCTATAATTGCTGGGCTTGGCCTTACACCCTTTTTTTGCACAAGGGTGTAACATTTACAATTATCTGGTCCTCTGGCACCACACCTGTTTCTAAGGAGGATTGGAAGATTATGGCCAGTGCCTCCACAATTTCCACCTTTACTTCCATAAGTATCCTTGGAGGCATTTCATCCGGTCCTGATGAATAATCAACTTTTAAGTACAGCCAACCTATCCAATACCTCTTCATACATTTTTAGCCCATCCAGTATCTCAACTACCTCCTCTTTCCCCATGACGTGGGCAGCATCTTTTTCCTTGGCAAAGACTGATGCAAAGTACTCATTTCGTACCTCAGCCATGCCCTCTGCCTCCATGCACAAATCCCCTTTTAGGTCATTAATCGGCCCCATTTCTCATTTTACCACCATTTTACTATTTATGTGCCTGTAGTAGAATTATGGATTCCCTTTTATGTTAGCTGCAAGTCTCTTTTCCTACTCTCTTTATTACTTTTTTACTTCCCCTCTGAACCTACTATATTCAGCCTAGCTCTCAATTATATTATGCACCCTTTTTCTGCTTGATCTTGCACTTTATCTCTTTCGTTATCCATGGAGCTCTGAATCTGTTTGCTCTGTCTCTCCTGCTCGTGGGAATGTACCTTGAATGTAACAGAGCTACCTCCTCTTTAAAAGCAGCCCATTGTTCAGTTACTGTTTTCCCTTCCAGTCTTTGATTCCAATTTACTTGGGCCAGATCCATTAAAGTTGGCCCTCCCCCAATTAATTATCTTTACTGTGTATTGTTCTTTGTCTTTTTCCATAGCTAGCTTAAACCTTATGATGCTATGGTCATAGGAACATAGAGTCATAGAATTATTCAGCACAGAAACAGGTCCTTCGCCCATCGTGCTGTGCCGGCCATCAAGCACCTAACTATTCTAATCCCATTTTCCAGCACTTGGCCCGTAGCCTTGAACGCTGTGGCTTTTCAAGTGCTCATCTAAATGCTTCTTAAGTATTGTGAGGGATCCTGCCTCTACCACCTCCTGCAGGCAGTGCGTAACATAGGAGCAGGAGTCCGCCATTCAGTACGATCATGGCTGATCATCCACTTCAATGCCTTTTTCCCACACTATCCGTATATCCCCTATGTCATTTGTATTTAGAAATCTGTCAATCTCTGCTTTAAACATACTCAATGACTGAGCTTCCTCAGCCCTCTGGGATAGAGAATTCCAAAGATTCACAACCCTCTCAGTAAAGAAATGTTTCCTCATCTCTGTCCTAAGTGGCTTCTCCCTTATTTTGAAATTGTGTCCCCTGGTTCTAGACTCCCCAACCAGAGGAAACATCTTAGCTGCATCTGCACTGTCTATCTCTCGAAGTATTTTGTAGGTTTCAATGAAAGCACCTCTCATTCTTCGAAACTCCAGAGAATACAGGCCCAGCTTCCCCAATCTCTCTTCATAGGACAGTCCTGCCATCTTGGCAACAAGTTGGTGAACTTTTGTTGCACTCCCTCTGTGGTGGTAATATCCTTCCTAAGGTCAGGGGACCAAAACTGCACACACTACTCCAGGTGCGGTCTAACCAAGGTTCTATACAATTGAAACGAGACTTCACTACTCTTGTACTCAAATCCTCTTTCGATAAAGGCTAACATACCATTAGCCTTCCTAACTGCTTGCTGCACCTGCATGTTGGCTTTCAGTGATTTATTGACAAGGACACCCAGGTCCCTTTGTACATCTACACTTTCTAATCTCTTACCATTTAAGAAATACTCTGCACGTCTGTTCCTTCTACCAAAGTGGATAACCTCACATTTTTCCACATTATGTTCCATCTGCCACGTTCTTGCCCACTCACTTAGTCTGTCCAAATCCCCTTAAAGCCACTTTGCATCTTCCTCACAACACACCTAGTTTTGTGTCATCTGCGAACTTGGAAATACTACATCCAAATCATTGGTTGATGTATATATAGTAAACATCTGGGGCCCAGGTACTGATCCCTGCCGTACCCCACTAGCCACAGCCTGCCAACGTGAGAATGACCTGTTTATTCCTGCTTTCTGTTTTCTGCCTGCTAACCAATCCTTAATCCATACCAGTATATTACCTCCTAAACCATGTGCTTTAATATTGCTAACCAACCTCCTCTATAAGACTTTACCAAAGGCCTTTTGAAAATCCAAGTATACCATGTCCACCGACTCACCTTTATCAATTCTGTTAGTAATATTCTCAAAAAAACTCCAGTTTGTCAAACGTAATTTTCCATTCATAAATCCATGTTGACTATGCCCAATCAGATCATTATTAACCAAGTGCCCATTTATCACATCCTTTGGAATAGATTGTAGCATTTTCCCAACGACTAATCCTTTTGCCAACAGGTCTGTAATTCCCTGTTTTCTCTCTCCCTCCCTTAAATAGTGAGGTGACATTTGCAATGTTCCAATCTGCAGGAACTGCTGCAGAATCTATAGAATTTTGGAAGATGATCACCAATACATCTATTAGCTCCACAGCTACCTCTTTCAACACTCTGGAATGTAGAATATCAGGTCCTGGGGACTTGTCAACCTTCAGCCCCATTAATTTCTCCAATACCTTCTTACGAATTTCCTTCAATTCTTCATTCCCCCCTAATCCCTTGGATCTCTAATTCTGGGAGATTTCTTGTATCTTCCTCAGTGATGATGGACACAAAGTAATCATTTAGCTTCTGTGCCATTTCTCAATTCCCCATTATAAATTCTCCTGACTCTGCCTGTAATGGATCCACATTTGTCTTTGCCAGAAGTTTCCTTTTTACGTACCTATAGAAGCTTTTACAGTCTGTTTTTACAATTTTTGCTAATGTGCATTCATATTCTATTCTCTCTTTCTTTATCCATTTCTTCGTCCTGCTTTACTGTATTCTAAAATCCTCCCAATCCTCAGGTTTGCTACTATTTCTGGCAGCCTTATTGGCCTTTTCTTTTAATCTTATACAATCCTTAGCTTCCTTTGTTATCCGCGGTTGACTGCCTTTACTTTTGGGGTTTTTGTGCCTCGAAGGAATGTATAGTTGCTGTAAGCTATGTCATAATTCTTTGAAGACTATCCATTGTTCTATGAACTGTCATACCTTGTAATGTATTTTCCCAATCTATCTCAGCCAGTTTGCCCCTTACACCTTCATAATTTTCTTTGTTCAAATTTAGCACCCTGGCTTCAGATTGAAGTACCTCACTTTCAAACATAATGTAAAATTCTATCATATTATGGTCACTCATCCCTAAAGGTTCTTTTACAACAAGATTAATTAGTCCTTTATCATTACATAATATTAGATCTAAAATAGCCTGTTCTCCAGTTGGTGCCTCAACATACTGCTCTAGAAAACCATCCCTAACGCGCTGCAGAAAGTCGTCCTCCACAACATTAGTGCTCATTAGGTTTACCCAATGTATATGCAGATGGAAGTCACCCTGATTACTGTATTAACTATTGTGTTACGACCAGGGGAGAAAGGTTTCTAGGTGTCCCTCCCGACTGTCACCTGGTCTTACCGTGACAGGGTTTAATTTTACACAAACCATGTTTTTAGCTCCCCCTTGGTATTTATTGTATTTAGAGATACAGCACTGAAACAGGCCCTTCGGCCCACTGAGTCTGTGCCTACCATCAACCACCCATTTATACTAATCCTACATTAATCCCCTATTCCTACCCCTTCCCCACCTTTCCTCAATTCCCCTACCACCTACCTATACTAAGGGCAATTTATGATGGCCAATTTACCTATCAACCTGCAAGTGTTTGGCTGTGGGATGAAACCGGAGCACCCGGCGAAAACCCACGCGGTCACGGAGAACCTGCAAACTCCGCACAGGCAGTACCCAGAATTGAACCCAGGTTGCTGGAGCTGTGAGGCTGCGGTGCTAACCACTGTGCCGCCCACTGCTTTCCAATTATAAGGCAAAGAAACCAGCACAAACATGGTTTTCTTAGGTTTAAAGAATAAAAGTTGACATTTATTAAATTTGAACTTAAACTCTAATTTGGTTGACGCCTACAGATACACGACGCACCTACACTAACATGGAAACGCAATATACACATGCAAATAGAGACAGAAAAGAGCAGAAGAAAAATAAAGTGGAAAAGTTTGAGGCAATATCTGAACAGTTTTTGTCACGGTTCTTCAAGCTCACTGTAGAGTCGTTGATTGTAGGTAGGTCTTGCTTTTCGTTGGGGCCCAGTATTATTCTTAAACCTCGTTCGCTGTAGGAGACTTTTCTCTCTTGGGGTTCATGTGCCTTCAGTGGATTCAGAGGCTTGAGAAAGAGATGGGAGCAAACCGGAGAGATCTTCTCAGTCCAGGAGCAAGCAGACTTTGAGTTCAAACTCTGTGGCTAGTTTAAATAACCCTGGACCAGCCAGTTAGTTATGTGACAAGCTGGTCCAACCAGTCTTGGCCCCTGTAGATTGCATCACCCCAGCAGGCCCTGGAATGCACTTCCCTACACCCTCACTGTCTGTCTGTTGATTAACATCCATTGTGGGCTGAATGTGTCAGGGAATGGTCCTTTGTTTACACAAGCACCGTCTGTTAGTATGCAAATGTTTTCTCCAGCCATGGCTGACCTGTTCAAGTCATTTCCTTGCTCCAGCAACAGCTAAAAGTCAATGTTCATATGACAAAACCAATGTGCCTCCTTCATGGCAGGTGGGGACCTGCATGACATATACTACATGCTTCTCTAATCTCCTGATTGATGCATGCCCCACACTACCATGACTGGTGGCCTATAAACAACTCTTACCAATATTTTCTGCCTCTTGATTTTTAACTCCACCTAAACAGATTCTACATTTTGTTCTTCCGATCTGAGATCCTCCCTTCGTAATGTACTGATCCCATCCCTTATCAGCACATCACCACCTCCTTTTCCTATTTGGCGCTCCTTCCTAAATGTCGAATATCCTTGAATATTCAGTTCCCAGTCTTGGTCACCCTGTAGCCACGTTTCTGTTATGGGTATTAGATCATGCTCATTTACCTCAATTTGTGCCTTTGAATCATCTACCTTGTTGCAAATGCTGCGTGCATTCAGGTAGAGTGTCCTTAACCTTGTCGTCTTGACATTTTGCATGCTAAGCCTAGTGGATGCTTGCCTTTGTTTTGCCTCCCTTCTAATGTCATTTGCTACTTTTCTATCTCCTGTTACCAGCTTTACTTCCTTCCAATTTGAGCTACCCCTCAGGTTCCCATCCCCATTGGGGAGTGTAAACCCTCCCCAACAGCACAAGCAAATCTCCCTGCGAGGATGTTAGTTCAGGTCCTGTTAAGGTGTAGCCCATCCATCTTGTACAGGTCTCACCTGCCCAAGAACCGGTCCAATGCCTCAGAAATCTGATGCCCTCTCTCCTACATCAATTCTCCAGCCACGTGTTCAGTTGATCAGTCCTCCTATTCCTGTGTTCGCTAGGAAGTGGCACTGGGAGTAATCCTGATTTAACTGCTTTAGAGGTCCTGATTTTTAATTTCCTTCCTAACTCCCTAAAATCTGTTGTCAGGACCTCATCCCTCTTCGTACCTAAATTATTGGTACCAATGTGGGCCACGACCTCTGGCCGTTCACCCTCCCCCAGAAGGATGTCCTGCAGCCGCTCCATGACATCCTTGACCCTGGCACCAGGGAGGCAACACACCATCCTGGAGTCACGTTTACTGCCAAAGAAACACCTGTCTGATCCCCTGACAATCGAATACCTGATCACTATTGCTCTTCCACTCCTCTTCCTCCCCTCCTGTGCACCTGAGCCACCCATGGTGCCACAGACTTTGCTCTGGCTGCACTCCCCTGAGGAACCATCGCTCTCACCACCATCCAAAATGGAAAACCGATTAGCAAGCAAGATAGACTCGGGACTCCTGCACTACTTGCCTGGTTCTCTTAGACTGCCTGGCGGCCACCCATTCCCTCTCTGCCTGCATGCTGCTAACCTGCGGTGTGACCACCTCCCTAAACGTGCTATCCATGTAATCCTCTGATTTACGGATGCACAACATTGACTCCAGCTGTTGCTTAGTTCCGAAACCTGGAGCTCAAGCTTCTGCAGCTGGTGACACTTCCTGCAAATGTGTTCGTCTAGGACATGTGCTTCCATGACTTTCCTCATACCGCTGGATGTACAATCCACTTGGTGGAGCTGACCTGCTGTAACGCAACTTTAAAATTTTTTTATTACAATGAGAAGTAAGATATCTTACCAGTTACTTACCAATCAGCTTTTTCCCCTCTACCAAAGAGAGGGGCAGCTACTGGAGGCTGAAAAAAGGTAAAAGAAAGAAAGGAGCCCCACCCTCCCGCACCAAACTCCCACTTTACACTCTATGCACTCAAATTTATTTCCTTCTTAATTTATAGTTTCTTACCGAACTCCCTCAATTATCAAACTCCCTTCTTCACACTCTGTGCCCTCCAGCAGCACTCAATGCAGACAAGCAGCACTGAGTCCCCTGAACTTATACTCTGAAAACAATGCTGTGTCAGCCCTGCTAGAACGCTGCTTAAGCTCAGAACCAGTTGAAGCTAGCCATCTAATTAACTAGCTACAGCTACTCTGTTAGTATACCCCTGTTTAAAACTGCAAGAAATCTAAGTTACCTCTTAACTGAAACAGGAATTTCAATTAATTGCTAGATGTAAACAAAACAAAAACTAGTCTTGACAGATTAACGCTTAATAGTCACTCACTTACCAAACCCCCTTCTTCACACTCAGTGCATTGGCATAAACTGGTGCATTCTCCATGGCATAACCTCTACCAGAGTCCACTTGCCAACCAGTCAGTACTCTCTTCTCATACAGTATAAATTTGTTTATCCCTTACATTGGTATTCTTGCAAGTTGTCCTAATGAGTGCAAGACGAAAAGCTTTGACAAAATGTCTCTATTTTCAGCAATACTCAAGTTCTGTACTATCAAACGACTATTTTTATGCTCTATATAATTCTTGCATCTGTCCGTAATTTCTTTGCAAATTTTTTCCTCAATATCCTTCCCACTAGTTGGTGGCCTATAGAATATCCCCTGCTATGTAATGGTACCTGTATTGTTTCTTAGTTCTAACCAAATAGATTCTGTCTTTGACCCCTCTCGGTCTTCCCCTCTCCAGCACTGCAATGTTCTCCTCAATCAATGTAGCTACCCCTCCTCATTTCCTTCCTTCCCTACCTTTCCTGAACACTTTGCATCCAGGAATATTTAGTATCCAGTCCTGCCCTTTTTTTGATCCAGGTCTCTGTTATCGCCACAACATCATATTTCCTTGGCAATGGTTTTGTCCATTGGTTAAGCTGGTTCTTAAAGGATGAAGTTAACCTTTAATGCCTTGATTTGGAGCAAAATGGAATTTTCCCGCTCAACCTGTATGATAGTTATGAAAATATGTCTGCTTGTCCATCTGTAGTGTTTAACTTCTGCTTACCATAAAGAACCTTACAAGATCACTGTTGGAAACAACCCTCAAGCCCTGGAAATTCTTCATCTTATTGACACTTATTGTTTTTTGTTGATTTGTCCTGTTTGAAAGATATTTGGAAGTTAGCATTAGCAACATGAGATATATGCAAATTAATGTGGTCCCCGAGGCTCTGTGTTGTGCACCTACATGATTCATGAAGACACTTCAATTTACAGGAGGAAGATGAAAATTGAGACTATGTTCCTTTCTAGACGTCTTATAGAGATGTCACTCAAAGCTATTTTGCAGTTTGCACAGATTTTCCACATTTATTTTTAGGTTGTCACATTTATTTAAGTATTAAAACTTTACACCTGTATCACCTGTAAGATGAAGACATAAACCCTATACAATTCAACAAGAAATGTAAGTGACTAGAAAAAAAAATTGAATATACAGTTCTAATTGCCACATCTTATTCTAGGAGCATAGGAAGATAGGAACAGGAGTAGGCCATTCAGCCCCTTGAGCCTGTCCCGCCATTCAATGAGATCATGGCTGATCTGCGGCCTAACTCGATATACCTGCCTTTGGCCCATATCCCTTAATATCTTTGCTTAACAAAAATCTATCTATCTCAGATTTAAAATTAACAACTGTTCTAGCTTCAACTGCTGTTTGTGGGAGCGAGTTCCAAACCTCTACCACCTTTTGTGTGAAGAAGTGCTTCCTAACATCTTTCCTGAATGGGTCTGGTCCTAAGTTTTAGATTATGCCCCCTAGTTTTAGAATCTCCAACCAGTGGAAATAGTTTATCTTTATCTAGCCTGTCTTTTCCTGTTAATATCTTGAAGACTTCGATCAGATCACCCCTTAACCTTCTAAATTCGAATGAAAACAGGCCTCATTTGCGTAATCTCTCCTCGTAACTTAACCCCTGTAGTCCAGGTATCATTCTTGTAAACCTACATTGTGCTCCCTCCCTGGCCAATATATCCTTCTTAAGGTGTGGTGCCCAGAACTGCTCTCAGTACTCCAAGTGGGATCTAACCAGGGTTTTGTACAGCTGCAGCATAACCTCTGTCTTTATACTCCAATCCTCTGGATATAAAGGCTAGCATTCCATTAGCCTTTTTTCTGCACTTGCTCATGGAATTTTAAAGATCTATGCACCTGAACCCCCAAGTCTCTTTGGACATCCACTGTACTTAACCTCTTCCCTTTAGAAAGTACCCTGCTCTATCCTTTTTTGGTCCAAAATGGATAACCTCACACTTGCCCATATTGAAATCCGTCTGCCACAGTTTTGCCCACTCACCTAGTCTGTTAATATCTCCTTGCAATTTTATGCTATCATCTAGACTGTCTACAATGCCACCTAACTTTGTATCATCAGCAAATTTGGATATATGACTTACTGTGCCATCGTCCAAGTCATTAATGAATAAGGTGAATAATTGAGACCCCAACACAGATCCCTGCGGGACACCACTAGTTACATCCTGCCAATCGGAGTATTTACCCGTTATCCCCACACTCGGTCGCCTACCACTTAACCAACTTTCTAACCATGTCAATAATTTGCCCTGAACTCATGGGCTTCTACCTTAGTTAACAGTCTCTTATAACATCCATGGACACTCCCCTGTCCACTACCTTAGTCATCTCTTCAAAAAATTCAATGAGATTTGTCAGACATGACCTTCCCGTCATGAATCCATGCTGGCTGTCCCTGATTAACTGAAATTTTTCTAGGTGTTCAGTCACCCTATCCTTGATTATAGACTCCAGCAACTTGCCCACCATAGATGTCAGGCTAACTAGTCTGTAATTTCCTTGGTTCCCCCTTTCACCCTTCTTAAAAAGTGGAGTGACGTGCAACTTTCCAATCCAGAGGGACCACTCCTGAATCTAGGGAACTCTGAAAGACTATTGTTAAGGCATCTACAATGTGCTCCCCTACTTCCTTTAACACCCTCGGATGGCAACCATCAGGTCCTCGGGATTTCTCACTCTTTAGTTCCATTAATTTCCTTGTTACTGATTTGCTTACGTTAATTGTATTAAGTCCCTGTCCCCTATCGGCTATTAATTTTTTCGGGACTTCTGGCAAGTTATCCTCCTTTTCAACTGTAAATACTGAGGCAAAGTAATTGTTCAATATGTCTGCCATTTCCCCATTACCAATGACAATATCTCCTATTTCAGTTTTTGGTGGGCCTACATTGCTCTTGACCACCCGTTTTCCCTTTATGTAACTATAAATTTCTTATTGATTTTGATGTCCCTTGCAAGTTTCCTTTCATAATCTCTTTTAGTAGCTCTCATAAGCTGCTTTGTGACACTTTGCTGGTCTTTGTATTGATCCCATTCGGTCAGATCTGTGCTGCGTTTTGCATTTTTGTAAGCCATTTCTTTCTGTTTTCTGCTATCCCTAATCTCTACAGTTGTCCATGTCTGTTTTTTCTGTGAAGTGGAGCATTTTTCTGTTCAGTATATACTCGCTCTGTATTTCGTTAAATGTTTCTTTAAATATTCTCCACTGTTCTTCAGTCGTTTGACCTATTAACAGATCTATCCAGTTTACCGTGGACAGTCTCTGTCTCATCCCGTTAAAGTCAGCCTTACCCAAGTCTCAAATTCTAGTAGCTGATTCGTGCTTTTCACTTTCAAACGCTACCTTGAATTCGATCATGTTGTGATCACTATTTGATAAATGTTCACGCACAGTTAGGCTACTAATTAAATTTGGCTCATTACTCATAACTAAATCTAATATTGCCTGTCCCCTTGTTACATCTAGGACATATTGCTGTAGCAAACTATCCCGGACACATTCCAGAAATTCACTACCTTTCCGACAGGTGCTACTCTGCCTCTCCCAATCTGTGTGCAAGTTAAAATCCCCCATTAATACTACTCTGCCTTTGTTACACACTTGCCTGCTTTGTGCATTTATACAATCTAATACCTCAGAACTGCTACCAGGGAATCTATACACAACACCCATTACAGTTTTAGATCCTTTTCTGTTCCTCCGTTCCACCCATAAGGTCTCCACTGGATGCTTTCCCCTCATTATGTCCTCCCTCACCAATGAGGTGATATTATTTCTAATCAGTAAGGCTACTCCACCCCCTCTGCCATTTTCCCTGTCCCTCCTGTAAACTTTATAACCAGGTATATTTAGTTCCCAGTCCCGATCATCCTGCAGCCACGTCTCTGCAATGGCCACCACACCATAATTTTCCATTTGAATTTGCACCAGCAGTTCATCTAGTTTATTTCTTACACTCCATGCATTTGTATATTGAACTCTTATTTGGCTATACCCCCTAACCTGTCCCTCAGCACTGATGCATTATTCGCCTGTTTATTATTTCTCTCTTCTGGTTTAACCAGTATGCTTCTTGCAGTTTGGTAACAATCAGCCTCACCACTAACCTGCACTCCTACCTTCTCCTTTAACTTCCTGTTTTTCCATGCAACTGAACCCTCCTCGCCACTATTTCGTTTAAAGCCCTATCTGCAGCCCTAGTTATACGATTCGCCAGGACTCTGGTCCCAGCATGATTCAGCTGAAGCCCATCCCATCGGAACAGTTCCCTCCTACCCCAGTACTGGTGCCAATCTTCCACGAATTTGAAACCATTTCTCCCACATGCATTTACCTCTTTAATCTTATTGACCCTTTGCCAATTTGCTCATGATTTAGGTGATAATCCGGAGATTATTATCTTTTTGGTTCTCCTTTTTAATTTAGCCCCTAGCTGTTCATATTTGTTATCCTTTGTGGCTTTGGAATCACATCTGACTGGTGAAAGGGTTGTCAGAGAAGCTGAATCATGTAAATCTTAATTTGAACATTTACCTTTTAATCTCGCTTTGTTGCTGTACAGTATAGAACCACAGAGGAAGCTGATCAATTCTGTGCCAGGTTTGTTAGCAGTCTACATTTTTGAGTGAGTATAAGTACTCACTAGTTCATCTGGTACTAAACTGGTACTTTTGAAAATGTGCTGGTAGTTTCTATTGAGGGAGGGGAGGAGTGACAGGATCAGCACTAACAATGCAGCATTATATATTGTCTCATTAATTTCTTTTTGCATTGACTGCAAAGAAAACTGGTAGCACATCAGCGTCACTTAAGATGACATGCATGTTAGGGTCCAATGTCACTATTTCCGTTTCATTTATGTCATGCCATCTTTGAGTTCAGTGCGACTGTTGTAAATAGAATTTAAAGAAATTAAGTACCTATTATAAAATGATATGTAGCTGGCAGTGAATATAACAAACATTCAACTTTGAGATTCTAGCTTTCAGAAACAGCTTAATGTTTTATGAATTTCATTAGTGAAGCTCATCAGAACTGTTTGATTTGAAATAGCATTTTGTCAACCATCTATTATACTATATTTCTACTCACCAATTTTTAAAATACATTTTTATGTTAGAGAATACGTTTGTTTCTCGATCCTGTCAGGATTATCCTGGGTTGGAGGTCATTCTGAATCTATACCAATACTAATACTGCTTCAATTTTCTCTTTTTAAGATTGTAATGACATTGGAAAGCATATTGTGTAAAGTCTACTCAAGTAATGGAGGCCTGGCATAGTCCAATTTAGTTAAGTGAATCACTGTTTCATATTGGATTGCTTATAAGAATGTAGGAACAGGAGTAGGGCATTCTGCCCCTCAAGCCTGTTCTACTTTCAATGAGATCATGGCTGATCTGTACCTTAATTCCATCCCATCTGCCTTGGCTCCATTATCCTTCTATACCCTTGTCTAGCAAAGATCTATTTTGGATTTAAACTTATTGAGCTAGCATCTACTGTACTATCCACACTTGTACTATGCTTTGCATGAGGGCAATAAACATGCTGGTCTGTGGGCATAATGTGGGGAATAGGACTGACTGGATTGTAGAGATGGTCTCAATGGGCTGAATGACTTCCTTCTGTGCTGTTATGACTGTCTTTTCTCCTGAATGGCCTGGCTCTGACTTTAAGGTTATGTCCTCTTGTGTGAGACTCCTTTACCAGCAGGGAAATGTTTCTCTCTATCAATTCCTTTCAACATCCTAAAAACACCTCAATCAAAGCACCCATTAACCTTGTATATTCCACAGATTGTACAGAAAGTTTATGCAAGCAACAAAATCATTACCACTGAAAATGTAATAGGAAATATTCTGAAATGTAAATCCTCACATGGAATTTTTTTTAATAAGCTATGGTTTGAAATGGTGCAACATTTTATCCAGAAGGGAACTGTACAATGTGTAAGCTTGGCAAAAGAGAATACATATAATGGAATTAATTTCTATAATTCACTTCAGAGTTTCAGTTTCTGTTAGCCGAAGCATTTAAGCTGCACTGCAATCTGTAACTGTAAGATCTTATACAACTATATTAAAGGTTCTATTGATGGAAAATTTGATCAAAACTTTTTATATTTTTCAGCTTGCCCAATTCCGGCAACGGAAAGCTCAGACTGATCTTCAAAATCCTGGAAAAAAGCAGAAGAAGAAGAAAAAAGTAGCAAGCAAAATGGAGGAACAAATGCAACATGTCTCAGCTAAGCATCAGCCGCAAGGTGTTAAGACTAGTGCAGAGAGAGGACCAGCGGGGGATGGTGCAGAGTTCATAATTAATAGGATTTTACACAGTGGAAATATAATCAAACAGGACCAGACCTATACAGTTGAGGTGAGAGCTACTTGTGTCTTGTTTTCCTTCAATTGAATAAAATGTGACGTATTAGTAAAAGTTTGTTGATATGCAGTGGGGAACCATGAGTATTGTGTGCTCTCACTGGCATTAACCTATCTCTCCCTCTGTAGGAGTGTCTTCTGACATTTGAGAGAGGGGTCGGGTTGTACGGTTCTACAGTAAGAGGGACTAAAAGCGTGATATTTTCCCATTTCCAGGCTGAGTTCATACATCATGTGTTCTGGTTGGCATGTGTCCCACAAAGTACCTAATCCACATATTTGTGGTTGGATTAGAATTTTCTCATAATGGGAAAGCGGAATACATCTTGCCACTAGCGGAAGGAGTTGTTGGCCACTGGCTTCCAGGTGTTCAGAAAAAGTGACCTAACCCAAAAACACCCTCGTAAGGGTGGGATGGCTTTCGAGTGCCCCAGGCGACCATGTTGACCTGTACTTTGTGTGTCTTGTATTTGAAGTTTGTTAAATGACTGTAGGATTATAAACAAAGTGTACGCTCTTATAACTGCACTGCTGGGATTATAAACCACTATTATATAAGTGTGAAAACTAGTGCATAATTATTTTTGTAATGAGCAGCTTTTTAATTAAAAACATGGTGTTATCTGACGAGCTAATTGCTAAATATTTTCCTGATTTTTGAATTGAAATGTAGGAAAGAAATTCACACCACAAAAAATATTTATATCATTTTGTTCTCATAAGGCATTGATCATTGTTAGACTATGGGGATGCATAAAATAACATTCCTTACATTATTCGTGTTTATTGTGGATTTTGAAAGATCACTTCAACATGACCAAGGATGGGAAATGAACATCCAGGGGTATTCAGTATTTAGGAAGGACAGACAAAAAGCAAAAGGCGGTGGAGATACATTGCTGGTTAAAGAGGAAATTAACGCAATAGCGAGGAAAGGTATTAGCTCTGACGATGTGGAATCTGTATGGGTAGAGCTGAGAAACACTAAGAGGCAAAAACATTAGTGAGGGTTGTATATAGACCCCCAAACTGTAATGGTGATGTTGGGAATGGCATTAAACAGGAAATTAGCGATGCATGCAATAAAGGAACATCTGTAATTATGGGTGACTTACATCTGCATATAGATTGGGCAAATCAAATTAGTCTCAATACCGTAGAGGACGAATTCTTGGAATGTATATGGGATGGTTTTCTGCACCAACATGTTGAGGAACCAACTAGAGAACAGGCCATCCTAGACTGGGTATTGTGTAATGAGAGAGGAATAATTGACAATCCAGTGGTGCGAGACCCCTTGGGGATGAGCGACCATAATATGATAGAATTCTTCATCAAGATGGAGAGTAACGTAGTTGATTCTGAGACAAGGGTCCTGAATCTTAGTAAAGGAAATTACAAAGGTATGAGGCGCGAGTTGGCTATGACGGATTGGGAAACGTTACTTAAAGGGATGACGGTGGATAGCAAATGGCAAACATTTAAAGAGCGCATGGATGAACAGCAACAATTGTTTAACCCTGTCTGGCGCAAAAGTAAAACGGGAAAGGTAGCCAAACCATGGCTTACAAGGGAAATTAGAGATAGCATTAGATCCAAGGAAGAGGCATATACATTTGCCAAAAAAAACAGCAAACCTGAGGATTGGGAGCGGTTTAGAATTCAAAGGAGGACAAAGGGATTGATTAAGAAGTGGAAAATAGAGTACGAGAGCAATCTTGCGGGGCACATAAAAACTGACTGTAAGAGTTTCTATAGGTATGTGAAGAGAAAAAGATTGGTGAAGACAAATGTAGGTCCCTTACAGTCAGAAACAGGGGAATTTATTATGGGAAACGAGAAATGGTTGACCAACTAAATGCATACTTTAGTTCTGTCTTCACAAAGGAGGACGCAAATATCACACCAGAAATGTTGGGGAACACAGGGTTTAGTGAAGGAGAGGAACTGAAGGAAATCAGTATTAGTAGAGAAATGGTGTTGGGGAAATGGTGGGATTGGAGGCCGATAAATCCCCAGGGCCTGATGGTATGCATCCCAGAGTACTTGAGGAAGTGGCCCCAGAAATAGTGGAAGCATTGGTGGTCATCTTCCAAGATTCCATAGACTCTGGAACAGTTCCTCCAGATTGGAGGGTAGCTAATGTAACCCCACTATTTAAAAAGGGAGCGAGAGAGAAAGCAGGAAATTATAGAGCAGTCAGCCTGACGTTGGTAGTGGGGAAATTTCTAGAGTCCATTATCAAAGTTTTTATAGCAGAGCACTTGGAGAACAGTGGTAGAATCGGGCAGAGTCAGGATGGATATACGAAAGGGAAATCATGCTTGAAAAATCTACTAGAATTCTTTGAGAATGTAACTAGTAGAGCTGATGAGGGGAAGCCAGTGAATGTGGTTTATTTGGACTTTCAGAAGGCTTTCGACAAAGTCCCACATAAGAGATTAGCGTGTAAAATTAAAGCACATGAGATTGGGGGTAGTGTATTAGGATGGATAGAAAATTGGTTGGCAGACAGGAAACAAAGAGTAGGGATAAACAGGTCTTTTTCCAAATGGCAGGCAGTGACTAGTGGGGTACCGCAGGGATCGGTGCTTGGACCCCAGCTAGTCACAATATCTATTAAGGATTTAGATGAGGGAACTAAATATAATATCACCAAATTTGCAGATGACACAAAACTGGGTGGGAGGGTGAGTTGTGAGGAGGATGCAGAGAGGCTACAGGGTGATTTGGACAAGTTGAGTGAGTGGGGAAATGCAGGGCAGGAGCAGTATAACGTGGATAAATGAGGTTATCCGCTTTGGTAGCAAAATCGGGAAGGCAGATTATTATCTGAACGGCTATGAACTGAGAGAGGGGAATATGCAGCGAGACCTGATCGTTCTCGTACACCAATCGCTGAAGGTAAGCATGCAGGTGCAACAGGCGGTAAAAAAGGCAAATGGTATGTTGGCCTTCATAGCGAGAGGATTCGAGTACAGGAGCAGGGATGTCTTGCTGCAATTAGACAGGGCCTTGGTGAGGCCACACCTGGAATATTGTGTGCAGTTTTGGTCTCCTTATCTGAGGAAGGATGTTCTTGCTATAGAGGGAGTGCAGCGAAGGTTTACCAGACTGATTCCTGGGATGGCGGGACTGATGTATGAGGAGAGATTGAGTCGATTAGGATTATATTCGCTGGAGTTCAGAAGAGTGAGGGGGGATCTCCTAGAAACCTATAAAATTCTAACAGGACTTGACAGGGTAGATGCAGGAAGGATGTTCCTGATGGTGGGGGAGTCCAGAACCAGGGGTCATAGTCTAAGGATACAGGGTCAACCTTTCAGGACTGAGATGAGGGGAAATTTCTTCACCCACTGGTGAGCCTGTGGAATTCGCTAGTACAGAAAGCAGTTGAGGCCAAAATATTGTATGTTTTCAAGAAGGAGTTAGATATAGCTCTATATTTATATATAAAGCAGGAACAGGTTAATGAGTTGGATGATCAGCCATGATCATCATGAATGGTGGAGCAGGCTCGAAGGGCCGAATGGCCTACTCCTGTTTTCTATGTTTCTATGTACTGTTTGCAGCAGTCAAACATTCTAATTGAAAACACGAATATTTTTGAAAATGTTTCTCTAGAAAAGAAGATAATTATTTTTTCATTTGTGAGGACAGGGTGATTAAAGGAGGTGTTTTTTTGAGGCGATGATGACTTTGGTTTTGAAAGAGTGGGAAAGTATCAGGTGAAAGAACACTTCACAGTGTCATCCGGCATGGTGACCAGGATGAGAAGCTGAGTGATCAATTTGGTAGTAATGCAGATAAGAGAGAAAGAGGCCTGCCATGTGGATGAGATGAGCTTCAGGCATTTGGAGAAATGTCAGAAAAACTAGATAGTTATGTGGCTTTAGGGGTAGGATAAGTGGAGTTTGAGGGAATGTTTGGCTTGGTGGACAAGGTGGAAGAGGAGATGCAGCAGATGAATGGATGGTCTTGCTCTTAGTTGAGGCCACAGTTTTCTTGCTATTTCTGAGGAAATTCAAAGATGCGTCTAAGGTAGAATTGTTTGGGAACTTTGGATCTGGAGAAATTGGGGCACGATGGGTATTGTCTGGTGTCCAAAGTGGGCGTCTACATTTTTGGTGTCAGACGTCTGTCATGCCCAGTAAAGACCTATCATGTTCCTAACTTAAGTTATGTTTTTTTTTCCAATGTGGACTCTTTGTCCACTTTTTTTTAAAAAGGAAAAGTCAATTTCAATGTGCTGCAAAGATGGCTGCTGAAGGTCAGATGACCTGACCTGTGTATCCAAAAACTGCCTCACTGTCTCAAAAGGACAAAAGGATACATTCGGACTAAGAGGTGTTAACTACACCCATCCTGAAACCATCAAGGGACACTCCTGAATTGAACGGTTCTTCGACAAAGAAAGGTGTGAAGTAGCCACATCAACAGAATGGTACCCACCCAGACATCAATAGATAACCATGGATTTCACATCCTGGTCCATTGTGTGGTTACAGCAGGGAAGAAGGCCATGTGTCAACTAACAGACCTGCTAATGTGATAGATTTTGACCTTAAAAGGTAGCCCTCTGGTGACAGCATGAAGATCACAACAACAGAAAGCAGTCCTGCAAGAGCCTGTGGAAAGAGATCTAGCCAAAACAAGGAAGAAGCCTTGCTGCTAATTCTACACTTCAACTTGCTGCAGCGGAGAACTGAAAGTGACTGCTACCTCCAGTCTGAGGTCTTAACTGCCAGAAATCTACAACACCTCAACAAGTTCAAGACTACAAACCCCTACATACCAAACAAAAAACCTCTTTAAAAGTGATTGTCCTCAGAAGATTAATCAGGTTTACAATGAACCACAAACACCTACCTCACTTCAAACCTCTTGCCCTTTTCCTCTCCATCTATTTGTGTGCGTGCATGCGTGCCCATCCGTCCGTCTGTCCTGGGAGTTGTGTAAAAATAGGTTTATTACCTACAGGAAAACTTGTAATTTGTCTGTTTATTTGACCCTGAACAACACTTGGGCTAACTTGGTTAAAATACAATTGCAGTCAGTTAAAATACCACCTGTCTGTAACCCCTCATATTGGTGAAGGTGTTGGCGCAGGAAGAGTGAATGGCTGCTGGAAGTATGCAGAGCAGGCAGATTATTGATATCAATCAGCGTGCAACTCTGATTTGATGCCAGCGGTGCCATTTTAGGAGCTCATGGTTCCAGCCGACTCCCTGTCTTCACCTGACACAGCTGAGCATGTGTTCAGCGGGTGGAAGGCCTAACCCCTGCCACAAGTGCTATTTAAAGAGATCATCAACTGCTTACAGGTTAGTTGATTTTCTTCTGGCTGTTGCTTTGATTTTACAAGTGTTTGGTGCTTTCTATAGTTTAAAATTGTTCAGGTCTACAGGGAGTGGTATGGCTGGTGCTCAATGAATTTTTGCTGACTTCAAGACTTCTGCACAAACCAGTGGCTCCCAGAAATGTGTGCACTAGTAGGCATTCCCCTTGGAATACAACATGACTTGGAGAATAAACTGCTGGAAGAGAGGGCAGGAGGGGAGAAGGGCTGTCAATAGGTGGCCATATCCTTCCAGGCTGTTCAGGGAACAATTCTCTGAACCTCAGCAAGGAACATGTGTGACATCTGTGCTTCTGTAAGGATGTCCTCAGTGAAATCTACCACCTGCTGCAGCCACAGTTGTCACCTCAGAATAGGGCAAAAACTGGACTGCAGTGGCAGTGAAGGTGACCATGGCAATGAGCTTTTATGCGTCTTGCTACTTCCAGACTGAAGCTGGAGGTATTAGCAACATCGCGCGGTTTGCTGTTCACTGTTGCCTGAGGGAAATTACTAATACTCTCTTCGTTGAGAGCTAACAACATTTCATTTTCTCTTACTGGATACATGCAAGCGAAGCAAGCACATGGCTTACCCGTGGTGTAGGGTATCAACACAAAAGTCCGACTGTATCAGGCCTGTGTCCTCAGTACCTTACTCTATGGCAGCGAGGCCTGGACAACGTATGTCAGCCAAGAGCGACGTCTCAATTCATTCCATCTTCGCTGCCTCCGGAGAATACTTGGCATCAGGTGGCAGGACCGTATCTCCAACACAGAAGTCCTCAAGGCGGCCAACATCCCCAGCTTATACACACTACTGAGTCAGCGGCGCTTGAGATGGCTTGGCCATGTGAGCCGCATGGAAGATGGTAGGATCCCCAAAGACACATTGTACAGCGAGCTCGCCACTGGTATCAGACCCACCGGCCGTCCATGTCTCCGCTTTAAAGACGTCTGCAAAGGTGACATGAAATCCTGTGACATGATCACAAGTCGTGGGAGTCAGTTGCCAGCGTCCGCCAGAGCTGGCAGGCAGCCATAAAGGCGGGGCTAAAGTGTGGCGAGTCGAAGAGCTTTAGTAGTTGGCAGGAAAAAAGACAGAGGCGCAAGGGGAGAGCCAACTGTGTAACAGCCCCGACAAACAAATTTCTCTGCAGCACCTGTGGAAGAGCCTGTCACTCTAGAATTGGCCTTTATAGCCACTCCAGGCGCTGCTTCACAAACCACTGACCACCTCCAGGCACTTATCCATTGTCTCAAGATAAGGAGGCCAAAGAAGAGGGTATCATTGACTACACGGATATTGCTTTGCAGGTGCAGCGTGTCAACTCTACCCCATGCTGCAACTGAAAGGGATTCCACATCCTCAATGTCCATCTGGTCTGTGACCATATGCCGAGAATCATACAACTCTGTGCCCAGTATCCTGGCAGCAGTCATGATGCCTTCATTCTGCGTCCATCTGCTGTGTCTGCTGCATTTCAGCCATCATGACAAGCCAAATGGTGGATACTGGGCAATAAGGGACATTTACTGATGACATGGCCAGTGATTTCAGTGCACAACCCATACACGTGCGCGGCCACGCTGCCACATAAAATGTGACAGCAGACCATTGGTGTGCTGAAACGACGCTCCTGTTGATTGGATTGCTTTGGAGGAGCCCTGCAGTACTTGGCAGATCAAGTTTCAAGATTCGTGGTAATGTGCTGCGTACTGCGCAACCTCACCATCATGAGAGACAGCCCTTGCCACCAGCTATATGGCAAACAGCTCAGGAGCAGGCAACCTAGATGGTCCTTTCTGGCTAGGCTGTCTGAAGAATGCATCCCAGTATGATTCCTGTAACTACAACCCCAATTCCCCATTCACTAACTGTCCCACAACCTACCTTCCCTCTATCGCTACCATCACCGTGTCTGTTTGGCCGCAATGCAAAAATAAAAGCCACCACAAAATAAGCATTTGAAATGACCTCATTTATGAAACAAATCATTCCAGATTGCGTTGAAAAGTTAACTTTTCAGTCACCTTTGTGCATTCCCTTAGTGCCTGTCTTCCATGTGCCTTTGCCTGCCCTAGTGCTCTGTGGCAGTGTTACCCCAGTGGCTGCAACATGGCTGATGGAAGGCTGCTGACATTCAGTGGAGGAGACTGCAGATGGCCTTGGACAACAACCTCAAGCAGCTTTGGGCGTAGAAGGCCCGGCTGCAGAATGTACCATCTTTGCATGGACAGCAGCAGTCTGGGCTGTCTGGCAGGCAACAGCAAAGGGAGCTGCTGGAGTGGCAGGGGAGGGAGAAATGCGTGCTGTCTTCATGAGAGAGGATGGTAGGTTTGTGTTCCATGGAGCCACTGCCACAACCTGCCGGATGGCCCCTCAGCAATCCGAGTAATCTGTTGAGGATAGATTGGTGGACTGCTGTGATACCCTGCATGTCCCTTTCAACATTGTAATCCACAGTCATCATTGCAGCAATAGACCTTGCATGCCTTCAGTCTGACCTTCCATTGCAGCACCCGAGTTCTGGTGGAAGCTAAGAGATTGGCCATCAGACACTGTATTGTGGTTGGGTCCACATGTGTGCTGATAGAACTCCATTCTTGAAATAATGGGCTCCAAGCTCTGTGCAAAGCCCTGTGCAAAATTGGTGCTGGACTCCTCCGTGCTCTTTGATGTCGACTGCAAGATTTCTGGCAGGCTTCCCAATGCACCATTTTGTTGTGCCCGCCCATGCACCACCTTCTGTGGGCTGCACCATTGGAAGTGATCAACAGAGTCCTCTGTAGCAGGGCTTGTGTGCGACCTCACCCTCTGAGTTGGCACCTGCACTATCCTTGCCCTCAGCCCTGGCTGCAGTCCAATATCCCACCATCTGCGGATGTCTCTATATTCTCTGAGCTGTGTGCAGTATCTGAACTGGTGGCTGCATGATGGTGCTGTGTCTTTATCATCGCTGTCTTGCTGTTCCTGCACTGCCTGGTCAGGTTGTACTACATGGGTTCTGAAAGGAGAAAGGCACAAGGGTAAGGTCGTGGTGCAAGGAGGGGGAAAATAAGAGGTGTACGCTTATGCCATCTGCAGCTCGTAAATCAGAAGCGTGTGGGATGTGAACAGTAGGATTAGGTCAGAGGATATCATCTTGGATAGTTTCAATCCCTCTACTGTCCATGTCCTTTGCAATGGACATCCCAATAATGACCAACACTGTCTCCTCCATGGGGGTCAGGACATTCAGGCATTTCTATCCCCCTCTGGTTAGCTCCTGCTGCCTCCAAATGTGCATCACTTTGTCTTGCAAGAGAGAGGGAAGTGTGTCAGTGGGTGTCAGGCAGTCAGTTTGGTTGTTGGGCCTGTCAGGATTGGATTGTGGTTGGAAGTGTGTGCAAACTGTGAGCTGTGGGTGTGAGGCTTTCAGCAGTGCTAAGTGAATGAGTGTGCAGTGTGGCATATGAATGTTAGGGATGAGCACTAGGGACCATATAGTTAATTGTAACATAATTTAGTAAGGATTTATTCAGTATTTATTTGAAATTAATTTATTAATTAGTGCTAGAAATGTCAGTTAGAGGGGTAAAGTGCTTCACCTGTGAGATGTGGGAGGTCCGTGACCCTTCCAGCGTTCCGGACGACTACATCTGCAGGAAGTGTACCCAGTTGCAGCGCCTCACAGACCGCATGGATTGGTTGGAGCAGCAACTGGATGCACTTGGGAGCATGCAGGTGGCAGAAAGCATCATAGACAGGAGTTTTAGAGAAGTGGTTACACCCAAGGTGCAGGTAGATAGATGGGGCAGGCAGTCAGTGCAGGAATCCCCTGTGGCTATCCCCCTCTCTAACAAGTATACCATTTTGGATACTGTTGCGGGGGGGGGGGGGGGGGGAATGGATGGCCTATCAGGGGAAAACAACAGCAGCCAGAGCAGTGGCATGACGGCTGGCACTGTTCAGGGAGGGACAAAGCGCAGAAGAGCAATAGTTATAGGGGACTCTATAGTCAGGGGCACAGATAGGCGCTTCTGTGGACGTGAAAGAGACTCCAGGATGGTATGTTGTCTCCCTGGTGCCAGGGTCAAGGATGTCTCTGAACGGGCAGGGGGCATTCTGAAGGGGGAGGGTGAACAGCCAGAGGTTGTGGTACACATCGGTGCCAACTACATAGGCAAGAAGAGTGACGAGGTCCTGCAGGGGGAGTTAGATAGAAAGTTAAAAGACAGGACCTCTACGGATGTAATCTCGGGATTACTCCCTGTGCCACATGCCAGTGAGGCTGGAAAGAGGAAGATGGTGCAGCTAAACATGTGGTTGAACAGCTGGTGTAGGAGGGAGGGTTTCAGATATCCAGATCATTGGGATCTCTTTAGGGACAGGTGGGACCTGTACGAGAAGGACAGGTTGCATCTAAACTGGAGGGGCGAGGTTTGCTAGCATCACTCGGGAGGGTTTAAACTAGTGTGGCAGGGGGGTGGGAACCAGAGCAGTAGGACAGCAGGTGAAATAACTGAGGGGGAACTAGTAAATAAGGCCAGTAAGACTAAGAGGAAGAGCAGACTGGTGGTCTGAAGTGCATTTGTTTCAATGCAAGAAGTATAACAGGTAAGGCAGATGAACTTAGAGCTTGGATTAGTACTTGGAACTATGATGTTTTACAGAGACTTGGTTGAGGGAAGGACAGGATTGGCAGCTAAATGTTCCGGGATTTAGAAGCTTCAGGCAGGATAGAGGGGGATGTAAAAGGGGTGGGGGAGTTGCCAGCCTCACTGGTTAAGAAGAATATCACAGCTGTACTGCGGGAGGACACCTTGGAGGGGTCGTGCAGCGAGGCAATATGGGTGGAGCTCAGGAATAGGAAGGGTGCAGTCATGATGTTGGGGGTTTACTACAGGCCTCCCAACAGCCAGCGGGAGGTAGAGGAGCAGATATGTAGACAGATTTTGGAAAGATGTAAAGGGAACAGGGTTGTAGTGGTGGGTGATTTTAACTTCCCCTATATTGACTGGGACTCACTTAGTGCTAGGGGCTTGGATGGGGCAGAACTTGTAAAGTGCATCCAGAAGAGCTTCATGAAACAATATGTAGATAGTCCAACTAAGGAAGGGGCCGTATTGGACCTGGTATTGGGGAATGAGCCCAGCCAGGTGGTCGAAGTTTCAGTGGGGGAGCATTTTGGGAGCAGTGACCATAATTCCGTAAGTTTTAAGGTACTTGTGGATAAGGAGAAGAGTAGTCCTCGGGTGAAGGTGCTAAATTGGGGGAACGCTAATTATAACAATATTAGGCAGGAACTGAAGAATTCAGATTGGGGGTGGCTAATTGAGGGTAAATCAACATCTGACATGTGGGAGTCTTTCAAACATCAGTTGATTTAATCCAGGACCAGCATCTTCCTGTGAGGAAGAAGGATAAGTTTGGCAAGTTTCGGGAACCTTGGATGACGAGGGATATTGTGAGCCTAGTCAGAAAGAAAAAGGAAGCATTTGGAAGGCTGGGAACAGATGAAGCACTTGAGGAATATAAAGAAAGTAGGAAGGAACTTAAGCAAGGAGTCAGGAGGGCTAAAAGGGGTCATGAAAAGTCATTGGCAAACAGGATTAAGGAGAATCCCAAGGCTTTCTATACGTATATAAAGAGCAAGAGGGTAACCAGGGAAAGGGTTGGCCCACTCAAGGACAGAGGAGGGAATCTATGTGTGGAGCCAGAGGAAATGGGCGAGGTACTAAATGAGTACTTTGCATCAGTATTCACCAAAGAGAAGGACTTGGTGGATGATGAGTCTCGGGAAGGGAGTGTAGATAGTCTGGGTCCTGTCGTTGTCAAAAAGGAGGCGGTGTTGGGTGTCTTGCAAAGCATTAAAGTAGATAAGTCCCCAGGGCCTGATGGAATCTACCTCAGAATACTGAGGGAGACAAGAGAAGAAATTGCTGGGGCCTTGACCGAAATCTTTGTATCCTCATTGGCTACAGGTGAGGTCCCAGAGGACTGGAAAATAGCCAATGTCGTTCCTTTGTTTAAGAAGGGTAGCAAGGACAATCCAGGAAATTATAGGTCGGTGAGCCTTACGTCAGTGGTAGGGAAATTATGAGAGAGGATTCTTCGGGACAGGACTTACTCCCATTTGGAAACAAATGAACTTATTAGCAAGAGGCAACATGGTTTTGTGAAGGGGTGTTCGTGTCTCACTAACTTGATTGAGTTTTTTGAGGAAGTGACGAAGATGATTGATGAAGGAAGGGCAGTGGATGTTGTCTATATGGACTTCAGTAAAGCCTTTGACAAGGTCCCTCATGGCAGACTGGTACAAAAGGTGAAGTCACACGGGATCAGAAGTGAGCTGGCAAGATGGATACAGAACTGGCTCTGTCATAGAAGACAGAGGGTAGCAGTGGAAGGGTGCTTTTCTGAATGGAGGGATGTGACTAGTGGTGTTCCGCAGGGATCAGTGCTGGAACCTTTGCTCTTTGTATTATATATAAATGATTTGGAGGAAAATGTAGCTGGTCTGATTACTAAGTTTGTGGAAGACACAAAGGTTGGTGGAGTTGCGGATAGTGATGAGGATTGTCAGAGGATACAGCAGGATATAGATCGGTTGGAGACTTGGGCGGAGAAATGGCAGATGGAGTTTAATCCGGACAAATGTGAGGTAATGCATTTTGGAAAGTCTAATACAGGTGGGAAGTATGCAGTAAATGGCAGAACCCTAAGGAGTATTGACAGGCAGAGAGATCTGGGCGTACAGGTCCACAGGTCACTGAAAGTGGCAACACAGGTAGATCAGGTAGTCAAGAAGGCATACGGCATGCTTTCCTTCATCGATCGGGGCATAGAGTATAAAAATTGGCAAGTCATGCTGCAGCTGTACAGAATATTAGTTAGGCTACACTTAGAATGTTGCGTGCAATTCTGGTCGCCACACTACCAGAAGGATGTGGAGGCTTTGGAGAGGGTACAGAAGAGGTTTACCAGGATGTGGCTTGGTCTGGAGGGCATTAGCTATGAGGAGAGGTTGGATAAACTCGGATTATTTTCACTGGAACGACGGAGGTGGTGGGGCGACATGATAGAGGTTTACAAAGTTATGAGTGGCATGGACAGAGTGGATAGTCAGAAGCTTTTCCCCAGGGTGGAAGAGTCAGTTACCAGGGGACATAGGTTTAAGGTGCGAGGGGCAAAGTTTAGAGGGGATGTGCGAGGCAAGTTCTTTACACAGAGGGTGGTGAGTGCCTGGAACTTGCTGCCACGGGAGGTGGTGGACGCAGGTACGATAGCGACGTTTAAGAGGCATCTTAACAAATGCATGAATAGGATGGGAATAGAGGGATACGGTCCCCGGAAGTGCAGAAGGTTTTAGTTTAGACAGGCATCCAGATCGGCGCAGGCTTGGAGGGCCGAATGGCCTGTTCCTATGCTGTACTGTTCTTTGTTCTTTGATGTCGCAGCTTGAGTTCAGGGTTTCAGAACTTCAGCAATAGCTGAAATCATTGTGTTGCATCTGCAAGACTGAGTTTTGTGGATAGCCATTTCTAGAGATTGTCAGCCCGTGGCTTAAAGGTGTGGAGACCGAGAGGGAATTGGTGACTGCCAAACAGTAAAGCCGGAACTGACAGGTAGTGCAGGAGTTCCCTGAGTGCATCTCGCTGTTCAACCAGTATTCAGTTCTGAATACTGGTGAGGGTAATGGTTCCTGAGGGGAGTGCAACCAGAGACAAGTCAATGGCACTGGGCGGGGGTGGCAGGAGAAATATTCGGAAAGTAATAATGATGGGGGTACAATAAGGGAAATGATAGGTGAACGGACAGTTGTTTCTGTAGCTGCAGACCTGATTCTAGGATGGTATCTTGCCTCCCTGCTGCTGTGGTCAAGGATATCACTGAGCAGCGGCAGGTCACGCTGAGGGGGGAGGGTGAATGCCCAGAGGCCACAGGCAAATATCCTTATCAATGACATTGGCAGAAAGAGGGATGACGTCCTGCAAGCAGATTTTAGCGAGCTCAGTAAGAGACTGGTATGCAGTACCTCAAAGGTAATAAGCTCCAAATTACTCCTGTTGCCAAGCACTAATGAGTACAGAAATAGGAGGATAGAGCAGATGTGTGTGTGGCTGGATTAGATGGTGCAGGAGGGAGAGCTTTAGATTCCTGGGATATTGGGACGGGTCTGGGGGAAGTGAGACAGGCCAGACAGATTTCACCTAAACAGAGCTGGGACTAATGGCCTCGTGGGGAGGGTTTAAACTATCTTGGCAGGGGGGGAATGGGAATCAGGATTTAGCATTTGGAAGTATATACAAGGCGCACAAAGGATTGGGAAAAGCCAAAATGCACTTGAGTAAAAAATAGTAAGGTATTAGGTGGGGTCGGACTTGAATAAAATGCAGTAAGGTTTAAATTAGATTTACAGTGCCTCTATGTAAATGCACATAGCGTGGTAAATAAAGTTGGCCACTTGCCGATGCAAATAGCCATAATGGAATATGATGTTGTGGTGACAATGGGGGCCTGGCTCAAAAAAGGGCAGGACTGGGTACTAGATATTCATGGATACAAGGTGGTCCAGAAAGATAGGGAAGGAAAGAAAGGAGGAGGGCTGGCTGTAATGATTGAGGAGAATATCACACTACTGGAGAGAGAGGAAATCCTAGAGGGGTCAAGGACGGAAGCCATTTTGTTTGTTAAGAAACAAAAGAGGTCCATTATGCTCGTTGCATTCTATAGGTTACCAGCCAATGGGAAAGATATAGAGGAGCAAATTTGCAGGGAAACTACAAAAGGTGCAAAATCTATAGAGTAATAATGGGGGACTTCAATTATCCTAATATAAACTGGAATAGAGGGGAAGAGTTTCTGAAATGGATTCAGGAGAATTTTTTTGTTCAGTATGTTTCCAGTTGAATGAGGAAGGAGGCATTGCTGAATCTGATTTCTGGGGAATAAGGTGGATCGAGTGTTACTCAGGGAACCTTTGGGGATCAGTGATCGTAGTATCATAAGGTTTAAGTTAGACATGAAAAAGGACAAAGAAATCTAAAGTAAGAATATAAAAATTGGAGGAGGACCAATTTCAGTGGAGTGAGAATGATTCTAATTTACCTGGGACAAATCCAAAGATTGACAGGCAAAATTCTAATGTATCAATGGGCTGCCTTTAAAGAGTTGGTTCATGTACAGTTGACGGACGTTCCAACAAAGGGGAAAGCTAGGGCAACCAAAGCCAGAGCTGCATGGATTATGAGAGAGATAGAGAGTAAGATGAAGCAGAAAAGGGGGGCGCATGACAGCTGTCAGGTTGATAATACAAGTTGAACTAGGCTGAATATAGGAAGTTCAGAGAGAGAGCGTATAAGCGAGTGGCAGTCAACATAAAGATTCCAAAAAGCTTCTGAAGCATGTAAATAGGAAAATGGTAGTAAGAGGAAAGGTGGGGCTGATTAGGGTCAAACAGGAGATCTGCATGGAGGCGAAGGGCCTGGCTAAGATACAAAATGAGTACGTTGCACCTGTATTTACCAAGAAAATTATATTACCGAAGTCTTAGTGAAAGAGGAGGCAGTTGAGGTACTGGATGTGCTAAAATGTGATAGAGGAGGTAATAGAAAGGCTGGCTGTACTTAAACGTTGATAAGTTACCCGAGCTGGATGGGATACGTCCAAGGATGTTGAAGGAAGTAAGGTGGAAATTGTGGAGATACTGGCCACACCGACCAGGTTTCTTTAATGAGCAACAAAATGATCAGCTTATTATAAAACAAAACATAACCAGTAACAAAGCAAAGCATTAACACACCAATAGAAATACGAAAGTTCCCTTTTTAAAAATTCCCAAATTACACATACACACTGGAAAAAATACAGACACTCACTCTGCAGAGGACTGTTGCAAAAAAAAGGCAAAAACCCGGGTTCAATTCCAGGTACTGCCTGTGTGGAGTTTGCAAGTTCTCCCTGTGTGCGTGGGTTTCCTCCGGGTGCTCCGGTTTCCTCCCACAAGTCAAAGGACTTGCAGGTTGGTAGGTAAATTGGCCATTACAAATTGCCCCTAGTATAGGTAGGTGGTAGGGAAATATAGGGACAGGTGGGGATGTGGGAGGAATATGGGATTAGTGTAGGATTAGTATAAATGGGTGGTTGATGGTCGGCACAGACTCGGTGGGCTGAAGGGCCTGTTTCAGTGCTGTATCGCTAAAAGCGACTTTAGCCAAATACCTGCTAATTCTTGATGACAAAATAATGGAAGGAAGTCATCCGGGTATACGGAGACAGGTCACTGGGATCGTTTCAGAAGCAGTCCATTCTGGAGATGTCGAAAATTATTCTAGCAGGCTCTCCAGGGAGAAATGTAGCATCAAGGTTTTTCTGCCAACAAACACTTGAGTCACAGGATTTTTTTTCCCCAGCTTCTCTGGAACTATACAGCACCAGAAATTTTTTACTCTTCCACATTGAATCTTGGTAGGATTTCTTCAAAAAGGTAGAGAAGGTGGTGAGCTGGGTGATTTCTTTTTCCTTGGCCGGAAAACACCAACTCTCTTCAAACAGTTCCCACGACAACTAACTGAAAACAATGTTCAAACCCCAAACAGAGTCGACCTCCTGACTTCCATAAACCTTGACATGTGGCTTCTCTGTAACAATTTTCCCCAAGTCACCAAGGGTTCTGAAATAAAAACAAGAAATGCTGGAACCGCTCAGCAGGTCTGGCAGTCTCTGTGGAACCCTTCCGAAGAAGAGTCACTGACCCGAAATGTTAACTCTGCTTCTCTTTCCACAGACGCTGCCAGATCTGCTGAGTGGTTCCAGCATTTCTTGTTTTTATTTCAGATTTCCAGCATCCGCAGTATTTTGCATTTATTTTAGTGTTTAAATTCACCAAGGGTTCTGCTGTTTTCTGAGCCCAAATCACAGGTGGCTTTCAAACAACGTCTTGTCCTGTCGGTGAACTTGGTTTAAAAAAACACATCCGTGGAATCTTTTCAGTTTTAACACAGTCCTCAAAAAAAGTTTTTAAAATAATAGAAGCACGTTCGTAACCCTTGTAGGAATGAAACCTCATTTTTAAAAGCGTTTCATTGCAAAGAGTAAAAGAAACGCGTTTACACACACATTCCCATTCACTCTTTACCTGTAGCTAATACAGTTTGGCTTTGTACCATCTTTGCATTTAGATAACTCAAAGCAGTGTTAGATTCTAGACAAAGCACCCACAATTCCATTATTTTTATTTCCCACAATTTAGATAATCTTTAAGTAATGTTGTAATAGTAAACTCCATCAGTCTAGTCTGGTATTTCAGTTTTTGAATTGTTCACTAAGGCTAGGGGATTACGATCAGTATATTACCAGTGTGTCTCTGTAGTCGTGGCGGATATAGACTTCAAAATGCTTAAGAGCAATAAGCCCAGGATTTCTTTTTCTATGTATTGAATATCTTTTTTGGTGTTGATTTAGCTTTTTGGAAAAGAATTCCACTGGCCTTTCTATGCCTGACTTATCGTCTTGTAACAGGACTGCACTGACACCCAGGTTACTAGCTTCAATTGCCATCTTGAAGGGCTTAGTAAAATTTGGAGCGGCCAACTCTGGTTCACTAATCAAATGGCTTGCAGCCTCTCATAAGATGCTTGGCACTCCCTTGACCACTCAACCTTGATTTTCTCTTTTTTGTAGCAAATCTGTCAGTGGAGTAGCTATAGGACTAAAATTTGGTACAAACTTGCGGTAGAAACCACACATCCCCAAAAACTTCATGATTTCTCGCTTAGCCTTAGGGGCAGGGAACTCCACCAATGTTTGTACTTTTGCTGTTCTTAGCAACACTTGACCTTGCTGTATTCTCTGCTCGAGATAGTTACTCTCACTTTTGCAAATTCATTTTTGGCAAGGTTTATCACCAGATCAGCCAATTGTAATTTTTCTAACAGAGCTTCTAGTTGTTCCAAGTGGTACTTCCAAGTGTCAGTGTATGCCAGCACATTGTCGAGGTAAACCACACAGTTAGGAACACTGGCTACCACTTGGTTCATTAGTCTCTGGAAAGTGGCTGGGCACTTTTTAGCATGAATGGCATCACTCGGCATTGGAAAAGACTGTTTGCTGTGACAAAGGCTGATATTTCTTTAGCTCATGGTGTTAAAGGAACCTGCCAGTATCCCTTTAACAAATCTATTTTTGTAAGAAACGTGGCACTGCCCACTCTGTCAATACAGTTTTCCAAGCGAGGAATTGCGTAGGAGTCTGCCTTTTTGTTACTGCATTAACCTTTCTGTAGTCTATGCAGAATCTAGTTGAACCATCAGGTTTAGGCATGACTGGGGAACTCCAACTGCTTTGACTGGGTTCAGTTAGGTGGTTTTCCAGCATGTATTGGATTTCTGCTTTCCACTGGGCCTGTTTCCCTGGACTTTAAGTGATAAGGATGCTGTTTTATAGGAAAGGATTCCCCTACATCCACATCATGTATGGCTAAGGTTGTACATCGTAGCTTGTCCCTACAGACTTCTTTAAATTCTGTGAGTAGCCTTGTTAGGTCTTCTCGTCGTTCTTCATCTAAATATGAAAGCATAGTGTCCAATCTCCCTCAAAATTCAGTATTAGCTAACCAGATAGTAGGAGGTTCAATTTGAGAATGATTTAGGCCTCCTTCTGCCTCATCCTCACTATCCCTTTCATCCTTCACTGTCTCTGCTACCTGACATACTTGTGCTTGCTTATCCTCCTCCTGACGATGATATTGTTTTATCATATTGATATGACATAGCTGATTCTTTTTCCGGCAATGTGGGGTGTCAATCAAATAATTTACTTTACCAGTTCTCTTGACCACTTTATATGGACCACTGAACCGTGCTTTCAGCGGTTCACCCTGTCAAGGCAGTAATACTAACACCTCATCCCCTGGTTGAAATGTTCGGGTCTTGGCATGCTTGTTTGCTAATTTCTTCATGGTTGAGAAGCTTTCACGTGTTCCTGAGCCACTTTACAGGCTCTCGTGAGCGCTCCCAGAACGCAGATAAATAATCTAACACAGAAGATTCGTCCCTCTGTTCTTCAAAACTTTTCTTTAATTAGCTTTAGAGGACCTCTTATCTCATGTCCATAAACTAGTTCAAAAGGACTAAAACTGGTTGGCTCATTAGGTGAATCGCTAGTGGCAAACAAAAGAAATTCTAGCTCTTTATCCCAATCATAGGGATATTCATGACAGTATACCTTGATCATCATTTTGAGGGTATGATGGTACTGTTGTAAAGCTCCTTGTTCTGTGGGTGGTAGGCTGAAGACTTTGACTGTGTTATACCCAAATTAGTCATAACTTCCTGGAAAATTTTAGACCTAAAATTGGAACTTTGATCTGACTGGATCTCAATCATTAATCCATATGGAGTAAAGAACGGGGTTAACTTCTCTACCACTATCTTAGCAGAAATTGTTCTCCAGGGAATGGCCTCTGGGAACCGAGTAGCTATATCCATGATAGTGAGTAAATATTGATGTCCCGCTTTTGTTTTCGATAAAGATCCTGCACAATCTACCAACACCCTACTAAATGGTTCCCCAAAAACTGGTATGGGAATTAGAGGTGTTGGTTTTATGGCAGGTTTGCAGTTTTCACACAATCTGGCACGTATGGCACGTTTTACAAAACTGCACCACATCCATGGAAAAGCCTGGCCAGTAAAAATATTGACCAAGACGTGATTGGGTCTTCTGGATCCCAACGTGTCCCGCTGTAGGAATTTCATGGGCTAGCCTTAATATTTCCCGGCGATACTTCTGTGGTACCACTGTCTGATGAACAACCGTCCATTCTTTGTCCGCAGGTCTGTGAGGAGATCTCCACTTCCTCATCAGAATCCCATTTTTAATATAGTATCCTTCCGGAACTCCCTTTGCTTCAGCTTCAGTTAGACCCGATTGTGCCACTTTATTTAACTCTGGATCGCTTTGCTGAGGCATACTTTGAGAAATCCCCAAAGAAAGTTTTAGATATTTGGCTATCAATCTGTGGTGCCACTTTTACCTCTGACAATGGAACTTGTTTAGCTATTGCTCGGGTCACTGCACATGAAGGAAAAATTCCTGGAACCTGTTCTTGCAACTGTTGTCTCTTTAACTTCACTTGGTTTTTCCTTGACTATTAGAGAAGCTACTACCTTTGCTCTGGCCAAATCATTCCCCAGGAGTAGATCAATTGTCTACAGTCAAACGATGAACAACTTCTTCTACAATTACCGTTCCAGACATTAGGTCACACTCCAGGTCCACCGATACAAAGGTACGGGTATATACTTCCTGCCAATACCATTCACTAAAACCTTGGCATTCAATGTGCTCTCTGGAGGAAAGGTTATGCCTTCCCCTAACAAAAGAGGTTGGGTGGCTCATGTATTCATAAGTATAACTATAGGTTTACCTTTCTCACTTGAGGGATAAGGAGTTACTTTTCCTTTTGACAAGAATTCCCGATAACTCGGGTATCTTGTTCATGTCCCCCGCACTCTCCGGTTTTTGTACTTGGCCTTACAGCTGCAGTCAGAGTTACAGCCTGATCTGTCATACTCACAGTCAGGGCCCCTTTCTCTATATTGACCTTGTCCACCCCAATAGGTCCTATGAGTTCACCCCCCAACTTTCAGCATTCTACACGAAGATGTTCCCCTTGGTGGCAGTGGTAACACTTAGGCTTTTGGACCTCACTTCTACCCCCAGCATCTTCCTTTCTGGCCTAAGGGAGGAGATCCCGTGGCGTTCCCAGCTGTCCCTTCTTGTCCCTGGCTACTTGTCTGCTTTTCACCCCCCCCCACTTTCTATCCTTCTCAGGTTTGTGATGGACAAAGGGTTTGGGCTTGTAAACAAGTTTGTAATCATCAGCAATTTCTTCTGCCTGTCTGGCTGTTGAAACCTTCTGGTTCTTACTAACAGAGGGACTAAATTTTTTAATTCTTCCAGGAGAATTATTTCCCTAAGGTTCTCGTATGTGACCTCTACCTTTTAATGCCCGCATCCAACGATCAAAATTAATTTGCTTTGCCCTGTCAAATTCTGTATAAGTTGGCCCAGGCTTTGTCCGGAGGTTCCGAAATTTCTGCCAGTACACTTCAAGGACCAACTCATAAGCAGCAAGAATAGTCTTTTTTGCCATCTCACAATCTGCAAAAGCCTCCTGAGAAAGCATGGCATAAACTTCATGAGCTCTGCCAATCAACCTACTTTTCAGAAGCTGTGTCCAGCTTTCCTTCGGCCACTTTATCTGTCTGGCTATCTTTTCAAAAGAAATGAAAAATGCCCGTATCTCCCTTTCCTCAAACTTAGGGAGCGCTTGCACAAATTTTAACAGCTCTCCACTGGTCCTGGGCTGGAGTCGGATCTTTCCCCACCAAAATTTTCACTGGAATCAAGACCACCCCTTTGTCTTAGTTCCATTTAAAAAAAAAATTGAATTCCCTTCCTTCTCGTTCCCTTTGAAATGCTCTCTCTTTTGCCTATTCATCTTTGTCAACATATGAACATAAGAGCAGGAGTAGGCCATTCAGCCCATCGAGCCATTCAATACGATAATGGCTGTTCATCTATTTCAATGTCTTTTACCCACACTATCCCCATGCCCCTTTGTCATTGGTATTTGGAAATCTGTCAATCTCTACTTTAAACATACTCAATGACAGGGCTTCCATAGCCTTCTGGGGTAGAGAATTCCAAAGATTCACAATCCTCTGAGTAAATAAATTTCTCCTCATCTCTGTCCTAAGCGGCTTCCCCCTTATTTTGAAATTGTGTCTCCTGGTACTAGGCTCCCCAACTAGGGGAACATCTTAGTTGCATCTACCCTGTCTATCTCTAAGTATTTTGTGGGTTTCAATTAGATTACCTCTCATTCTTCGAAACTTTAGAGAATACAGGCCCAGTTTCCCCAATCTCTCTTCATAGGACAGTCCTGCCATCCTGGGAACGAGTCTGGTGAACCATCATTGCACTCCCTCTATGGCAATTATATCCTTCCTAAGGTAAGGGGACCAAAACTGCACACAGTACTCCAGGTGCAGTCTAAAAAAAGTTCTATACAATTGAAGCAAGACTTCACTACTCCTGTACTCCGCCTTTATCACACGAGAGTAACGTACTATTAGCCTTCCTAATTGCTTGCTGCACCTGCGTGTTAGCTTTCAGTGACTTATTGACGAGGATACCCAGGTCATTTTGTACATCTACATTTTCTAATCTCTTACCATTTAAGAAATACTCTGCACATCTATTCCTGCTACCAAAATGGATAACCTCACATTTTCCACATTATATTCTATCTGCCACATTCTTGCCCACTCACGAAGTCTGTCCAAATCCCCTTGAAGCCGTTTTGCATCTTCCTCACAACAAACATTCCCACCTAGTTTTGTGTCATCTGCAAAGTTGGAAATATTACATTTAGTCCCCACGTCCAAATCATTGATATATATTGTGAACAGTTGGGGTCCAAGTACTGATCCTTGCAGTACCTCACTAGTCACAGCCTGCCAATGCGAGAATGACCCATTTATTCCTACTGTCTGTTTTCTTCCTGTTAACCAATCCTTAATCCAACCCAGTATATTACCTTCTATCTTATGTGCTTTAATTTTGCTACCAGCCTCCTGTGGGGGACTTTATCAAAAGCCTTCTGAAAATCCAAGTGTACTATGTCCCCTTTATCAATTCTGTTAGTAACATCCTCAAAAAACTCTAACCAGTTCGTCAAACATGATTTCCCATTCGTAAATCCATGTTGACTATGCCTAATCAGATCATTATTATCCAAGTGTCCATTTATCACATCCTTTAGAATAGATTCTAGCATTTTCCCTACTACTGACGTAAGGCTAACAGATCTGTAGTTCCCTGTTTTCTCTCTCCCTCCCTTAAATAGTGGGGTGACATTTGCTACCTTCAGGATCCATTCCAGAATCTATAAAATTTTGGAAGATGATCACCAATACATCCTCTGGGCTGAATTTTACACCTCCCCAGCGGATCCGGATGGTGGCGTGGAGGCGACGTAAAATTGAGCGGGAAGCTCCGGGACACCTACCCGCCCTGCTTCCACCTCCGGCCAGGTTTACGGCGTCGGGCGGGGAGTAGGAAACGGCCTGCCCTCCCGAGGCCAATCAAGGCCCTCAAGTGGCCACTTAACAGCCACTTAAGGGCCCTTGCCTGCTTCCACGGGTATTTTACCCATGGCAAGTGGGCGTGTTGGGGACGTGAATGGCTGCCCAGTAATAGCTGCCGGCCTTTCCATGCCCTGGTTGTGGGGGAGGGGTGGGAAGGTGCATGGCAATCAGTCACAGGGTGCCCGATTGAGGGCCGCCCACTCCTCCCAACCCACCTACGGGTTCCAAGACACCCGCCCCCCCAAATGACCACTCCAGCCTCATCAAGGAAGGACCGACTCCCCCTGGTGAGGCATGTCCCTACTTACCTTCCCTCCTGGATCCATGGCTTCGGTTGGGCTGCAGTCCCAGCAGTGGCCACCACCCCCAGTGGTGCTGCTGGGACTAAGAGCTGCTGGCCCACTGATTAGCCGGCAGCTCACTGAGGCGGGACCTCCTCCCTCAAGTGGTTGGAAGTCCCGCCTCGGTACAGTTAAAGCCCAGGGACCCGTAAAATACGGGATGGATCCCTGGGCTAGGCGGAAGCGGGTTCGCCACCGACCTTCACGTCATTGCCGCATTCCCATCCGTCTAAGGTACAATCCACCCCACTGACCCTGGGATGTAGAATATCAAGTCCTGGGGACTTATCAACCTTCAGCCCCATTAATTTCTCCAATACAACCTTCTTACTAATACTAATTTCCTTCAATTTCTCATTCTCCCTAGTCCCTTGGATCTCTACTTCTGGGAGATTTCTTGTACCTTCATCAGTGAAGACAGCCACAAAGTAATCATTTAGCTTCTGTGCCATTTTTCTATTCCCTATTATAAATTCTCCTGCCTTTGCCTCTAATGGACCCACATTTGTCTTCGCCAAACATTTCCTTTTTACATACTTATCGAAGCTTTTACAGCCCGTTTTTATATTTTTTGCTAGTTTACATTCATATTCTCTTCTTTGGCTTCCTTATCTCGAGAGACAATGGATACGCGCCTGGAGGTGGTCAGTGGTTCGTGAAGCAGCGCCTGGAGTGTCTATAAAGGCCAATTCTAGAGTGACAGGCTCTTACACAGGTGCTGCAGAGAAATTTGTTTGTCGGGGCTGTTGCACAGTTGGCTCTCCCCTTGCGCCTCTGACTTTTTTCCTGCCAACTACTAAGTCTCTTCGACTCGCCACGTTTTAGCCCCGTCTTTATGGCTGCCCGCCAGCTCTGGCGAATGCTGGCAACTGACTCCCACGACTTGTGATCAATGTCACAGGATTTCATGTCACCTTTGCAGACGTCTTTAAAGCGGAGACATGGACGGCCGGTGGGTCTGATACCAGTGGCGAGCTCGCTGTACAATGTGTCTTTGGGGGTCCTGCCATCTTCCATGCGGCTCACATGGCCAAGCCATCTCAAGCGCCGCTGACTCAGTAGTGTGTATAAGCTGGGGATGTTGGCCGCCTCGAGAACTTCTGTGTTGGAGATACGGTCCTGCCACCTGATGCCAAGTATTCTCCGGAGGCAGCGAAGATGGAATGAATTGAGACGTCGCTCTTGGCTGACATACGTTGTCCAGGCCTCGTTGCCATAGAGCAAGGTACTGAGGACACAGGCCTGATGCACTCGGACTTTTGTGTTCCGTGTCAGTGCGCCATTTTCCCACACTCTCTTGGCCAGTCTGGACATAGCAGTGGAAGTCTTTCCCATGCGCTTGTTGATTTCTGCATCTAGAGACAGGTTACTGGTGATAGTTGAGCCTAGGTAGGTGAACTCTTGAACCACTTCCAGAGCGTGGTCACCAATATTGATGGATGGAGCATTTCTGACGTCCTGCCCCATGATGTTCGTTTTCTTGAGGCTGATGGTTAGGCCAAATTCATTGCAGGCAGCCGCAAACCTGTCGATGAGGCTCTGCAGGCACTCTTCAGTGTGAGATGTTAAAGCAGCATCGTCAGCAAAGAGGAGTTCCCTGATGAGGAGTTTCCGTACTTTGGACTTTGCTCTTTGACGGGCAAGGTTGAACAACCTGCCCCCTGATCTTGTGTGGAGGAAAATTCCTTCTTCAGAGGACTTGAACGCATGTGAAAGCAGCAGGGAGAAGAAAATCCCAAAAAGAGTGGGTGCGAGAACACAGCCCTGTTTCACGCCACTCAGGATAGGAAAGGGCTCTGATGAGGAGCCACCATGTTGAATTGTGCCTTTCATATTGTCATGGAATGAGGTGATGATGCTTAGTAGCTTTGGTGGGCATCCAATCTTTTCTCGTAGTCTGAAGAGACCACGTCTGCTGATGAGGTCAAAGGCTTTGGTGAGATCAATGAAAGCAATGTAGAGGGGCATCTGTTGTTCACGGCATTTCTCCTGTATCTGACAAAGGGAGAACAGCATGTCAACAGTCGATCTCTCTGCACAAAACCCACACTGTGCCTCAGGGTAGACGCGCTCGGCCAGCTTCTGGAGCCTGTTCAGAGCGACTTGAGCAAAGGCTTTCCCCGCTATGCTGAGCAGGGAGATTCCACGGTAGTTGTTGCAGTCACCGCGGTCACCTTTGTTTTTATAGAGGGTGATGATATTGGCATCGCGCATGTCCTTGGGTACTGCTCCCTCGTCCCAGCACAGGCATAGCAGTTCATGTAGTGCTGAGAGTATAGCAGGCTTGGCACTCTTGATTATTTCAGGGGTAATGCTGTCCTTCCCAGGGGCTTTTCCGCTGGCTAGAGAATCAATGGCATCACTGAGTTCCGATTTGGTTGGCTCTATGTCCAGCTCATCCATGACTGGTAGAGGCTGGGCTGCATTGAGGGCAGTCTCAGTGACAGCATTCTCCCTGGAGTACAGTTCTAAGTAGTGCTGAACCCAGCGGTCCATTTGTTTGTGTTGGTCAGTGATTATGTCCCCTGATTTAGATTTGAGGGGGGCACTGTTGAACTACAAGAAAGCCCCCAGCGATTTAACATCCGCAGCACTTAAAGCAGCCAGAAGCACTGCACAAAGAACAGCCAGGCGCTGCGCAAACGTCTACTGGCAACACCTGTGCAGTCATATTCAGCTGGCCTCAAGACACCGGAAACATCAGAGGAATGTATGATGGCATGAAGAGAGCTCTTGGGCCAACCATCAAGAAGATCCCCCCCCCCCCTCAAATTCATATTCTATTCTCCCTTTATCAGTTCTTGGTCCTCCTTTGCTGTAATCGAAAATCCTACCAATTTACTATTATTTCCGGCAACTTTATAGGCCTTTTCTTTTAATCTTATATAATTCTTAACTTCCTTTGTTAGCCACGGTTGACTGCCTTTAATTTTGGGGTTTTTGTGCCTTGAAGAAATGTATAGTTGCTGTAAACTATGTAATAATTCTTTGAAGACTATCCATTGTCTATGCACTGTCATACCTTTTCATGTATTTTCCCAATCTGCCTCAGCCAGTTTGCCCCTCATACCTTCATAATTTCCTTTGTTCAAATTTAACACACTGGCTTCAGATTGAACTACCTCACTTTCAAACATAATGTAAAATTCTATCATATTATGGTCACTCATCCCTAAAGGTTCTTTTACAACAAGATTGTTAATTAGCTCTTTCTCATTACATAATAAATCTAAAATTTCCTGTACTCTAGTTGGTTTAGTTTAGTTTAGTTTAGAGATACAGCACTGAAACAGGCCCTTCAGCCCACCGAGTCTGTGCCGACCATCAACCACCCATATATACTAATCCCATATTCCTGCCACATCCCCACCTGTCACTATATTTCCCTACCACCTACCTATACTAGTGGCAATTTATAATGGCCAATTTACCTACCAACCTGCAAGTCTTTTGGCTTGTGGGAGGAAACCGGAGCACCCGGAGAAAACCCACGCAGACACAGGGAGAACTTGCAAACTCCACACAGGCAGTACCCAGAATTGAACCCGGGTCGCTGGAGCTGTGAGGCTGCGGTGCTAACCACTGCGCCACTGTGCCGCCCTCAATATCCTACTTTAGGAAAACATCCCTACACACTCCAGAAAGTCGTCCTCCACAGCATTAGTGCTCATTAGGTATACCCGGTCTATGTGCAGCTTGAAGTCACCGATAATTACTGTATTACCCATGCTACATGCTTCTCTACTCTCCTAATTAATTCCATGCCTTGCCCTACCACAACTGTTTGGTGGCCTAGCAACAACTCCTACCAATGTTTGCCGCTTGCTGTTTTTAAGCTCCACCCAAACAGATTCCACATTTTGATCTTCCGATCTGAGATCCTCCCTTACAAATGTACTGATCCTATCCCCTTTTATCAGTGCAACACTACCTCCTTTTCCTTTCTTCCTGTCCTTCCTAAATGTCGACTATCCTTGAATATTCAGTTCTCAGTCTTGGTCACCCTGTTGCTATGTTTCTGTAATAGCAATTAGATCATATCCATTTACCTCTATTTGTGCCTTTAAATCATCTACCTTGTTCCGAATGCTGCATGCAATTAGGTCGAGTGCCCTTAACCTTGTCTTTTTGACATCATTCTGCAATCTAAGCCTAGTTGATACTTGCCTTTGTTTTGCCTGCCTTCTAATGTCGCTCGCTACTTTTCTACCTCCTGTTACCAGCTTTACTTCCTTCCAATTTGAGCTGCCCCTCAGGTTCCCATCCCCCTGACAAGCTAGTTTAAACCATCCCCAACAGCACTAGCAAAGTCGAGTTCAAGTTTTTTTCCTGTTCAAGCTTAAGTTTTTCTAATTCTGTTGCTTTTTCTTTTTCTTTGTCAAGTTCAAGCTGCCTCATCTGCAACTGAATTTTAGCCAATTCAACTGTACTACCATCTGGTTTGCCGCTGCCACCTTCTAATTGCAATTGTGCTATTACTTCATTAAGTCTGCTTTCGTAGCTCCTGGTTTTAACTCCAACACCACCTTTTCTGCCAATTTATTTAACCTTGGTTAAATTTCTCAAATCAGACAGAGATCTATCCTCAGTCCCCAGAAAGGTTGTAGCAACTGACAAAGATATTCCGGTAGTGTAAATGCCACTCGAATGCACAAGAAACCTGTTTTTTTTTATCTTTTCCTCTTTTCAATTAGTATCTCTCCACTTACAATTGCACATAGTCAGTGTTGGGTATCCCGGATGATGATTAGATGTTACGACCGAGGCGGGAGGAGTCCACTCTTTTCTAGTTCCTCTTCTCCACAGGTCACAACAGCTATTTAAATGTTTACCCGGTCGGTTACTGATACAGCCAATCATATACTTTTTTTTATCCCAGAATAAAATACACCAACCCGGTTTCTTTAATAAGCAACAAAATTTTCAGTTTATTATCAAATAAGACTTGACCAGTAAGCAAAACATTAGCACACCTGATTAAAATTTGAAAGTTCCCTTTTTAATAATTCCCCAATTGCGTACACACACACACACTACAGACATTCACTCTGCAGAGCTCTGTTCCAAAAAGAGACGAAAGAAACTACTTTGGATAAATACTTGCTAATCCTTGACAAAAAAAATATATGGAAGGAAATCAGTTGTCCTTTTTTTGGTCTGGCATCTTGGTATACGGAGATGGGTCACTGGGATCGTTTCAGAAGCAGTCTGTTCTGGAGACATCAAGAATTATTCTAACAGGCTTTCTAGGAGAAATGTGGCATCAAGGTTTTTCTGCCAGCACACACTCGAATCGCAGGATTTTTTTTTCCAGCTTCTCAGGAGCTGTACAGCACCAAGGATTTTTTTTCTCATCCGCATTGATCTTGGCAGGATTGTACCTATGTATTTCTTCAAAAAGGTAGAGAAGAAGGTGAGCTGGGTGATTTTTTTTTGGCAGGAAAACGCCAACTGTCTTCAAACAGTTCACTCCACAACTAACGAAAACAATGTCCCAACCCCAGAGAGTCGTCGCCCTGACCTCCCATAAACCTTGACGTGGCTTCTCTGTAACCATTTTTCACCAAGTCACCAAGGGTTCTGCTGTTTTCTCAGCCCAAATCACAGGTGGCCTCCAGCACAGGTGGCTTTCAAACAACATCTTGTCCTGTCGGTGAACTTGATTTAAAAAAACACATCCATGGAATCTTTTCAGTTTTAACAGTCCTCAAATAAATATATTAAAAATAATGGAAGCAGTTTCGTAACAATGAATGGTGCCAAGGGATGGTGCCAGAGGACTGGAGAATTGCAAATGTTACACCTTTGTTCAAAAAAGTGTGTAATAATAAACCCAGCAAATAGAGGCCAGTCAGTTTAGGCGTAGTGGTGGGAAAGTTTTTAGAGATGATAATCTGGGATAAAATTAACAGTGCGGATTAATTGGTGAAAGCCAGCGCGATTTGTTAAAGGCAAATCGTGTACAGCTAACTTTATTTTAGTTTGTTGATGTGGGTAAAGTGGTTGTGTATATAGACTTCAAGAGCACGTGGAATGGGCGTTGGTGGAATGGGCAGACACGTGACGGATGATGCAGTGAAGTGGTGCATTTTGGTAGGAAGAACAAGGAGAGGCAATATAAAAATAAAGGACACTATTCTAAAGAGGGTGCTGTAACAGAATATAGTATACCCCAGAGTATATGTGCACAAATCATTGAAGCAAGGCAGGTTGAGAAAGTAGTTAAAAGGCATATGGAATTCTGCGCTTCATAAATAGAGGTATTGAGTACAAAAGCAAAGAAGTTATCCTGAACCTTTATAAAACTTTGGTTCCACCTCAGCGGAATTAAACAACTAACTGGAAGAGGTGGCTCCACAAATATCCCCATCCTCAATGTTGGGGAAGCCCAGCACATCAGTGCGAAAGATAAGGCAGAAGCATTTGCAGCAATCTTCAGCCAGAAGTACCGAGTTGATGATCCATCTCGGCCCCCTCCTGAAGTCCCCAGCATTACAGATGCCAGACTTCAGCCAATTCGGTTCATTCCGCGTGATATCAAGAAACGACTGAAGGCACTGAATACTGCACAGGCTATGGGTCCTGACAATATTCCTATAATAATACTGAAGACCTGTGCTCCAGAACTTGCCGCACCCCTAGCCAAGCTGTTCTAGTATAGCTACAACACTGGCATCTACCCGGCAATGTGGAAAATTACCCAGGTATGTCCTGTACACAAAAAGCAGGACAGGTCCAACCTGGCCAATTACCGCCCCATCAGTTTACTCTCAATCATCAGTAAAGTGATGGAAGGTGTCATCAACAGTGCCATCAAGCAGCATTTGCTTAGCAATAACCTGCTCAGTTTGGGTTCCGCTAGGGCCACTCATCTCCTGATCTCATTACAGCCTTGGGTCAAACATGGACAAAAGAGCTGAACTCGAGGGGAGGTGAGAGCCCTTGACATCAAGGCAGCATTTGACCGAGTATGGCATCAAGGAGCCCTAGCAAAACTGGAGTCAATGGGAATCGGGGGGAAAACTCTCTGCTGGTTGGAGTCATACCTAGCGCAAGGGAAGTTGGCTGTGGTTGTTGGAGGTCAAACACCTGAGCTTCAGGACATCACTGCAGGAGTTCCTCAGGGTAGTGTCCTAGGCCCAACTATCTTCAGCTGCTTGATCAATGACCTTCCTTCAATCATAAGGTCAGAAGTGGGGATGTTTGCTGATGATTGCACAATGTTCAGCACCATTCGCGACTCTTCAAATACTGCAGCAGTCCGTGTAGGAATGCAGCAAGACCTGGACAATATCCAGGCTTGGGCTGATAAGTGGCAAGTAACATTTGCACCACACAAGTGCCAGGCAATGCCCATCTCCAACAAGAGAGAATCTAACCATCTCCCCTTGACATTCAATGGCATTACCATGGCTGAATTCCCCACTGTCAACATCTTGGGGCCTACTATTGACCAGAAACTGAACTGGAGTAGCCATATAAATACAGTGGCTACAAGAGCAGGTCAGAGGCTAGGCGCGTAACTCAACTCCTCAAAGCCTGTCCACCATCTGCAAGGCACAAGTCAGGAGTGTGATGGAAAACTCTCCACTTGCCTGGATGGGTGCAGCTCCAACAACACTCAAGAAGCTCGACACCATCCAGGACAAAGCAGCCCGCTTGATTGGCACACCATCCCCAAACATTCACTCCCTCCACCACCGACGCACAGTATGTACCATCTACAAGATGCACTGCGGCAACACACCAAGGCTCCTTAGACAGCACCTTCCAAACCCCGCGACTTCTACCACCTCGAAGGACAAGAGCAGCAGATGCATGGGAACATCACCACCTGCAAGTTCCCCTCCAAAGCGCACGCCATCCTGACTTGGAACTATATCGCCGTTCCTTCACTGTCGATGGGTCAAAATCCTGGAACTCCCTTCCTAACAGCACTGTGGGTGTACCTACCTCACAAGGACTGCAGCGGTTCAAGAAGGTAGCTCACCACCACCTTCTCAAGGGCAATTAGGGATGGGCAATAAATGCTGGCATAGCCAGTGATGCCCACATCCCATGAATAAAAAAAAAAGCTGGAGTGTTGTGTCCAAATGTGCGCGCCACGCTTTATGAAGGATGTGAAGGTTTTAAGAGAGGGTGCAGAAAAGATTTATGTGAGTGGCTCCCAGGATGAGGGACTTCAGTTATGTGGATAGATTGGAGAAGCTGCCGCTGTTCTCCTTAGAGTAGAGAAGGTTGGGAGGAGACTTGATCAAAATCATGAGCAGTCTAGACAAAGTAGTTAGAGAGAAACTGTTCATTTTAGTGTAAGGGTTGAGAACCAGAGGACACCGATTTAAGGCAAAAGAACCAGTGGCAATGTGAGAAAAAACAGTGAGTGGTTCGGATCTGGAATGTACTACCTGAGTGTATTTGCCTCCACTGTATGATCGGGGCTTTGAAAAGGAAATTGGATGAACACCTGAAGATAAAAAAAATTGCAGGCTATGGGTAAAGGGTTAGGGAGTGGGACTAGCTGAATTGCTCTTGCAGAGAGCCGGCACCAGCACAACAGACCAAATGGTCCCCTTCTGTGCTGTAACCATTCCATAATTCCTGATTGATAGAGATTGCTGGGAAGTGAGTAATGGGGCTGTGGTTAGTTGGGCAATGTTTGAGGCTAGTGGTGTATTTGGTAGGATATGGCATTTGAAGGTGTATTCAACTGACCTTGACCACTCATCAGGTCATTGAACATCTTGTGGCACTGAATCCAAGTCCTCTGGGCTTGACTCCTGCCATTGACCTCAATGTCTGTCTGCTTCCACTACCGTTTGAGCCTATATCTGGTGGGCCTCCTGGCCCCTTGCAGATACAGGGCATATATCCTCTCTTCCACCTCCTGCACTGCAGCCTCTGAAAATCTTGGAGTCTGCTCTCTCCCATGTTGGGCTATTCTTTTGTCTTTCCTAAGTTAGATTCAGCTCACAAATGTCTCACAGTACCTGTTCCAGCCACAATGCACCTCCCCTTTGAGATGCAGGCTAGTTTTAACTGCTGCTAGCCATGCACAATATTGGCCCAATGCTCAGGTGTCCAGCCCATCAACGCTCAAAGTTAATGCTGGCTAGATGCTGTAATCATGTCAAACAGCTGAGAGCACGAAATTCAGGCGCGCCTGTGTTGCAGTAAACGGGTGCGTGTTAATTGCGCATCATGATCTGTGTACCCAATTTTGGGGCTATCAAATTTAGCCCCAGTTGTCTTTCAATGCTTCATTTTGGGAACAACAAGATATCCCCTAGTGGGAGACCAGTCGCTACATGGTATGTTTGTTTTTTACACGTTCCAAGTAATATCTTGAGGAGTAATAGCTTTATCTTTTAATACTTTAGTTTAAGTCAATTGAGAGGGTCCTAATTATTCAATATTCATTTAGTAAATATTGTGTAACCATGGAAAATCAATTTTTATTGCTCAATTGATTAAACCAGTACAACTCATAAATGAAAATTGATAGTCCTTATGAATGCGACAGATTTTTGTTTTAGTGATGTCTAAATTCCACTTTGGGAACTACCTCCAGTTGAAGAGGCATTTGTTGTTTGGTCTTGCTGAGATTGAGTACAGTTATGGAGTACAGAATACTGCTGCGCATTAAAGAAGCTCCTCTTTAGTACATCAGTCCTTATAATATGCTTCAACATCAAATTATGATTATGACTGCATATTTATGCAAAAAATTAGCAGATCCCCTGTCTTCAGTATGTTTTGTTTTTCATTGAATGTAGTTCACCATGTCCCTCACTCCTAAAGTTCTCCACTGATCCTAATTCTATTTTGCAATGTTTAGGTACTACAGTATTTAATTCTTTTATGAATTTTTGCACTGTTTGAGGTGTGTTATGTGTGTATTGGGATTGTAGCATTTTGGACATTGGATCCGTATCAAGTATTTCTAGATCAGATAGTGTATGAGTTAAGTACAGAGTAAAGCTCAGTTAGCTCTTCCCTATTTAAGTGCAATCACAGAAGAGGGCCTTCTTTCTTAACTGGTGCAAAGTGTCCTGTTTCTCACACTAGCTATTTTTTCAGTGTTCTGAGTGAGACTGCCTAATTAGCTACAGTTTTGTGCCCTGTGAAGAAGCTCACTAGGGCTTTCATGAGGCCGTTTGAAGTAATTTCCTGTAGCACCCTTATTGCCAACACAGACACTTTTATTCCAGCAGTCTGTCTGGATTTAGGCCCAAGGCCTAGAAATGAAAATAGTTTGCCACTAAACTCTGCTGTGTGTTCCCTGGAATTATTTGGACACATTGCGTTGGTACAGTCAAAATGAGCCTCTGTGTGGGTGTGTGCAGATGACTTGTGGAATATGCAATAACTAAAATGATTTTTTTTTACATGCTTCCTCCTCCACCCTTGTCCACATAGTGAGACTATTGTAAAAGTATGTGATGGAAGAGGCAATCGTGAATTTGATGTTTTACTCTAAATTTAATGTTTGTTGTCTAAGGAAGATGAGGACATATGAAATTGAGTAGGTAGTCAAACAGTAGCTTTTATTTTAAGAGTTTCTAATTTGAATGGCTGTCTATTTTGTATAAATAAGGGAGTTTTGAAGACTGGATAAAAAGACACGCAACAACCTGCAACTGACATTGGAGGGAAAAACACTGCTAGTTGAAATGGGTGGAATGACTGAAACATGAGAAAACTTTAAAACAAAATGAATTCCTGAACTGTGACATTGTAATTCGAGCTTTGAATATTCAGCAGCTTTTCTTTTTATGTGTTCATGGGATGTGGGCATCACTGGCAACACCACTATTTATTGCTCATCCCTAATTGCCCTTGTGAAGTGGTGGTGAGCCGCCATCTTAAACTGCTGGAGTCCATGTGGTGTAGGAATACCCACAGTGCTGTTAGGGACGGAGTCCATGATTTTGGATATTGTCCGGCAACAATAAAGTAACCGATACAGTTCCATGTCAGAATGGTGTGTGACTTGGGGAGGCGGTAGAGTTTTTAAAAATTCATTCATGGAATGTGGGCGACGCTGGCCAGACCAGCATTTATTGCCCATCCCTAATTGCCCTTGAGAAGGTGGTGGTGAGCTGCCTTCTTGAACCGCTGCAGTCCATTTGGGGTAGGTATACCCACAGTGCTGTTAGGAAGGGAGTTCCAGGATTTTGACCCAGCGACAGTGAAGGAACGGCGATATAGTTCCAAGTCAGGATGGTGTGTGACTTGGAGGGGAACTTGCAGGTGGTGGTGTTCCTATGTATTTGCTGCCCTTGTCCTTCTAGTTGGTAGAGGTCGCGGGTTTGGACGGTGCTGTCTAAGGAGCCTTGGTGCATTGCTGCAGTGCATCTTGTAGATGGTACACACTGCTGCCACTGTGCATCGGTGGTGGAGGGAGTGAATGTTTGTAGATGGGGTGCCAATCAAGCGGGCTGCTTTGTCCTGGATGGTGTTGAGCTTCTTGAGTGTTATTGTGTAGTGGTATTGTCACTGGACTAGTAACCCAGAGACCCTGGGGACATGAGTTCAAATCCCACCACAGCAGAAGGTGGAATTTAAATTCAATTAATAAAAAATCTGGAATTTAAAAAAAAAGCTAGTCTAATGATGGCCATGAAACCATTGTCGATTGTTGTAAAAACCCATCTGGTTCACTAATGTCCTTTAGAGAAGGAAATCTGCTGTCCTTACCTGGTCTGGCCTGCATGTGACTCCAGACCACAACAATGTGGTTGATTCTTACATGCCCTCTGAAATGGCCTAAGCCACTCAGCTAGGGCAATTAGGGATGGGCAATAAATGCTGGCCTGGCCAGTGACACCCACATCCCATGAATGAATAAAGAAAAAACTTGGAGGGGAACTTGCAGGTTGTGGTGTTCCTATGCATCTGCTGTCCTTGTCCTTCTTGGCGATAGAAGTTGCAGGTTTGGAAGGTGAGGATCCTTGGCAAGTTACTAACATGGGAGCAGTTTCGTGGGATTTGGGTCGAGGGAGGAGGCGATTGGTCTCATGGAAAGGTGAGCTTGGAGATGACATAAGGGGAGACAGGAGAGAAACCAGCAAAAGATACAAGCTCAGGACTAGAGCAGAGGGAAACCTTTGAAATTTGGCCCGATGGGCATGCATCTTGTAGAACTGGCAGTTCTGATGAAAGGTCACAGACCTGAATCATTTAACTCTGCTTCTGTCTCCACAGATGGTGCCTGACCTGTTAAGTATTTCCAGCACTTCTTTTTCAGATTTCCAGCATTTGCAGTATTTTGTTTTTATTCCAGCTTGGACATGATGGACTAAATGACCTCATTCTGTGCTGTAATTTTCTTTGGTTTTTTAAACAAGCTAATGCCATTGAACAAGTTACATGTAAGTATGGGGATATTTCACAATTTTAGCAATGATTTAGGATGATTTGCACTTTCTACCTCATGCAATTTTTTCATACAGATCCAAAAACAGAACTGGATTAAATGTTGATTCAGCTCCAACTCCAAGAACGAACTAAATCAAAAAGCCTATCCATGATGTATTAAAAATCTTACATCTGTGTGACTTGACTTCCAATTGCCACTTTTTACCATTATAAATTCCTTTGGCTAAATTTATAAAGGAAAATGTCTGTGATTTCATTACTCTGCAATCCAGCCACTGGGATCCCACATTTCTCTGACAATGCTATCTAAAACACTTTTGTCTGCCATTTTTCCCTCAGTCACTGAAATGTCGTCTTTCCAAAATAAGTACTTTATTACCAAAAATGAAAAAAAAAATCATTTTCTACAATATTTTCAATTTATCCATTGAATTGAATTGTCTTTTGTGGCTTTTAATGTCTTTAAAGATTTTACTTCAAGATTTTGCCTTTTTCTAAAGCCAGAGCTTCGAGTTAATACTTTTGCCTAAGGGCTGTGATAGCTGAAGTCTAAGCATCTGCAAAGGAGCTACTGAGGGCCACATTTTCTCTGGTCACTTCAAATACAAGCTATAGTTCCTACTATCCCACGCCTGCTAATCTGGCTAGATTTAAGGATTACACTTGGTTTTGACTCCCCAAGTGCAATGTCAAGGGAGATCGATAAGTGTCTACAAATTTTTAACTTTTTAACTGATCCATCAAAAAAATGAAGATGCCAGTCTGCAGTCAGACTTGTAACTGGCACCAGCAGTCATGAATTCACAACAGTTTGCACCTCACCTTAAATGTGGACACCTACATTCTGTTTTGTGTAGTATAATGTTCCTGTCCTTAAAAACAGCAGATCCCGTGACTTGCAGTGTATTCTCTGACTTCCTTACTAAGATTGAGACCATCTAATCAGCTGCCTGTGCCGCTTTCCTCTCCCGAGCCTATCGGGCCAAATTTTGACGGTTTCCGCCGCTGTAGTCCTGAGGTTCTATCTTTTGCTAGTTTCTCTCCTATCTCTTCCTACGTCATCTCCAAGCTCATCTTGTCCATGAGACCAATCGCCTCCTCCCTCGACCCAATTCCCATGAAACTGCTCCCATGTTAGCTTATATGGTTAACAGTCTCTCCCCTCAGTTACTGACCCCTCTCCTTCAGATCTGCCAACATCACTCTTTTCCTTGATTCCTTTGTCCTTGCAAACTACCACCCCTTCACCAACCTCCTTTTCCTTTCCTTGAAATGTAATCCTAACTCCCATATGCGTGCCCACTTTTCCTGGAACTCCTGCTTTGATTTCGGCCCCTGCTTCAGTACCAACACGGCTCTTATCAAAGTCACAAATGACATCCAATGTGGCCATGACAGTTAAACAATCTGTTCTCGTGCTTCTCGATCTGTCTGCGGCAGAATACCCTCTAATTTTTTTTGGAGTGTGCAGGTGATTTGCTCAAGTCTGGGGCCCCTTTAAACTTTTTTTCGTGTGGCCGCGCATGTGCATTAACGTTAAAGGGGTCAAATTGTGCGCGGCCTGCGTGGGAAATTTTGGGTTGCTGCACAGCTTACAAGGAACATTGTTCTGCAACTTTTGACATGGTTGACCACACCATCCTCCAGTGCTTCTCCACTGTCATCCAGCTGGGTGGAATTGTGTTCAAGAGGGCAGCTTGGATAGATCTACTGGAAACTTAAAGTTACCAGTGCGCTCAATTTCTACTCCAATGACTCATTTCAAGCAGCCATTTGAGATCTGTATAATAGCAGCAAGGGTGCCATCCAGTTATACATTTGTCAGGTAACTGACACACTTTTTAGGAGAGTAGGAATATTCGTCCAGCTTGGCGTGAAAGCAAGGTTGCAGTATGATAGAGACATCCAATATTATCACGTTTCTGGATTCTTCAAAGTACAGGATTCAGTAGATGGTACCCATGTACCACTGACTGTGACAGTGGTAAATTATCCCTCCTCGTCCTTGTTGACCTGTCTGCAGCCTTTGACACGATTGACCACAGCATCTTCCTCCGATGCCTGTCCACTGTCATCCAGCTGCGTGGGATTTCACTTGCCTGGTTCCATTCTTATCTATCCAGTTGTAGCCAGAGTCACCTGCAATTGCTTCTCTCCCTGGTCCTACACTGTTACCTCTGGTTTCCCCAAGGATCTATCCTTGTCCTCTCCTGTTTCTCATCTACATGTTGTGCCTTAGCGACATCATGGAAAACGCAGTCATTTCGACATGTACGCTGATGACACCCAGCTCTACCTCACTAACACCTCTCTGAACCCCTCCAGTGTCGCAATTGTTTCTTGTCCGTCTTCCAATACTGGATGAGCAGGAATTTGCTTGAACTAAATATTGGGAAGATTGAAGCCATTGTCTTTGGACCCGCCACAAACTATGTTCCCCAGCCATTAACTCCACCCCTCTCCTTGGCAACTGTCTGAGACTGAACCAGACTGTTTGCAACCTCTGTGTCGTATTTGACCTCAAGATGAGCTTCTGACCACATAACCGTTCCATCACTAAGGTTACCTATTTGCACCTTCGTATCATCACCCGATTCTGCCCCTGCATCAGCTGATCTATTGCTGAAACCCTCCATGACTCTGTTACTCGCAATGCGGTCTCCTCTACATTGGGGAGACCAAATGCAGATTGGGTGACCGCTTTGCGGAACACCTTCGCTCAGTCCAAAAGCATGACCCCGAATTTCCGGTTGCTTGCCATTTCAACACACTCCCCTGCTCTCATGCCCACATCCCTGATCTGGGATTGCTGCAGTTTTCCAGTGAACATTAACACAAGCTCGAGGAATAGCATCTCATTTGCCAATTAGGCACGCTCCAGCCTGCCGGACTGAACATTGAGTTCAATAGATGGGCCCTCCTTTTTATTTGTATTTTTTATTATTTTTTCTTTTTTATTTATTTTATTTTAAGTTTATTTCTACTGTGCCTACCCACTGTTTGTACTTTGGGCTAGGCTGTTCATTTGTCTGTCAGTTAACACCCTTTCTGCACTAACGCTTTGTCTTTCACCACACCATTAACATACCATTTGCCTTTGCTCCATGACCTTCTGGTTAGTTATTCTCTGTGGCATGGTCCTATCAACACCTTTTTTGTTATCTCTTGCCCTACCCCCGCTTTATTTGCTTAAAACCTATTACATTTCTTATATTTGCCAGTTCTGATGAAGGGTCACTGACCTGAAGCGTTAACTCTGCTTCTCTCTACACAGATGCTGCCAGACCTGCTGAGTATTTCCAGCATTTCCTGTTTTTATGTCATTCAAAACTCTGCTGCTCGAGTCCTAATTTGCCCCATTCGCCTATCACCCCGTGCTCTCTGACCTGCATTGGCTCCCGGTCTAGCAATGGCTCAGTTTTAAAATTCTCATTCTGTTTTCAAATTCCTCCACAGTTTTGCCCTTCCCTCCTCCACCCTTCAATCCTCAGATATCTGCATTCTTCCAATTCTGGCCTTTGAGCATTCCTGATTTTAATTACTCCACCACAGGTGCCATGCCTTCAGCTGCCAAGACCCTAATTCCTGGAATTTCCTCCCTAAACCTCTCTGTCTCTCTTCCTCTCTTTCCTCCTTTAAGACCCTCCTTAAAACCTACCTCTTTGACCAAGCTTTTGATCATTGTCCTTGATATTTTGCTGTGTGGCTTGGTGTCAAATTTTCTTTGCTCCTGTGAAGCACCTTGGAACATTTTACTGACTTAAAGGCACTATATAAATAAAGTTGTTATTGTGAAAGGTGTGATGCAATTCACTTGTATTGTTAAATTCCTTTTTATAAATAAAAGATAAATCTTTGCAGCCTTTCGTAACTTTCACTATTTTATTAACATTATTGTTGTCAGTGCTGCTCTCAATTTCTCTCTTTCTGAACTCTGTCTATGCCTTCTTGCATACCATCCTTGTACATTCTCAGTGTATTGAAATCCAGGCCCATTACAGATTCACAATCTAACTTGTTCTTTCTGACCACCTCAAAACAGCAAACATTTTCAAACTTCTAAAACCTAAGCTTAGAATTGCTTAATCAATACTGTGCTTTTTATTTTGTGTTCACTTTTACTCATTTCAGTCTTTGCAGCATTTTGCTGTATGTCTTGGCACATCAACTTGGTTCCACAATTAACACAAGAATACAAGAAATAGGAGCAGGAGTAGATCATATGGTCCATTCAGCCTGCTCCACCATTCAATACAAGCTTCAATTCCACTTTTCTGCCCACTCGCCATACCCCTTGATTCCCTGAGAGACCAAAAATCTATCTATCTAAGCCTTAAATATATTTATCGATGGAGTATCCACAGCCCTGTGGAGTAGAGAATTCCAAAGGTTCACAACCCTTTGAGTGAAGTAATTTCTACTCATCTCAGTCCTAAATAATCGGTCCCTTATCCTGAGACTGTGCCTCCGTGTTTTAGATCCCTTGACCAGCGGAAACAATCTCTGTGTCTGCCCATTCAGAATCTTGTATGTTTCAATGAGATCGCCTCTCATTCTTCCAAACTCCAGAGAATATAGGCCCAATTTACTCAGCCTTTCATCATAGGACAATCCCCTCATCCCAGGGACCAATTTAGTGAACCTTCGCTGTACTGCCTCCAATGCAAGTATATCCCTTCTTAAATGTGGAGACCAAAACTGCACACAGTACTCCAGATGTGGTCTCACCAAAACCCTGTACAATTGTAGCAAGACTTCTTTATTCCTGTACTCCAACCGTCTTGCAATAAAGGCCAGCGTGCCATTTGCCTTTTTGATTGCTTGCTGTACCTACACGTTAACTTTCTGCGTTCCTTGTACAAATGCACCCAAGTCTCTTTACACATCAACACTTGCAAGTTTCACACCTTTTAAAAAAATATTCTGCTTTTCTATTCTTACGACCAAAGTGAATAACTTCACACTTCCCTACATTATACTCCATCTGTCATCTTGTTGCCCACTTACTTAACCTGTCTGTATCTCTTTGCAGCCTCTTTGTGTCCTCCCCACAGCATACTTTTCCACCTACCTTTGTATCATCGGCAAACTTTGATACATTACTCTCTGTCTCTTCATCTAAGTCATTAATATGGATTGTAAACAGCTGAGGCATTAGCACTGATCCTTGTGGCACTCCACTATTCACTGCCTGCCAACTTGAAAATGCACCGTTTATGCCCACTCTTTGCTTTCTGTCTGTTAACCGATCCTATATTAGCTTGGATAGATTACCCCCCATTTCCATGAGCCCTCATCTTACCTATTAACCTTTTGTGTGGCATCTTATCGAATGCCTTTTGGAAATCCAGGTATATTATATCTACTGGTTCTCCTTTATCTACCCTATTAATTACATCCTCAAAAAACTGTAATAAATTTGTCAAACAGGATTTCCCTTTAGTAAACCCATGTTGACTTGTTCTAATCATGCTATGCTTTTCTAAGTGCATTGTTAAGACTTCCTTAATAGATTTCAGCATTTTCCCATTGACTGACGTTTGGCCAACCGGCCTGTAGTTCCCTGTTTTTTCTCTCTCCCTCCTTTCTTTTAAAGCAGTATTACACTTGCTAACTTCTAATCTGATGGGACAGTTCTTGAATCTAAGCAATTTTGGAAAAATCATAGCTAGTGCATCCACTAGGGGCGGCGCAGTGGTTAGCACTGTAGCTTCACAGCTCCAGCGACCCGGGTTCAATTCTGGGTACTGCCTGTGTGGAGTTTGCAAGTTCTCCCTGTGTCTGCGTGGGTTTTCTCCGGGTGCTCCGGTTTCCTCCCACAAGCCAAAAGACTTGCAGGTTGGTAGGTAAATTGGCCATTATAAATTGCCCCTAGTATAGGTAGGTGGTAGGGAAATATAGGGGACAGGTGGGGATGTGGTAGGAATATGGGATTAGTCTAGCATTAGTATAAATGGGTGGTTGATGGTCGGCACAGACTCGGTGGGCCGAAGGGCCTGTTTCAGTGCTGTATCTCTAAACATAAACACTATCTCTCTAGCTATCTCTTTTAGAGCCCTGTCAAATTTTAATCCCTTAAGTTTCTCTAATACTTTTTCTCTGCTGATATTAATTTCCTTAATTTCCTCACTCTCATTAGCCCCTAGGTTACTGTCTACTTCTGGTTATGAAATGTGCGTCTTCTACTGTGAAGACAGACACAAAATATTTGTTCAATGCCTCTGCCATTTCCTCTTTCCTCATGATAATTTCTCCTGTCTCTGCTTCTAATGGACAAATGTTTACTGTAGCTGCTGTTTTCCTTTTTATATACCAATAAAAGTTCTTGCAGTCTGTTTTTATATTGCTTGCTAGTTTACTCTCATTCTATTTTTTCCCTTTTTTATCAACTTTTTGGTGGCCCTTTGGTTTCTAAAACACTCCCAATCCTCAGACTTGCTACTCTTTTTTGCAACATTGTAAGCCTCTTCTTTTATTCTAATACTATCCTTTCATTGATCTCACCAAAGCCTTTGACCTCGTCAGTAGACGTGGTCTTTTCAGACTACGAGAAAAGATTGGATGCCCACCAAAGCTACTAAGTATCATCACCTCATTCCATGACAATATGAAAGGCACAATTCAACATGGTGGCTCCTCATCAGAGCCCTTTCCTATCCTGAGTGGTGTGAAACAGGGCTGTGTTCTCGCACCCACACTTTTTGGGATTTTCTTCTCCCTGCTGCTTTCACATGCGTTCAAGTCCTCTGAAGAAGGAATTTTCCTCCACACAAGATCAGGGGGCAGGTTGTTCAACCTTGCCCGTCTGAGAGCGAAGTCCAAAGTACGGAAAGTCCTCATCAGGGAACTCCTCTTTGCTGACGATGCTGCTTTAACATCTCACACTGAAGAGTGCCTGCAGAGTCTCATCGACAGGTTTGCGGCTGCCTGCAATGAATTTGGCCTAACCATCAGCCTCAAGAAAACGAACATCATGGGGCAGGACGTCAGAAATGCTCCATCCATCAATATTGGCGACCACGCTCTGGAAGTGGTTCAAGAGTTCACCTACCTAGGCTCAACTATCACCAGTAACCTGTCTCTAGATGCAGAAATTAATAAGCGCATGGGTAAGGCTTCCACTGCTATGTCCAGACTGGCCAGGAGAGTGTGGGAAAATGGCGCACTGACACTGAACACAAAAGTCCGAGTGTATCAGGCCTGTGTCCTCAGTACCTTGCTCTATGGCAGTGAGGCCTGGACAACGTATGTCAGCCAAGAGCAACGTCTCAATTCATTCCATCTTCGCTGCCTCCGGAGAATACTTGGCATCAGGTGGCAGGACCGTATCTCCAACACAGAAGTCCTCGAAGCGGCCAACATCCCCAGCTTGTACACACTACTGAGTCAGCGGCGCTTGCGATGGCTTGACCATGTGAGCCGCATGGAAGATGGCAGGATCCCCAAAGACACATTGTACAGCGAGCTCGCCACTGGTATCAGACCCACCGGCCGTCCATGTCTCCGCTATAAAGATGTCTGCAAACGCGACATGAAATCCTGTGACATTGATCACAAGTCGTGGGAGTCAGTTGCCAGCATTCGCCAGAGCTGGCGGGCAGCCATAAAGACGGGGCTAAAATGTGGCGAGTCGAAGAGACTTAGTAGTTGGCAGGAAAAAAGACAGAGGCGCAAGGGGAGATCCAATTGTGCAACAGCCCCGACAAACAAATTTCTCTGCAGCACCTGTGGAAGAGCCTGTCACTCTAGAATTGGCCTTTATAGCCACTCCAGGCGCTGCTTCAAAAACCACTGACCACCTCCAGGCGCGTATCCATTGTCTCTCGAGATAAGGAGGCCCAAAAGAAATCCTTAACTTCCTGAGTGAGCCATGGATGGGTCTTTCTTGCTGAGTTTTTGTTTTTCAATGGAATGTATTTTTGTTAAACTATTTGAATTGTTTCTTTAAAGGTTTCCCACTTTTCATTTACCGCCATACCTTTTAATCTATTTAACCAATTTACCGTATCCAGTTCTCCCCTCATAACTACATAATTGACTTTGTTAAAGTTTAAGATTCTTGTTTGTGATTGGAGTATGTCAGTTTCAAACTTAACATCGAATTCAGTGGTATTATGATCACTATTTCCCAGTGGATCTTTTACTCTGACATTACTAATTAATCCTGCTTCATTACACAGTACCAGATCTAAGATAGCTTTATTCCTAGTTGGTTCCACTGCATATTGCTCCAAGAAACAGTCCCAAAAACATTCTACAAACTCATTCTTCTAGACAACTCTTGCCAATTTCATTGTCCCTGTCTATATGAAGAATAAAATCCCCACAATTATTTAATTGCCTTTGTTGCAAGCTCCAATAATTTCTTGTTTAATGCTCTGTCCAATGGTATAACTACTGTTAGGGGGCCTATAAACTACTCCCACCAGTGTTCTCTGATTCTTTCTATTCTTAATTTCCATCCATACTGATTCTACTTCTTGATCTTCTGAGGCCAGATCCTTTCTCACAAATGTCCTTATGTCATCCTTTGCTATCAAGGCTACCCATCCTCCTTTGTCATTCTGAAATATTGTGTACCCTGGAATATTTATTTCCCAACCTTCATCACCATGTAGCCATGACTCTAATGGCGATTAGATCTAAGTCATTTACCTGAATTTGTGCCACTAGTTCTTCTAACGAATTGCAGATGCTGCGCGCATTCAGTTAAAGAACCTTTTAATTTCAATTTTTTAAATTTCTATTCCCTGCAATGACCTTATTGGCTGATGTACAATTGTTCAACTTTCTGTTCCTTCCTGTTCCATTCTGCTTGTCTTTACCCATAACACTATACTGTTCTGATGCCTTGACCTTTCTCTTTGGATTTTTAAATCTCCCGTCACCCGAACCTTTCCACCCTCTCTTATTTCCCTCTTGCTTTATCTGCTGGCGCACTCTTAATTTGTACACTCTGTCCCTTCCTGCCACATTATGATTATCATTACCCTTATTGCTCTCTTGCCTTCTCTCTCTCTAAATTATCATATCTTCCCTCACTTGATCCCTCACTCCTCCCCACCTCTTTCGTTTAAAGCCCTCTCTACCACCCTAGTTATATGACTCGCCAGAATACTAGTTCAAGCACGGTTCAGGTGAAGACTGTCCCAATGGTACAGCTACCTCTTTCCCCAGTACTGGTGCCAGTGTCCCATGAATTGAAACCCATCTCTCCCACACCAATCCACACATTTGAGCCACCCATTCAAGTCTCTGGTCTTATTTACCTGCACCAATTTGCTCGTGGCTCGGGTAATAACCCAAAGATTATAACCTTTGATGTTCTGCTTTTTAATTTAGCTTCTAGCTGTTTTTACTCCTTATGAAGAGCCTCTTTCCTAGTCCTACCTATGTTGTTGGTACCCACATTGAATTCGACAACTTTATCTGCCCCCTCCCACTGCAAGTTCCTGTCTAGCCCTGAACAAATGTCCTGAACCCTGGCACCGGGCAGGCAACACAGCCTCTGGACTCTGACTCTTGGCTGCAGAAAACTGTGTCTATCCCCCTGATTATACTGTCTATTTACTCCCGCCGCTTGAATGGCTTGCTGTACCACGGTGCCATGGTCAGTTTGTTCATCCACCCTGCGGCCCTCGCTCTCATCCATGCAAATCGGAAGAACCTCAGACCTGTTGAACAATTGCAAGGGCTGAGGCTCCTCCACTTCTGCCTTCTCAATTCCCTTACCTGCCTCACACTCCTGTCCCTGACCACTCATCAAATCAGAAGACCCTATCCTGAAGGGGCGTGACTGCCTTCTGGAACAAAGTGTCCAGGTAACTTTCCCCCTCCCTGATGCATTGCAGTGTCTGTAGCTAGGCCTCCAGCACATTGACTCTGAGCCGAAGCTCCTTGAGTCGCAGACACTTACTGCAGACCTGTTTGCTGTGGTTCGCACTGGCATCCACCAGTTCCCACAGAGTGCAACCGCAACACATCACCTGCCCTGCCATCTTTTTTATGTGTTAGTTTATTTTCTTAATTCACGATGAATAAATGCTACTACTAAGCCCCAGTTAAAAAGCTTTACCACTGCTGGTAAACCTTACTATTACTGATAAAACCTTACTAATAAATAACCTGACTCTCAGAAGATTCTTCTTATTCTAATTAATGTTATACTAACCGCAATTAAAATTCCTTAGTTTAGATAAGAACAAAAGAGAAAATGTTCACCAATCAATCACTTACCTTCTTTGCTGGAACATCACACGTCAATTCCTCTTTTCCCCTTTGCACCGAATTCCTACGTGAACCAAATTCCTACCTTCACGCTCTGATTATGTCTCACTCTGGCGACGTTTCCACTTGGTGCGCCCTTACTCAATTTAAAAAAAACTACATTTGTATGAAATATTTAATATGATTATCTTCAATTGCAAACCATACTGCATTTTTAAAAATGTTTTTCGCATAGACTATGGAGTCTAATACCTTTTTTGTATGTTGGGGACATAATATGTTACACTAAGCAGAGTGCTCAAAATTGACTTCTGAATTTGATCCATGTAGTTGATGAGATCACAGTGCTTAATAACTAATTTGAAATATATGGTTAACTCTAATTTGAACTACTACATAAGAAGGCCGGAGTTCTACATAACAGAACTCCCAAATTTTTCAAATGCACAACAAATGGTGTGGCACACACCCAATTTGTGGTATTTTATGGATAGGATTTGTCTTTTTTATTGAAAAAGCAAGGTGAAAGACCAAAGCCCACTATGGTGTAACTGCAGCAACTTATGCATCTCAAATATACACATTGATGTCCAGCTTTAGAATGAGCAATTGTGTAATGCTGCTCCAATCATTTTATAGTTAAAATTACTGTTAAAATTAGCTAGGCTATAGAATGGACATACCTAAAAGTGTTTTTCACCAGCACATGCAAAGGCAAGTTTGTGATAGCAATATAAATGCTCCCACTGGTTATTAACCTGTATCCACAGATTCCTGAGTAGGTTTCACAGCTAGAAAATAAGGTAACTATTTTCAAACATGTGTGCATGTGCAGACCTGTTGTAGGTTATTCTGGCGCTTTGGAATCTACTCGCAATATAAACGGGGAGGAATCCAGAACACCGGTCGAGTAAAGCGTTAGTTTTATGATATAAATGTAGCAGTCGGGTCTTACAACTTTTGAAAAACATCAGTATTACACAGCACTAAATTTAATTCTCACATCCCGCTGTTTGTTTGTTTTTTAATCAGTAATTACTGACAATATAATTAGGATACCAGCTGAAAACAGTTACTAAGTTATGCCAACAACCACTTTTATTTCTAAAAGACCTTTAATATAATAAAACACCTTGAGGTACTGTGTACAGTAGAAAGAAAAAACAAGTGGTAGGTGAATCAAAAGCAATCAAAAGGCATTGTTTTCAGGAGGCTTTTAAGGTGGTAAGGGGTGTAGCATGGCAAAGAAGTGGGCTGGGAAGGGTGAGGGTAGGGAGGAGAAGAGAGTTCCAGAAGGATGGGGCCGAAAAAGCTGAAAGTTCTGCCATTGTGAGGAAGTGCAAGGGAGGGGAAAAATTGCACCAAAGCCCAGAGTTAACATATAGCTGATATTCGTTCGGTAGTACAGAATTTGGGAATTGCTGAAAATAGAGACGTGAAGCTTTTCGTCTTGCACTCATCAGGATAATACGCAAGAATAACCAATGTAGGGGAAAACACCAACTTACACTGTATGAGAAGAGTGCCAATTGGTGACAAGTGAACTCTGATTGGGAGAGGCGTTGCCATGGAGAATGCACCAGTTTAAGGCGACTGACAGTTAACTGCCAAGCTTTGTTTGAAATTTAAACCAGGCAGCTTGACTGGTCAAGGCATTGCCCTGAGGAATGAACCAGCGCATGGCTGTCACTTATTTTGTTCAGCTGAAACAGGCGCAATGTGTGTACATGTTCTCTGTCTGCAAAGAACAGGGCCCTGTGTATTAATATATGTAGCTTCCAATATGCGCAAATGCGCCACACTGCAAGCCCTACTGACAATCTTAAATTGATTGTCAGCGTAATTCTTATCACACTGCGGATTATTTAGCAAATGTTGTCCAATCGCAGAATCACATCTAATGTTGGGCACTGTGTTTTGCGTTTTGCAAGCATGGGCTGGTTGGGCACTGGTGGGTTGGGTACAGCCTGTACCTTGCCCGTTGTGAACAGCGGAAGGAACATGTTGTTTGATATGATCCGCCAGCCTTTGGGATGTATGGCCTATATACCTAACATCTCACTGGCATTGAAATTCATATATCACATTACTCATTCGTGTGATAGGCAGGGAGTCTTTTTGGCTTGACAGCAGCATCCTGTTAGTGGCAAACACAACATGTGTTGCTACTGCATAGTAGCAGCGTGAAGCAGCTAGCTTTACCTGTTGCTCAAACTTTTGGGATGCATTACCCTTCCAGGGTAATTTGAGGTAGACTGGGCACTTTTCAGGGCCCAACATGACGGCCTTTGGCCCATTCATAAGTTTGTGTGATATACAACGAGAAATGCTTTGATCAGGGTAGCCATTGTCACGCAGGATGTCTTTGATTCGTACTATTTCTGCATCAAGCTTGCATGGTGAGCCAATGGCTCAGGCCCTATTTATGAGGTTGCCGATAAGACCAATCTTAGAGCATGTGTTACTGTAAGAATCCCAACGCGTGTATTGATCAGTGAATGTAGGTTTGCGGTAAACTGTGATAGAGAACCCCTTAACTGATTTCACAACTACTACGACAAGGAATGAAAGCTCATTTCACTGCTCTGTTTCAAAAATGCATTTGAGCGCAGGATGGAGCCCATTCAGACGTGCAAGGAAATTATTGCATGCAGCTGCGGATTCAAATATAGCAAACGTATCATCTACTTATTGGAAATATGCAAGAGGTAGGAGGTTAGGTGTTATTCCCTCAAAGACACGTTTCTCATGGAACCCAACAAAGATGTTTGCGAGAGCTGGGCCTAGAGGGGATCCCAGGGCAACACCGTCGATTTGGGCATACATGGTGTCATTTAAAACTGAACTTAACTGCGCGAGTTACTGAGTTCATAAGTTCAGTGACTACTGATTCACGCAATGGTGATGGGTCTGGATTGCCATGATATAGTGCTGTAGCGCAAATATCTATGGCTTCCTTAAGTGGTACATTGGTGAATAGGCTAGCAGTATCAAATAAGCATATGTACACAGCATTGCTGTCGATGTGCAAGTCCGGTATGGTCTTTGCAAATGTGAAGGAATCCTTCACCGTATATCTGGAGAACTTGCTCAAAACTGGTTGTAACAATTCGCTCAACCATTTGGCCAATTCATGTTGTGCAGAACTGGTCATAGATAAGCTAGGGCATAGAGGGACATAACTTTTGTGTGTCTTGGGGGGGCCCATACATATGCGGACGCAGTGAGCTGTGAGGACGAACGCTGTCAAATATATCACACGGCAGCTCATTGCTCTTACACAAGTCCAGCAAGCGTTTCTTGAGCTTGCTTTCGAGCAAGGCTGTCCTGTCTTGTTGAGCGGCAGGTCCAATGGATACGAATTTGGAGCCGTCATTAAGAATGTTGATATAGTCACGCTTGTTAAGGATGACTATTCCCGTCCCTTTGTCAGGTTTACTGATGTGTATGTCCGGGTTGGACCTAAGGCCATGCAGCGCTGTCATTCATGTTGCATGTGGAAATCAGACATGTCGTTCAGAATCCTGCAATATGAGTCTGCTAGATCAGTGAGGCACGCTCTCAAGGATTCAGCATCTTCAGTGGATGCTGGTTTGTGGTGGGAAATTTGGGAGTAGAGGAGTTTGAAGTCAGCAAATATCTCTTCCTTAAATAGGGCCCAAGCCATTTGCTCACCATGCAAGCTTGATGCTGAAATAGGGCGAATCAAAGACATCCTGTGTGACAATGGCTACCCTGATCGGATCATTTCTCACTGTACATCGCGCAAACTTATGAATGGGCCTAAGGCCATCATGTTGGGCCCTGAAAAGTGCCCAGTCTACCTCAAATTACCCTGGAAGGGTGATGTATCCAAAAATTTGAGCAACGGGTAAAGCGAGCTGATTCACGCTGCTACTGTGCAGTAGTAACAAGTGTGGTGTTGGCCACTAACGGGATGCTGCTGTCAAGCCAAAAAGACGTCCTGCCTGTCACACAAATGAGTAATGTGATATATGAATTTCAGTGCCAGTGAGATGTTAGGTATATAGGCTGTACGTCCCAAAGACTGTCTGATTGTATCAAACAACATGCTCCTTCCGCTGTTCGCAACGGGCAAGGTAAAGGCCGTACCCAACCAGTCCGTGCTTGCAAAACGCAAAACACCAGTGTCCAACATTAGATGTGATTCTGCGATTGAACAAGGTTTGTTAAATAATCCGCAGTGTGCGCTAAGAATTACACTGACAGCTAATTTAAGATTGTCAGTAGGGCTCAGTGTGGCACATTTGCTTGTATTGGAAGCTACATATATTAATACACAGGGCCCTGTTCTTTGCAGACAGAGAACATGTACACACATTGCGCCTGTTTCAGCTGAACAAAATAAGTGACAGCCATTCGATGGTTCATCCCTTAGGGCAATGCCTTGACCAATCAGAGTCAAGCTGCCTGGTTTAAATTTCAAACAAAGCTTGGCAGTTAACTGTCAGTCGCCTTAAACTGGTGCATTCTCCAAGGCAACGCCTCTCCCAATCAGAGTTCACTTGCCAACCAATCAGCACTCTTCTCATGCAGTGTAGGTTGTTGTTTTTCCCTACATTGGTTATTCTTGCGTATTGTCCTGATGAGTGCAAGACGAAAAGCTTCAACATGTCTCTATTTTTAGCAATATAGCTGATACTTGTTAACCTAAGTGAAGGATTCTGCCAATGCTAGTTATCATTTCTCAAGGTATAAGATTGAATACCTTCTCCAACCAAGTACACTTTGGTCAACAGAATTCACAAAAGAAAAATGTTAACTATTACGCAAAGATTATTTTCCCAAAATATTTGTAATAGTTTTATTTATCAAGTTCTGTGGACTATTATCCCTGTTTGAGAACTTCTAAAATAGCGTATTTTATATAAGGACCAGAATATTGTGCTCCTGACCACCAAAACAAAAATCTAATAATGTCTCAATTGTTGTGTGGGACATGCTTTTCACAAATTGGCTGCTGTGGTTTGTCCATATAACAATAGTGATTGGACTTCAATTTAAGTGGCTGTCATATGAATTAGCTTTGGAATATCCTGAAGAAAGGAATGGCATTCTATAAATGAGTGTTTTTCCTCTTAAGGTTGGTTGAGAATGTGGAAATCAAATGTTTTTGTTCACATTCTACATTGGCAAAATTAAAATTTTAATAAAATGTATTACCCAAGAAATTAGTTTTGAATCAAGAATTATTTGAAACTATGTTAATGTTCGGGGTTGAAGTACTTTGAAAAAAATCCTGCTATTTTGAATATTGAGGTTGTGGCTTCAAGGCATTTCCTCATGAATAGTAAGTCTCCCACAATCTCTCAAACCTATTCTGAAGAACAAAATCATATCTATAATTAAATACAAAGAACATGAACTTTATTTTCAGAGAAAGGAATGTTGAACTTCACAAGACAAAGACTTTAGTTTTCAACCGAATGATTAATTTTTTTTGATTCGTTCATGGGGATGTGGGCAGGCTAGGCCAGCATTTATTGCCTATCCCTAATTGCCCTTGAGAAGGTGGTGGTGAGCTGCCGCCTTGAACCGCTGCAGTCCATGTGGGGTAGCTACACCCACAGTGCTGTTAGGAAGGGAGTTCCAGGATTTTGAGCCAGCGACAGTGAAGGAATGGCGATATAGTTCCAAGTCAGGATGGTGTGTGACTTGGAGGGGAACTTGCAGGTGGTGATGTTCCCATGCATTTTCTGCCCTTGTCCTTCTAGTTGATAGAGGTCGCAGGTTTGGAAGGTGCTGTCTAAGGAGCCTTGGTGCATTGCTGCAGTGCATCTTGTATATGGTACACACTGCTGCCACTGTGCGTCAGTGGTGGAGGGAGTGAATGTTTGTGGATGGGGTGCCTATCAAGCGGGCTGCTTTGTCCTGGATGGTGTCGAGCTTATTGAGTGTTGTTGGAGCTGCACCCATTCCATCACACTCCTGACTTGTGCCTTGTAGATGGTGGACAGGCTTTGGGCAGTCAGGAGGTGAGTTACTCGCCGCAGGATTCCTAGCCTCTGACCTGCTCTTGTAGCCACGGTATTTATATGGCTACTCCAGTTCAGTTTCTGGTCAATGGTAACCCCCAGGTATTTTGTGTACAGGACATACCTGGGCAATTTTCCACATTGCTGGGTAGATACCAGTGTTGTAGCTGTACTGGAACAGCTTGGCTAGGGGCGCAGCAAGTTCACAGGTCTTCAGTCCTATTGCCGGAATATTGTCGGGACCCATAGCCTTTGCAGTATCCAGTGCCTTCAGTCGTTTCTTGATATCATGCGGAGTGAATCGAATTGGCTGAAGCCTGGCATCTATGATGCTGGGGACTTCAGGAGGAGGCCGAGGTGGATCATCAACTCGGCACTTCTGGCTGAAGGTTGTTGCAAATGCTTCAGCCTTATCTTTTGCACTGATGTGCTGGGCTCCCCCATCATTGAGGATGGGGATATTTGTGGAGCCACCTCCTCCAGTTAGTTGTTTAATTGTCCACCACCATTCACAGATGGATGTGGCATGATTGCAGAGCTTAGATCTGATCCATTGGTTATGTGATCGCTTAACTCTTATCGCATGCTGCTTATGCAGTTTGGCATGCAAGTAGTCCTGGGTTGTAGCTTCACCAGGTTGACACCACATTTTGAGGTTTGTCTGGTGCTGCTCCTGGCATGCCCTCCTGCACTCTTCATTGAACCAGGGTTGATCTCCCAGCTTGATGTTAACGGTAGAGTGGAGGATATGCCGGACCATGAGGTTACAGATTGTGGTTGAGTACAGTTCTACTGCTGCTGATGGCCCACAGTGCCTCATGGATGCCCACTTTTGCATTGCTAGATTTGTTCGAAATCTATCCCATTTAGCTCGTAGGTAGTGCCACTCAACACGATGCAGGGTATCCTCAACATGAAGGTGGAACTTCGTCTCCACGAGGACTGTGCAGTTGTCACACCTGCCAGTACTGTCATGGACAGATGCATTTGGGGCAAGCAGATTGGTGAGGACGAGGTCAAGTATGTTTTCCCCTCTTGGTTCCCTCACCACCTGCCGCATACCCAGTCTATCAGCTATGTCCTTTAGGACTCGGCCAGCTCGGTCAGTAGTGGTGCTACCAAGCCACTCTTGGTGATGGACATTGAAGTCCCCAACCCAGAGTACATGCTGAACCCTTGGCCACCCTCAGTGCTTCTTCCAATTGGTGTTCAACATGGAGGAGTACTGATTCATCAGCTGAGGGAGGGCAATAGGTGGTAATCAGTAGAAGGTTTCCTTGCTCATCTTAGTCCTGATGCCATGAGACTTCATGGGGTCCAGAGTCTATGTTGAGGACTCCCAGGGCAACTCCCTCCCAACTATATACCACTGTGCCGCCACCTCTGGTGGGTCTGTCCTGCCGGTGGGATAGGACATACCCGGGAATGATGATGGCAATGTCTGGGACATTGCCTGTAAGGTATGTTTCCGTAACTATGACTATGTCAGGCTGTTGCTTGACTAGTCTTTGGGACAGCTCTCCCAACATTGGCACAAACCCCCAGATGTTGGTAAGGAGGACTTTGCAGGGTCGACAGGCCTGGGTTTGTTTTTGTCGTTTCCAGTGCCAAGGTCGATGCCAGATGGTCCGACCGGTTTCATTCTTTATTGACTTCATAGTGGATAGATACAACTGACTGACTTACTAGGCCATTTCAGAGGGGATTTAAGAGTCCACCACATTGCCGTGGGTCTGGAGTCGCATGTAGGCCAGACCAGGTAAGGACAGCAGATTTCCTTCCCGAAAGAACATTAGTGAACCAGATGGGTTTTTACAACAATCTCCAAGTTACTTTATGATTCAGTTCAGGGGGAAGAATGCCCCTAAATCCCATGATAGGATAGTGTAGAACTGTTTTATATTCATGCTAAAAGTATGTTGGTGCTTTTTAAAAGTCACCTAAATCAATTAAAATATTATTGCAATAACGTTGACCTGGGGGTACAGCAGATAACAAATTTTCCAATAAATCTGCTTGATTAGAAACAGTTCTACAGCACAATATATAAAGCATAAACAACAAGAAAAGATGGACAAATAATTTACGTAAGAACATGTCTAGCAAGTGGTTATAAAGATAATGATGAAGAGTCGTCTATTTGGTCTTAAGCCAGCATAGAAACACGCATATTTTAACACTCTCAACAATCGTTTTATAATTACTGCTGTGCAGATAGGCCCTTTTAACTGGCATATATTATAATAAGTCAACCCACAGTACCTCGTTAACATTTTTTAAATAGAGTACCTCAGGAGTGGAAAAAGATGTTAATAGCTTCTGTAAATATTTTCATATGTGCACATGAACATTATGTACCGTATCAAGAATCAGTGACAAATATTGATTGGCACTAAGCTACCCTGTACAAATTTCGAGATTTATACTGCTGGGTACAACTTGAAATCCCAAGCCTCAGCCCATGAATTGCTATGTCCTGGCTCCACACTCAGCCCCAACTTCCCACTGAACCTCTCTGTGAAATCCTCTGTCTTGGCACCAGACTTCCATCCAGAGTAAGTGGAAAGCCAGAGGTGGGGCTTGTCAGTTCACAGGTTCAGTGAAGTGCAAAACTGTATTAACTGCAAAGTTCTGTTGGAATGCAACTGTCAGCTCTGGGACCGGGAGGCAGGCAGGTTAGGTTAAGTCCACAAGCAGCAAGATCAATGTTGAAATTAAGTCAGGAATTACAATATAGGAGGCCATTTAGCCCTTTTAACCTGTTCCACCATTCAGTTAGATGATTGCTGATCTGTACCTTCAGTCAATTTTACTCTCTTTGATCTATATCCCTTGATACCTTTACCTTGCATGAGAGAATTCCATATTTCGACTACACTTTGTGTGAAAAAGTGCTTCCTGATTTCACTCCTAAACAATCAAGTTCTTATAAAAATTGCATCTCCCTGTTCTGAATTCTACCAGAGGAAATAACTTCTCTATATCTACTCTATCGAATCAGTTTATCCATTTAAACACCTCAATTAGATCATCACTCAACCTTCTAAACTCAGGTGAATGCAAGACAAGTTTATACACCTGTCCTCATAATTTAACTGGCTTAAGCCCTGATATCATGATGAATCTGCTCACTCGCCCCCTCCCAGATCATTCTATCTTTCCTGAGGTTCCGTGCCCAAAACTGAACACCGTACTTCAGATGGGGTCTGACCAAGGCTCTGTATAACTGAAACATCATTCCTCACTTTGTATTTCAGGCCTCTTGAGATAATGTCCACCATTCCATTAGCTTTTTTGATTTTTTTTTTTGTAAATGTGCACTAGCTTATAGTGCTTTGAGTATAACAAAGTTTAAGTCTCCATGTTCCTCTGCAGCGCCTAGCCTTCTCTCATTAACAACATATTCTGATTTGTCTGTCTTGGAACCTTACACTTTCCCACATTGAATTCCATCTGCTATAGTTTTGCTTAATGACTTAGGCTATTGATATCCCTTTGCAGCAAAACAATGTTGTGTGCTTCCTAGTACCAGGTCTGATGAAGGGACATGAAACATTCCAGTTCTGAAAATATTGGCAGAACTCAAGATGGCAAGTCTCTGGGCTCTGATTGTATGCACTGTAGGCTGTTGAAATGGTTTATATTGGTTTCAAGCTTTCTGAGGTAGGCATTGAATGTGGAGGGAGCAATTCTTCTTGATTCTAAGTTCTTACTGTCAATTTCTGTCTGTGCCATGGATGTTCTAATATGTTAAAAGTGCTAAATAAATGGAAGTTATTGCTGTGACCATGAACACAAGAACGCAACACAAGAAATAGGAGCAGGAGTAGACCATATGGCCCATTGAGCCTGCTCCGCCATTCAAAACGATCATGGCTGATCTTAGGATTCAACTCTACTTTCCCGCTCGCTCGCCATACCCCTTGATTCCCTGAGAGACCAAAATGTGTCTATCCCAGCCTTAAATGTATTCAACGATGGAGCATCCACAAACCTCTGGGGTGGAGAATTCCAAAGATTCACAACCCTTTGAGTGAAATAATTTCTCCTCATCTCAGTCCTAAATGATCGGCCCCTTGTGAGACTGCGTCCCCATGTTTTAGATTCCTCGACCAGCGGAAATAATCTCTGTGTCTACCCAATCGAGCCTCTTTAGAATCTTGTATGTTTCAATGAGATCACCTCTCATTCTTCCAAACTCCAGAGAATACAAACTCAATTTACTTAGTTTCTCATCATAGGAAAACCCCCTCATCCCAGGGACCAATTTGGTGAACCTTTGCTGTACTGCCTCCAATGCAAGTATATCCTTTTTTAAATGTGGGGACCAAAACTGCATGTAGTATTCCAGATGTGGTCTCACCTAAACCCTGTACAATTGTAGCAATACTTCCCTATTCCTGTACTCCAATCCCCTTGCAATAAAGGCCAACATGCCATTTGCCTTCTTAATTGCTTGCTGTACATGCATGTTAACTTTCTGTGTTCCTTGTACAAGCACATCCAAGTCTCTTTGCGCATCAACACTTACAAGTTTCACACCTTTTAAAAAAATATTCTGCTTTTCTATTCTTATGACCAAAGTGCATAGCTTTACACTTCCCTACATTATACTCCATCTGCTATCTTGTTGCCCACTCACTTAACCTCTCTTTATCTCTTTGCAGCTTCTCAGCCCCACAACTTATCTTTCCGTCTACCTTTGTATCATCAGCAAACTTCAATATATTACTGTCTGTCTCTTCATCTAAGTCATTAATATAGATTGTAAATAGCTGAGGCCCCAGCACTGATCCTTGTGGCACTCCACTATTTGCTGCCTGTTAACTTGAAAATGCCCCGTTTATGCCCGTTCTTTGCTTCCTGTCTGTTGATCAATCTTCTATCCATGCTGGTATATTACCCCCAACTCCATGAGCCCTTATCTTGCCAATTAACCTTTTGTGTGGCTTCTTATCGAATGTCTTTTGGAAATCCAGGTATACTACATCTACTGGTTCCCCTTTATCTACCCTATTAGTTACAGCCTCAAAAAACTGTAATAAATTTGTCAAACAGGATTTCCCTTTAGTAAAACCATGTTGACTTGTTCTAATCATACTGTGCTCTTCTAAGTACATTGTTAAGACTTCCTTAATAATAGATTCCAGCATTTTCCCAATGACTGATGTTAGACTAACTGGCCTGTAGTTTCCTGCTTTTTCTCTCCTTCCTTTCTTGTAAAGCGCTGTACATTTGCCAACTTCCAATCTGATGGAACAGTTCTTGAATCTAAGGAATTTTGGAAAATCGTAGCGCATCCACTATCTCTGCAAGAACCCTAGGATGTAGGCCATCAGCTCCTGGAGATTCATCAGATTTTAGTCCCTTAAGTTTCTCCAATACTTTTCCTCTGCTGATATGAATTTCCATAATATCCTCACATTTTTTCGCCCCTAGGTTACTGCCTATTTGTGGTATGGAACTTGTATCTTCTACTATAAAGACAGTCACAAAATATTGCCATTTTCTCATTCCCCATGATAATTTCTCCTGTCTCTGCTTCCAAGGGACCAACGTTTACTTTAGCTACTCACTTCCTTCTGATATACTTATAAAAGTTCTTACAATCTGTTTTTATGTCACTGGCTAGTTTACTCTCATATTCTATTCTATTTCCTTTATCAACTTTTTGGGGGCCCTTTGCTATTTTCTAAAACGCTACATTAAAGTTTTAGATAAATAGGAATGATTAAGGTAGCCATGGCAATTTAGATCTTTGTTTCTATGGTCCATTGTATTGATTCTTGCACAAAGTGTGGGGAATGGGCCCAGTAAAGTTAGACACTGCATTTTTTAACTTTCCGCTGTATTATGAGCACTGATGATGTCTATTCTACTTAATTATTCTGAAAATTTTAAATGCTTTTAATTAATTTATATATGTTTATTTTTCAGCCAGAAAGTGAAGTCTCAACAACAGCTGATGACTATACATCAGAGGTAAATATCTTGTAAAGAATGCATATTCTTTGGAGCTCAAATTATTAAAAGTAATATTCAAGTATCATTTCTTTGGTAAGCAAAAATGTAAAGAAAACAAGCTACCTAACTAAAAGAAAGAAGAGGGGAACTCTTAGCAGTGATCAAGAATCAAAGGGAAATTAGAGGTGCTTAACAGATTTCAGAGTTAAGTATAGCGAAATATGTTAGCACACAATATCAAAACATTTTTCCTCTATCATAAAAGTAGGAGTAGATAGAGAACTTGGAATTTTAAAAGATTCAAATTGGTGGTGAAACTGAAGAAAAATATTTTCATATTTTCTAGAATTATTCTCCAAAAGAGAATTACAAATTTTCTATCCAGTTTTTGTACTCCATTTGCCATTCTGGATCATTTAAAAGAATTTATGTGTAGCTAGATCATGGAGTTCTAAAGAACTCTAAGAAGGAAACTTATGTGGCACTAAACATCATGAAAGAATTACTGGGCAGTGATCCAATTCTGCAGGACTAGGAACAGGGAACCATGATATCAGCATTTAAAAAAGAGAACAAATCTGACGTAGATGGCTAGCATCAATAAATAATGGAATCTATTCTAAGGAGGTGGGCTGGGGTAGCATTAGTATAACAACTTCTGGAATCTGCACATGCACAATTAAACAGAAATCCAGAAGTTGCTGTCAGTGATTCTAGACCTCTAGAAGATATTCTGTTTAGGCAGTGATAGGGCAGAGGGCAGGAGAGAGTAACTGATAGAGGTCATGGGGCAAAGGTAAAAGGAATGTGCTAATGGTGTGGTGAAAGACAGCATTATTGCAGAGAGAGTGCTAATGACAGAATAATGAACAGCTCTGTCCAAAAGCACAAACATGAAAAACTAAGTTTAAGGCAAGCACATGGTTAAAAAATTGAGAAAACAAAATAGTAATAAAAAGGGCAAATCATGCTCTGAAATTAGTGAATGCAATGTTCAGTCCAGAAGGCTGTAGAATGCCTAATCGAAAAATGAGGTGTTGTTCCTCGAGCTTGCGTTGATGTCCACTGGAACACTGCAGCAGGCCCAGGTCAGAAATGTGGGCATGAGAGCAGGGGAATGTGTTGAGGTGGCAAGCAAATGGAAGCTCAGGGAGATGCTTGCGGACTGAGCAAAGGTGTTCTGCAAAGCCACCCATCCTCCACGTCCAAAGGATCATCCTCCGTCATTTCCACCACCTCCAGCGTGATGCCAACACCAAACACATCTTCCCTTCCCCTTCCCTGTCAGTGTTGCGAAGGGATCGTTCCCTCCGCGACATGCTGGTCCAGTCCACCATTACCCCCGGCATCTCATCACCTTCCCATGCAATTGCAGGAGATGTAATACCTACCCTTTTACCACCTCTCTCTTCACCATCCAAGGCCCCAAACACTCCTTTCAGGTGCAGCAGCGGTTTACTTGTACTAATTTCAATTTAGTCTACTGTATTTGCAGCTCACAATGCTTTCGCCTCTACATTGGGGAGACCAAATGCAGATTGGATGACTGCTTAATAATTATTCTAATATTGTGCCTATGCCAGATGTTAGGCAAACTGGCCTATAATTTCCCGCTTTCTGTGTCCTTCCTTTCTTGAACAAAGGTGTTAGATTTGCGATTTGCCAATCCGCTGCGACCTTTCCAGAATCTTGGGAATTTTGGAAGATCATAGCCAATGCATCGACTATCTTTGCAGCCACTTTTAAGACCCTGGGCGGCACAGTGGCGCAGTGGTTAGCACCGCAGCCTCACAGTGACCTGGGTTCAATTCCAGGTACTGCCTGTGTGGAGTTTGCAAGTTCTCCCTGTGTCTGCGTGGGTTTCCTCCGGTTTCCTCCCACATGCCAAAGACTTGCAGGTTGATAGGTAAATTGGCCATTATAAATTGCCCCTAGTATAGGTAGGTGGTAGGGAAATATAGGGACAGGTGGGGATGTGGTAGGAACATGGAATTAGTGTAGGATTAGTATAAATGGGTGGTTGATGGTCGGCACAGACTCGGTGGGCCGAAGGGCCTGTTTCAGTGCTGTATCTCTAAACTAAACTAAACTAAAATTAAACTAAACTTTATATGGGCAATGTGTTCTGCAGCGGCGCCTTTTAAACACAGCGGCGTGCCCGCATTCAGGGCCAGCCGCCAAGCCACCACGATCTTAAGCACGGGGGCTCATTTAAATAGAAGAGTTGCAGCGGCTGTCCCCAATGACGTAGAAGGGGCAGCTGCAACGCCCCCGGCAACGGCATCTGGCGCCACAGCGCAGGCGCCATTTCTAAAGGGCTTTAAGCCCTGATAATTATTTTTAAAGGGAAAGCATTACTGAGTTTTATTAAATGTAAAATTACGTGATGGAGGCCCTTCCCCAACAGTTTCATTGACCGAAATGACCATCAATTGATTTTTCAAATATCTGAACCTCCCACCCCCCCCAAATCCCCTCAATCTTCAATCTTTTGCCCTTCAACCCATTCCCACCATCCCTACATCCAATCAAAATTGATTTCCCCGCTCCTCCACCCCTCCCACCCTGAAATTTTTATTATTCCACCCTCCCCACCAGGTTCTCGCCTCGGAACTCTGTGCGGAGTTCCGAAGGCGCGCGAAGGCTGAACGGAGGCTGTAAAATTGGCGTTGGACGGCAGGTATGTCAATTTGAATATATTTAGTGGCAATCTACGTATGGAGACGAAGGGCCCGGCGGCGAGGGGGCTGCGCTGAGGTTCCCCTCTGCTGGTAATATGCAGCGGGCCCTTCTCAATGTCGCTGGTCGAGGCGAGCCTCTTCCTGCAGAATTTTAGCGGCCCGCAGCGTCGAGGGGCTGGTAAAATTCAGCCCCCTGTGATGAAAGCTGGCAGGTCCAGTGAACTTGTCAGCCTTTAGTCCCATTAGTTTTCTTAGTACCTTTTCCCTAGTGATTATGATTGTTTTAAGTTCCTCCTTCCCTTTTATCTCTTGATTTTCAAGTATTCTTGGGATTTTTTTAAATGTCTTCCACAGTGAAGACAGACACAAAATACCTGTTCAATGCTTCCGCCATTTCCTTGTTTACCATTATTAATTCCCCACTCTCGCCCTCCAAGTGACCAACGCTCGCTTTAGTTACTCTTTTCCTTTTTAAATACTGGTAAAAGCTCTGACTATCTGTTTTTAAATTTCTAGCTAGCTTTCTCTCTCTCTAATTTCTCCCTCTTTGTAGTCATTCTTTGCTGGTTTCTAAAATCTGTCCAATCTTCTGACCTACCACTAATCTTTGCAGTATTGTATGTTTTTTCTTTCAATTTGATACCATCCTTAACTTCCTTAGTTAGCCAAGGATGGTGCATCCTTCTCATAATCTGGAATATATCTTTGCTGGGAGTTATGAAATATCTCCTTAAATGTCTGCCACTGCTTCTCCACTTTCCTATCTTTTATCTGTTTTCAACCTATTTTCCCAGTTCACTTTAGCTAACTCTGTCCTCATACCCTTGTAATTGCCTTTGTTCAAGTTTAAGACACTAGTCTTAGACCCACACTTAGATTAGATTAGAGATACAGCACTGAAACAGGCCCTTCGGCCCACCGAGTCTGTGCCGAACATCAACCACCCATTTATACTAATCCTACACTAATCCCATATTCCTACCAAACATCCCCACCTGTCCCTATATTTCCCTACCACCTACCTATACTAGTGACAATTTATAATGGCCAATTTACCTATCAACCTGCAAGTCTTTTGGCTTGTAGGAGGAAACCGGAGCACCCGGAGAAAACCCACGCAGACACAGGGAGAACTTGCAAACTCCACACAGGCAGCACCCGGAATCGAACCCGGGTCCCTGGAACTGTGAGGCTGCGGTGCTAACCACTGCGCCACTGTGCCGCCCCAAACTTCTCAACCTCAAACTGAATGTGAAATTCATGTTATCACTGTCATAGAGTTATACAGCACAGAAACAAGCCCTTTGGCCCATGTTACCATGCCAGCCATCAAGCACCTATCTATTCTAATCCTATTTTCCAGCACTTGGCCCATAGCCTTGTAGGCTATGGCATTTCAAATGCTCATCTAAGTACTACTTAAATCATGTGAGGGTTCCTGCCTCTACCACCCCTTCAGGCAGTGTGTTCCAGATTCCAACCACCCTCTGGGTGAAAATTTTTTCCTCAAATCCCCTCTAAACCTCCTGCACCTTACCTTAAATCTATGCCCTTTGGTTACTGACACCTCTGCTAAGGGAAAACGTTTCTTCCTATCAACCTATCTCTGCCCCTCATAATTTTCTGTACCTCAATCAGGTTTCCCCTGCCCCCCCCGCCAGCCTTCTCTGCTCTAAGGAAAACAACCCTAGCCTATCCAGTCTCTCTTCATAGCTGAAATGCTCCAGCCCAGGCAATGTCCTGGTGAATCTCCTCTGCACCCTCTCCAGTGCAATCACATCCTTCCTATTGTGTGGATATCAGAACTGTACACAGTACTCCAGCTGTGGCCTAACTAGCATTTTATACAGCTCCATCATAACCTCCCTGCTCTTATATTCTATGCCTCGGCTAGTAAAGGCAAGTATCCCATATGCCTTCCTAACCACCTTATCTTCCTATGTTGCTGCCTTCAGTGATCTATGGACAAGTACACGAAGGTCCCTCTGTACTTCCTAGGGTCCTACCATCCATTGTATATTCACTTGCCTTGTTAGCCCTCCCAAAATGTATCACCTCACACTTTTCAGGATTAAATTCCATTTGCCACTGCTCTGCCCATCTTACCAACCCATCTATTTCGTCCTGTAATCTAAGGCTTTCTTCCTCACTATTTACAACACCACCAATTTTCATGTCACCTGCGAACCTATTGATCATGCCTCCTATATTCACGTTTAAAACATTAATGTATACAACAAACAGCAAGGGTCCCACCCTCGATCTCTGCAGTACTGGTCATAGGCTTCCAATCGCAAAAACTACCCTCGACCATCACCCTGTGCCTCCTGCCACTTAGCCAATTTTGGATTCAATTTGCCAAATTTCCCTGGATCTCATGGGCTCTTACCTTCTTGACTAATCTCCCGTGCGGGACCTTATTAAAAGCCTTACTGAAGTCCATGTAGACTACATCAACTGCTTTACGCTCATCTGCACACCTAGTCACCTCCTTGGAAAATTCAATCAAATTTGTTAGACATGATCTCCCCACGACAAAGCCATGCTGACTATCCTTGATAAATCCCTGCCTCTCCAAGTGGAGATTAATCCTGTCCCTCAGAATTTTTTCCAATAGTTTCCCTACCTCTGATGTTAGACTCACCAGCCTGTAATTACCTGGTTTATCCCTACTACACTTCTTGAATAATGGTACCAAATTCGCTCTCCTCCAGTCCTCTGGCACTCTCCTGTGGCCAGAGAGGATTTGAAAATTTGTGTCAGTGCCCCTGCAATCTCATCCCTTGCCTCACATAGCAGCCTGGATACATCTCATCTGGGCCTGGGGATTTATCCACTTTTAAGCCTGCTAAAACCGTATCTACTTCCTCCCTTTCAATGCTAATTTATTCAAGTATATCACAATCCCCCTCCCTGATCTCTACACCTACATCGTCCTTCTCCATAGTGAACACAGATGAAAAGTAATCATTTAAAATCTCATCTATGTCTTGCGGCTCCACAGACAGATTGCTACTTTGGACCCTAACGGGCCCTACTCTTTCCCTGGTTACCCTCTTGCCCTTAATATACTTAAACAAACGCCTTGGGATTTTCCTTTATCTTGCCCGCAAGTGTTTTTTGCTCTCCTAATTACTTTTTTTAAGTACCCCCGCCGCCACCCCACTTTCTATACTCCTCTAGTGCCTCTGCTGTTTTCAGCCCTCTGAATCTGCCATAAGCCACCTTTTTTTTTTTTCCTGATCCAATCCTCTATATCCCTTGGCATCCAGGGTTCCTGGACTTGTTGGTCCTACCCTTCACCTTTACGGGAACATGTTGGCCGTGAACTCTCACTATTTCCTTTTTGAATGACTCTCACTTGTCTGATGTAGACTTTCCTACATGTAGCTGCTCCCAGTCCACTTTGGCCAGATCCTGTTTTATCATATTGAAATCGGCCTTCCCCCAATTCAGTACCTTTATTACTGGTCCATCTTCGTCCTTTTCCATAATTACCTTAAATCTTAGAGTTATGGTCACTATCCCCGAAATGCATCCCACTGATGCTTCTACCACTTGTTTGGCTTCATTCCCCATGATTAGGTCCAGTACCGCCCCTTCTCTTGTAGGACTTTTTACGTGCTGGCTCAAAATGCTCCCCTGGATGCACTTTAAGAATCCACCCTGTTTAAGCCTTTTGCACTGAGACTATCCCAGTTGATATTGGGGAAGTTGAAATCCCCTACTATTATTACCCTATTATTTTTACAGCTCTATTAGATTTGCTTACATATCTGCTGCTCTATCTCTCCCTGACTGTTTGAAGGCCTGTAGTACACTCCCAGACAAGTGATTGCGCCCATTTTGTTTTTAAGTTCTATCCATATGGACTCATTTGAGGAGCCTTCTAAGATATCATCCCTCCTTGATCAGTAGTGCAATGCCACCTCCTCTTTTACAACACCCCCTTCTGTCTCGCCTGAAGATTCTGCACCCTGGAATATTGAGCTGCTGGTCCTGCCCTTCCCTGAACCATGTCTCTGATAGCAATAATATCATATTCCCATGTGTTAATCAACGCCCTCAATTCATCTGCCTTACTTGTAATACTCTTTGCGTTAAAATAGATGCAATCTGGCCGTGTATTCTTCGCTTGTGCCTTAACAGGTCTGTATTTGCTCTGCTTGCCAGACTGACTTAGTTTCTCTTCTATATTTGGCAATGCATCACTGTATACTGTACCTCCACTCTGTATCCCATCCCCCTGCCAAATTAGTTTAACCCCCCCCTCGGCAGCACTCGCAAACCTCCCTGCAAGGATGTTGGTCCCGTTCTGGTTCAGGTGCAACCCGTCTGACTTGCACAGGTCCCACCTTCGCCAGAAACAGACCCAATGATCCAGGAAACTAAAACCCTCTCTCCTGCACCATCTCTTCAGCCACGCATTCATCTGCTCTATCCTCCTATTCCTATACTCACTGACACGTGGCACTGGGAGTAACCCAGAGATTACAACCTTTGAGGTCCTGCCTTTTAATCTGCTACCAAGCTCGCTGAATTCTTGTTGCAGGACCTTATCCCTCTTTCTACCTATGTCATTGGTCTGTAAACCATGACCTCTGACTGTTCAGCCTCCCCCTTCAGAATGTCCTGCATCCGCTCCATGACATTCTTGACCCTAGCTCCAGGGAGACAACATACCATCCTCGTTTGCATGAGTCACGTTTGCATTACCTAGATGATCTTTTACTATGAGGTCATTAATTAATCCTGTCTCATTTCACATTACCAGGTCTAAAAAAAGCCTGCTCCCTGGTTGGCACTAGAACATAGTACTCTAAGAAATTGTCTCAAATACACTCTGAGCTCATCTTCCAGGCTACCTTTGCCATCTGATTCGTCCAATCCAATTCAAGTCACTCACAATTAGAGTCATAGAGTCGTACAGCATAGAAACAGGCCCTTTGGCCCACCGCTTCCATGCCGACCATAATGCCTATCTATACCGATCCCACCTGCCTGCATTAATTCGATATCCCTCTATGCCGTGCTCATTCAAGTACCTGTCCAGATGCCTCTTAAATGTCGCTACTGTTCCTGCCTCCACCACCTCCTCTGGCAGCTCATTCCAGATACCCACTATTCTTTGTGTAAAAAATTTACCCCTTTGATCCCCTTTAAACCTCCTCCCTCTCACCTTAAATCTATGCCCTCTAGTTTTAGTCACCCCTACCATGGGAAACAGACCCTGGCTATCTACCCTATCTATGCCTCTCATAATTTTATATACCTCTATCATGTCCCCTCTCAGCCTCCTTCGCTCCAGAGAAAACAGACCCAGCCTATCCAATCTCTCTTTATAACTCAAGCCCTCCAAACCAGGCAGCATCCTTGTGAATCTTTTCTGCACCCTCTCTAGCTTAATCACATATTTCCTGTAGTACGGCAACCAGAACTGCACACAGTACTCCAAATGCAGCCTAACCAACGTTATGTACGACTGTAACATGACGTCCCAACTCTTGTACTCAGTGCCTTGGCCGATGAAGGCAAGCATGCCATACGCCTTCTTCACCACCCTGTCTACCTGTGTTGCCACTTTCAGGGAACTATGTACTTGCACGCCAAGGTCTCTCTGCTCAAGAACACTCCCCAGGGCCCTGCCATTCGCTGTATATGTCCTGCCCTGGTTTAACTTCCCAAAATGCATCACTTCACACGTCTGCGTTAAATTCCATTTGCCACTCCCTTGCCCACTTTCCCAGTTGATCTATATCCTGTTGTAACCTTAGACAACCTTCTTCATTGTCTACTGTACCACCAATTTTGGTGTCATCTGCAAACTTACTAATCATGCCCCTTACATTCACATCCAAGTCATTAATATATATGACAAACAACAGAGGGCCCAGCACCGATCCCTGCGGCACACCACTGGTCACCGGCCTTCAATCTGAAAAACAACCCTCCACTACCACCCTCTGCCTGCTATCACCAGGCCAATTTTGTATCCAATTTGCTAGCTCACCCTGGATCCCATGTGTTCGAACCTTCTGGGCCAGCCTACCATGCGGGACCTTGTCAAAGGCCTTGCTAAAGTCCATGTAGACAATGTCTATCGCCCTGCCCTCGTCAGTCCTCTTGGTCACCTCCTTAAAAAACTCAATCAAATTTGTGAGATATGATTTCCCATGCACAAAGCCATGCTGACTATCTGTAATCAGACCATGCCTTTCCAAATGCATATAAATCCTGTCTTTCAGAATCCCTTCCAATAACTTTCCCACCACTGATGTAAGGCTCACCAGCCTGTAGTTCCCTGGCTTATCCCTGCTGCCCTTCTTAAATAAAGGCACAACATTAGCTATCCTCCAGTCTTCCGGTACCTCACCCATGGCTAACAATGATACAGAAATCACTGCCAGGGCCCCAGCAATCTCCTCCCTTGCTTCCCATAGTATCCACCTGGTCAGGCCCTGTGGATTTATCCACCTTAATGCACTTCAAAACCTCCAACACCTCCTCCTTTGTAATGTTGATATGCTCCAGGATATCGCTGTTCTCTCCCTTGAACTCACTAGCTTCCATGACCTTCTGCACGGTAAATACGGACGAGAAATATTCATTTAAGACCTCACCCATTTCCTATGGCTCCACACATAGATTGCCACACTGATCCTCAAGGGGACCTACTCTCTCCCTAGCTACCCTTTTACTCTTAATATACTTATAGAATCTTTTAGGATTCTCCTTTATCTTATCTGCCAGGGAAATCTCATGGCCCCATTTCGCCCTCCAAATTTCTTTCTTAAGTGTAGTCCTACATCCCCTATACTCCTCGAGGGACTCTTTTGATCCCAGCTGCCTATACTTGACATATGCCTCCTTCTTTGTCTTGACCAGACCCTCAATATTCCTTGTCAACCAAGGTTCCCTAAGCTTGCCAGCCTTGCCTTTCTGTCTAACAGGAACATACTGGCCCTGAACTCTTCCTATCTCACTTTTAAAAGTCTCCCACTTGCCAGATGTCCCTTTACCTGTAAACAGCCTCTCCCATTCAACTTTTGAGAGTTCCTGTCTGATGCGATCGAAATTAGCCTTCCCCCAATTTAGGACTTCAACCTGAGGACCAGTCCTATCCTTTTCCATAATTATCTTGAAGCTAATAGAGTTCTGGTCACTGGTCCCAAAGTGCTCCCCCACTGACACATCAACCACCTGCCCATCCTCGTTTCCTTAGAGGAGGTCGAGTGTAGCCCCTTCTCTAGTAGGGCCATCCACACACTGCTTCAGCAAACTATCCTGGACACACTTAACAAATTCTTTCCCATCTGATCCTTTAGCACTAAGGCAGTCCCAGTCAATATTAAGGAAGTTAAAATTACCTATTACAACCCTACAATTCCTACACCTATCTGTGATTTCCCTACATATATGCTCCTCCACTTCCCTCTGACTATTGGGGGGCTTTATAGTATAATCCCATCAAAGTGATCACCCCTTTCTTATTTCTGAGTTCTACCCATATGGCCTCGCTGGACATTTCCCCCGGGATATCCTCTCTAAGTACTGCCGTGATGTCCTTCCTAATCAATAGTGCAACCCTCGCTGCTCTCTTACCTCCACCTCTATTCATGCCGGAAGCATCGGTACCCCGGAACATTGAGCTGCCAGTTCTGCCCATCCCTCAACCACGTTTCCATAATAGCTATAATATCTCAATTCCATGTACCGATCCATGCTCTGAGTTCATCTGCCTTACCTGTAAGGCTTCTTGCATTAAAGTAAATGCAGTTTAGCCTACCAGACCTTCCACACTCCCTGCCCTGCCCCTGCACGGCCTGCCTACTGGACTTGCTTGCTTTAACCTCTATATTTGCCTCAACTATCTCATCGGAGAGACTACTACTTTGGGTCCCAACCCCTGCAAGACTAGTTTAAACCCTCCCGAGTAGTACTAGCAAACCTCCCCGTAAGGTTATTGGTCCCACTCCAGTTTAGATACAACCCGTCCTTCTTGTACAGGTCACCTCTGCACCAGAAGAGATCCCAATGATCCAAGTAGCTGAAGCCCTCCCACCTACACCAACTCTTCAGCCACGCATTCATTTGCCTAATCCTCCTATTCCTACCCTCACTGCAGTACCTTTCTTACTAGCCCCCGTTATTTCTTCCTGTATACTGCTTCACAAACCACTGACCACCTCCAGGCGCTTATCCATTGTCTCTCGAGATAAGGAGGCCAAAGAAGAAACTCTGTCCTACAAGGGCTGAAGGTTCATACTAATAAAAAGACATTTAGGACTGCTATCAGCAAGTTCTTCACACACAGTAGTGCTGGGGAAAACTTTGCAATCATTTTAGAATTGAATGAATACTGCAGTTGGGGGACTTTCTGGATGGATCAGTGGCCTTCCTTAGAATTAGAATTAGAATATTACAGCGCAGTACAGGCCCTTCGGCCCTCGATGTTGCGCCGATCATCTGACCTACACTATTCCATTTACATCCATATGTCTATCCAATGACCACTTAAATGCCCTTAAAGTTGGCGAGTCTACTACTGTTGCAGGCAGGGCGTTCCACACCCCTACTACTCTCTGCGTAAAGAAACTACCTCTGACATCTGTCCTATATCTTTCACCCCTCAACTTAAAGCTATGTCCCCTCGTGTTTGCCATCCTCATCCGAGGAAAAAGACTCTCACTATCCACCCTATCTAACCCTCTGATTATCTTGTATGTCTCTATTAAGTCACCTCTCCTCCTCCTTCTCTCTAACGAAAACAACCCCAAGTCCCTCAGCCTTTCCTCGTAAGACCTTCCTTCCATACCAGGCAACATCCTAGTAAATCTCCTCTGCACCCTTTCCAAAGCTTCGACATCCTTCCTATAATGCGGTGACCAGAACTGCACGCAATACTCCAGGTGCGGCCTCACCAGAGTTTTGTACAGCTGCATCATGACCCCGTGGCTCTGAAACTCGATCCCCCTACTAATAAAGGCTAACACACCATATGCCTTCTTAACAGCCCTATTAACCTGGGTAGCAACTTTCAGGGATTTATGTACCTGGATACCAGGATCTCTCTGCTCATCTACACTACCAAGAATCCTCCCATTAGCCCAGTACTCTGCATTGCTGTTACTCCTTCCAAAGTGAATCACCTCACACTTCTCCGCATTAAACTCCATTTGCCATCTCTCAGCCCAGCTCTGCAGCCTATCTATGTCCCTCTGTACCCTACAACACCCTTCGACACTATCCACAACTCCACCGACCTTCGTGTCATCCGCAAATTTACTAACCCACCCTTCTACACCCTCATCCAGGTCGTTTATAAAAATGACAAACAGCAGTGGCCCCAAAACAGAACCTTGCGGTACACCACTAGTAACTAAACTCCAGGATGAACATTTGCCATCAACCACCACCCTCTGTCTTCTTTCAGCTAGCCAATTTCTGATCCAAAGCTCTAAATCACCTTCAACCCCATACTTGCGTATTTTCTGCAATAGCCTACCGTGGGGAACCTTATCAAACGCCTTACTGAAATCCATATACACCACATCCACGGCTTTACCCTCATCCACCTGTTTGGTCACCTTCTCGAAAAACTCAATAAGGTTTGTGAGGCACGACCTACCTTTCACAAAACCGTGCTGACTATCGCAAATGAACTTATTCTTTTCAAGATGATTATAAATCCTGTCTCTTATAACCTTTTCCAACATTTTACCCACAACCGAAGTAAGGCTCACAGGTCTATAATTACCAGGGCTGTCTCTACTCCCCTTCTTGAACAAGGGGACAACATTTGCTATCCTCCAGTCCTCCGGCACTACTCCTGTCGACAATGACGACTTAAAGATCAACAACAACGGCTCTGCAATCTCCTCCCTGGCTTCCCAGAGAATCCTAGGATAAATCCCATCTGGCCCAGGGGACTTATCTATTTTCACTCTTTCCAAAATTGCTAACACCTCCTCCTTGTGAATCTCAATCCCATCTAGCCTAGTAGGCTGTATCTCAGTAATCTCCTCGGCAACATTTTCTTTCTCTACTGTAAATACTGACGAAAAATATTCATTTAACGCTTCCCCTATCTCCTCTGATTCCGCACACAACTTCCCACTACTATCCTTGATTGGCCCTGTTCTAACTCTTATCATTCGTTTATTCCTGATATACCTATAGAAAGCCTTAGGGTTTTCTTTGATCCTATCCGCCAATGACTTCTCGTGTCCTCTCCTTGCTCTTCTTAGCCCTCCCTTTAGATCCTTCCTGGCTAGCTTGTAACTCTCAAGCGCCCTAACTGAGCCTTCACGTCTCATCCTAACATAAGCCGCCCTCTTCCTCTTGACAAGCGCTTCAACTTCTTGAGTAAACCACGGCTCCCTTGCTCGACAACTTCCTCCCTGCCTGACAGGTACATACTTATCAAGGACACGCATTAGCTGCTCCTTGAATAAGCTCCACATTTCGTTTGTGCCCATCCCCTGCAGTTTCCTTCCCCATCCTACACATCCTAAATCTTGCCTAATCGCGTCATAATTTCCTTTCCCCCAGCTATAATTCTTGCCCTGCGGTATATACCTGTCCCTGCCCATCGCTAAGGTAAACCTAACCGAATTGTGATCACTATCGCCAAAGTGCTCACCTACATCTAAATCGAACACCTGGCCGGGTTCATTACCCAGTACCAAATCCAATGTGGCATCGCCCCTGGTTGGCCTGTCCACATACTGTGTCAGAAAACCCTCCTGCACACACTGGACAAAAACAGACCCATCTAAAGTACTCGAACTATAGTATTTCCAGTCAATATTTGGAAAGTTAAAGTCCCCCATAACCAGTACCCTGTTACTCTCGCTCCTGTCGAGAATCATCTTCGCTATCCTTTCCTCTGCATCTCTGGAACTATTCGGAGGTCTATAGAAAACTCCCAACAGGGTGACCTCTCCTCTCCTGTTTCTAACCTCGGCCCATACTACCTCAGTAGACGAGTCCTCAAACGTCCTTTCTGCCGCTGTAATACTTTCCTTGATTAACAATGCCACACCCCCCCCTCTTTTACCCTCTTCTCTGTTCTTTCTGAAACATCTAAATCCCGGAACCTGCAACATCCATTCCTGCCCCTGCTCTACCCATGTCTCCGAAATGGCCACAACATCAGGATCCCAGGTACCAACCCATGCTGCAAGCTCACCCACCTTATTCCGGATGCTCCTGGCGTTGAAGTAGACACACTTTAAACCAAGTTCTTGCTTGCCAGTGCCCTCTTGCGTCCCTGTAACCTTATCCCCTACCTCACTACTCTCAACAGCCTGTACACTGGCACTGCAATTTAGGTTCCCATTCCCCTGCTGATTTAGTTTAAACCCCCCCGAAGAGCACTAACAAATCTCCCCCCCAGGATATTGGTACCCCTCTGGTTCAGGTGAAGACCATCCTGTTTGTAGAGGTCCCACCTACCCCAGAAAGAGCCCCAATTATCCAGGAAACCAAAACCCTCCCTCCTACACCATCCCTGCAGCCACGTGTTCAACTCCTCTCTCTCCCTATTCCTCTCTTCGCTAGCACGTGGCACAGGCAACAACCCAGAGATAACAACTCTGGTTGTTCTCGCTCTAAGCTTCCACCCTAGCTCCCTGAATTTCTGCCTTAAATCCCCATCTCTCTTCCTACCTATGTCGTGTACAAGTTGTGCCTCTGTGAGAAATGCTACAGGGAATTGATTTCAATGATATAAAAAAAAATTTATTTTAAAACTAGTGCGTCCCATGTGAGAGGCATAGCACCCGATATAAAAACCAAGTAGGGAGAGTCAGGTCAGGAAGCAGGAATAAGCGGAGTGGATGGAGATGAGGGAGAGTGGATGGAGATGAGGGGGTGTGAGTGTTATACAACCTTGATGTACCTGTGGGATGTTGTAGATCTTCAGCAGAGGAAAATAACTTTTAACTCCACAAACATGGAAGAGACACTTGAGTATCGGGAATCAGAGACAAGGCTTGGTGATGAAATGGTGGCTAATACATGCTGATAGGATGGGGATGTCAATTGGTAAATATATGTTAGCACTGATAGAAGCTCTTAATTATTTTTTTCATTTAATATTTTAAGGTATTGATGGGAAGTTTACTAGGTTTTTGCTCCACACTATAGTGGCCATAAGTCCAACCTCTAACTGCTTATTTGCAGAAAGGTGGGAGAGGCTCTGATAAATGGAGCTACATAAAGCATTTGAAAAGAAGAAAGGAAATAAATACATTGAGGTGTTTTATGTTTTTTAAATAAAAATTACATTTATTGATGTTTTGTGTTTAATTTCTAACAGCAAATGGGCGTGAGAAGTTATGAAAGTATTTTGGTGAAGTACAGTTTGATCCACTATGTTATAGGACAGTATAATTGGATAGTTAGAAATTGTTTACATGTTCTTCAACTGGTATTAACCAACATTAATGCTGTATTTTCTTTAGCATATATTTTTAGGAATGGATGAGAAAATGCTTAAAAATATTGTTTGATTTGTATAGGCAAATGGTTTTTGTACAGTGCAGCAAGAAACTGTATTTAAAGCAGAAGATGTTTTGAGGGTACAGTATGAAATAAAATAACCTGCTGGTATAATTACCCACAGCTACTGACTGGAGTTTTTTTCCAGTATGGCTGGCATGGTTCCCAGAGTGTAAATACATATAACTGTCTACATTCAGGAATTAAATAATTCAGTATCAATTTTAGTAACCAGTGAGGAGTTAAACTTATATAATTGGTTATGGAAATTAGTAAACGTGCTGACTGGTCAGTAAGTTAGAATACTTAATTCTGGTACCCATGACTGAGTCCAATCCAGCCTGATTTGTGATATTTCTCACCCACCACCCCCCTGTCCCCCCACCCCCCCCTATTAAATGCAATAGTCCTTTGTGAAAGTAGTTCGTCCAGTTCTTTTTGGCTTGCATCTAAAACACAGAACTGATTGGCAATTTAAGAAAGGCTCTAAGGATCACGAATGTGAGAAATATATAAATGCAGCAAAAAGACATTTTCTTGAGTTTTAAGTTAAACCAGTTTCGGGGCAGAGTAAAGTTAAAACACAAGAAGTAGGAGCAGGATTAGGCCATTTGTGCCTTCGAGCTTGCTCTGCCATTCAATAAAATGATGGCTGATCTACCTCAGTTGCACCTTACTGTACTGTCCACAAATCCCTCAGTTCCCCTAGTATCCAAAAATCTATTGCTGTCTTGGACGTTAGAGAGAAATTTACTTTTGCCCATGCTGCACCTGATCTGGCATGATGCTGACACAAAATGTTAAAACATGGAAAATTTATTTTTTCCACTGGCATTCTTCAACCTTAACACACACAATCACCCAAAGACACTCTGGAATTATATTGTGACCATTTTCAGCCATTGAGTAGCAGTTGGTTAATAATGCGTATTAACATGAGCAAACTAATGTGCTTTGATACTTTATTAATCCATAATATGTATACTAACATTGGTGTTATGAGCTGCTTTGCTACATCAGAGAGCAAGGTATATCTGTTGAGCCTGTGTTTCTTGTTGCTTTTTTACAATGATTTGATATCCAGTTGTCATTTTTAATTATATGAACCAAGTGGATAATACATAGTTAACAGTGGAATACCTAGAATTTTCAAATGAATGAATTGGCTAAAATTCCTCCTAGCAAATAGTTTATGGAGAATCTATTGGTCACAGTATGTTCTGATTTACACCAGCAGCTAAAGTGAAATATTATCGCTTTCAGCCTCAAATTTACAATTGGTTGTTGGTATTGAAAACTTTCAACTCTCTTTCTGTAAAGCAGATTATTTGAAATGATTTGATTTAAAAAGAAGCAATATGTATTGCTCATAAATTATGATTTTGCTTAATTTTTCAACTTTTGCTTTTCAAAATACCATGCATGTTGCATTTTAATTCATATTTTTTAAATGTTGAACTTTTTTTTAAGCCTCCTCACTTCCAAAAGTGATAACTCATGGATGGGCATAGTTGCATGAGTGCTGACAGGCCACCGGGTATCTCATTCAAATAGTTGCTGTTCAAATGTGAACCTGAACTGAATGGCAACCATGAGAGGAGTGCAACCTAGGCCAATCTGATCCTGTTCTGACATCTGTGCATGCACAGTTACTTGCAGGATCTCTGGATGGCAATAAGGAACTAGAATCTTAATGCCGTATTTCCTTAAAAATGTATACCCACATTGATATCTTGCAGTGCATTACCGTTGCGCAGACCAAATATTAAACATTAGATTTTCCATTCAGAAGAATTCAGTGCCATGGCATGGTCATTGGAGGAACTGAAATCATTCAGTAAGACAGTTAAGAGTTTTCACTAAGTCTCCTACCAAATGTGAAAATTTGGAGATGAAATAGGCTATATTTTATAACTTTAATTCTCACCAATGGATTTATAATATGACTAGAGCAATCTTTTTGAAACGCTTGGCAAGATTTTCACTGTTTTTGAATATGTCATGAGAATATTCACCAGAAATGACACAAAAGTAATATTGTTTTAAGTTTTGCCCATCACAGTACTATGGGTTAAAAAATAGACAAGTGCACCTTGAAGCTCTTGAAGTGCAAATTGCTAACAATGGTTGCTATAGTGATAAAATGCTACTAGCTGCATGTTTTAATATTAAATCTGCCTCTCTCACGAATTCATTTTTGCCTGTCTATGCCTTCTCTTTAAAAATCACAATGTAATACTTACAGGGTTTTAATTCGTTTTAATTGCTTTAGGAAGAGGAATTTAGCATATCAGGGACCTACTCTGAGCATGATGCAAAGCCCTTTCAGACACGACTCGAGATAATGGAGGAAGGTCTAGCTGCAAAACAACAAGAGGTTGAAGAGCTGAACAGGGAGCTTGAAGAACTGAGGGGGGTATTTGGTAAAGAAGGTTTCCGGCAGGTAAATTTCCATGATCCCATTTATGTATTTCTTGTCCTTTTGGTAAGTAAGCACATTTACCTGATTTATTGCTGTCTTAATATAAAAAAATCTCTAATAGGTAGTCAACATTTTTCCTGATGTGATAAAATATTAGTCCCAGGATCATGTTATTTTCCAAATTCCTTTCTGTTTCATGATAAATTAAACTATATGCATTTTCAAAGCCAAAATGTGAAGTCTCATTTTTGCTTCAGTCTGGTTACCTGAATATTTGACCTTGGTTTGAAATGAAAGAACATTTGAACTGAAGGACGTGCATCATATTTGGCTGTCCGGTTCCCTCTTATTGGGCTTGTCTTAGGCATATGTAATTTATTGTTTCTATTTAGTATTCTGCTGGTGTCTATATAAATTATTTTTATGTAGCTCATTATTAAGATTTTCTGCTAACATTACATAGTCAAGATTTAGAATTATTTGAGCTGAAGTGTTTGATGGTACAGATGTTCTGTTAAGATACAATATTAAGAACTATAATGGAAAATATTCCAGCATATCACAATTCTATTAAAGGAAGATTGCAACCAATTAAAACCTACATTCTGTCTTTCCTTTTAGAATCACAAGTGCATTGTGGAAATTTTCCCAGATCTCTGTATAGGGGCTATGCAAGCTATATTTCCTTGTACTAAATTTGCCTTGCTAAGTTTGTAAGTTCACTGGTGGTGCAATTCCTATTACTGTAATCAAATCACGTTGGTTATTAAAAGTAATGCAGTATACAGTTCTGTGTGCAAGCTTATGGATGTTTACTTTCTATTTTCCCATATAATGTAAAAGTATCTCTTTACTTATATAGGGTTTTACAGTTATGCAACATTTTTAGCAGGGAAATACTTCCTTTCCAAACTGTAGACGTGACAGTTAACCACAAGTTTATAAAGTTGAATACTGCATTTATTTTTGTTTATTCCCTATGCACCTTTTAATTTATTTCTCTCCATTGGCAAAACTATATTTCCAATGCTATTATATAGCTTGTGTTGTTTTTTTTTCAGTGCACAATAAACATGAACCAAATGCCCTTTTAATGTAATGCTTAATTTTGAGTCTTCAGCTTTTCTGGTTAACATTTGTATTCTCTAAAAAGGTCATCCAGCAAGCTTTCTAGATCTGTTTCTACAGTCTTCACATGCTTTCTGAACAGATTTGATGCATCAGTTTGCTTCCTATTTCTCATATACATGCTGCCCCTCGGCGACATCATCCGAAAACAGTCAGTTTCCACATGTATGCTGATGACACCCAGCTCTACCTCACAAGCCTCTCCCTCGACTCCTCCACTGTCTCTAAATTGTCAGACTGCTTATCTGACACCTATTGCTGGATGAGCAGAAATTCCTCCAATCAAATATTGGAAAGACTGAAGGCATTGAGTTTTCAGTTCCTGCCACAAACTCTGCTCCCTTGCCACCAATTCCATCCTTCTCCCTGGCAACTGTCTGAGCCGACACTGTTCACAACCTTGGTGTCATATCTGACCCCGAGAGGTGCTTTCAACCACATAGCCATACCTTCACTAAGACCCGCCTGTTTCCACCTCTATAACATCGCCCATCTCCAATCCTGCTTCTGAAACCCTCATCCATGCCGTTGTTATCTTCAGACTTGACTATTCTAATGCACTGCTAACCAGCTTCCTTCATTCTACCCTCCGTAAACTTGAGGTCATCTAAAACTATGCTGCCCGTGTTCTAATTCGCACCAAATGCCATTCGCACCAAATGCCATTCACCCATCATCCCTATGCTGATTGACCTACACTGGCTCCTTCATAAACAATGCCTCGATTTTAAAATTCTCATCCTTGTTTTCAAATCGCTCCATGACCTGGCCCTTCCCTATCTCTGTAATCTCCTCCAGCTTTACAATCCTCCGAGGTATCTGCAGTCCTCAAATACCAGCCTTCTTGACCAAACCCAATTTTAATCGCTCCGCCATTAGCCATGTCTTCAGCTGCCTGGGCCCTAAGCTCTGGAATTCACTCCCTAATCTCTCTTCCTTGCTTTCCTCCTTTAAGTCACTTCTTAAAACCTACTTCTTTGACTAGCAATTTTGTCATCTGCCCGAATATCTGCTTATGTGGCTTGGTGTCGTATTTAGTTTTATAATGCCTCTGTGAAGTGCCTTGAGACATTTTATTCAGTTAAAGGTGCTGTATAAATGCAAGTTGTTGTCAATTACCTGATTATGAGAGAAGGTATTTTTATTTATGATGAGATATTCTATCCCTTAAAATCTTGAAACACGAAGGTCAAGCAGTCATGGATTTATTAAATATATCGTACATGCAATAGTACGTAAGGATGCATTTAAAATAGTACTTACAACCATATCAGATAGTTGGGAACTCAAATGCGTTAGAGTTCTAAGCTTGAGTTTTCAGGTTGATCAAGAGCTTCAGATCCAAACCCACAATAGTCTACCACTTTTTATACCGTTCTGAACTTCAAGTTCCTTATCAAAATGCCCATACATTGTTCATTGTATAGCATTACATCTTTAAACTACGAAGTAGTGTGGAATGACTACAATACTTCCAATGATTGACATGGATGATGATTATCTCATATTCCATCCTTCTATTTTTCTTCACTTTCTCAGTACTCTTATCTCTCCTCAAGATTACCAGACCAGCTACACTTAAGCATCAATGGGTTAGTGTCTAATGGTACCATGCATGGCACCTGAGTATCAAGCATGATTAGCTGGTGCTTATCACAAGTGAGGTTTATTTATTCCTTTCTCTTTCTTTCTCCTTCTCTACACCCCCTTCACCACCCCCCCCCCCCCCCCCCCCCCCCCCACTGCCTTTGCTGGTTTCTAAAACACTTCTCATCATCAGGCTTCCTATTATTCCTCATAATATTATAAGCCTGTTCTTTCAATCTAAAATTATCCATAACTTCCTTTCTAAGTCATGGATGGATCTTTCTTGCTGAGTTTGTTTTTTTAATTAAATGTCTTTTTTGAGCACTTCAGATTGTTTCTTTAAATGTTTCCCACTGTTTGTTTACTGCCATACCTTTTAGTCTATTTACCCAATCAACCCTCATACCTGTGTAATTGTCTTTGTTTTAAGTTTATGATTCTTGTTTGGAACTGGAGTGTGTCGCTTTCAAACTTAATATGGAATTCAATTGTAATCAATTTTTCCCAGCTGATCTATTATTATAAAATTACTAATTAACTCTGCCTCACTGCAAAATACTAGATCTAAAGTAGCTTTTTCCCTAGTTGGTTCCACAGCATATTGTGCAGGAAACTGTCGCAAAATCATCTGCAAACTTACCTTCCAGGCCACCTTTACCAATTTGATTTGTCCCGTCTATATGAAGATTAAAGTCATCCAAAATTATTACATTGCCTTTGTTACAAACCCTAATTATTTCTTGCTTAACGCTTTGTCCAAAGGTACAATTACTGTTAGGGGGCTTATAAACTACACCCACCAGTTTTTCCAGACCCTTGTTACTCCGAATCTCCACCCATACTGATGTTACTTCCTGATCATCTGAGCCAAGATCAGTTCACATTATTGTCCCTATGTGCTCCTTTACTATCACGGCTACTCCTCCTCCTTTTCCATTCGCCTGACTTTTCGAAATGTTGTGTACTCTGGAATATTTATTTCACAAGCTTGATCACCTTGTAACCGTGTCTCTAATGGCGATTAGATCTAAACTGTTTATTTCTATTTGTGCCACTAGTTAATCTATCTTATTGCGAATGTTTCACACATTCAGGTAAAGAGCCTTTAAATTGTTTTTACTACTATTATTTGCATAGACCTTATTTGCTTATGCACGATGCACCATTAAACTCTTTGTCCCTTCCTGTCCCACTCTGCTTGTCTTTACCAGTATCGATACACTGCTGTATTGTCTCAACTTTTGTCTTCAGATTTTTAAATCTCACTTCACCTGAACCCTTACCACCCCTCCCCTTTTTTTTAGTTTAAAGCCCTATCCACAGCCCTAGTTATACAATTTGCCAGGACACTAATCCCAGCCCAGTTTAAGTGGATCCCATACCAGCTGAACAAATGATGATCCAGGTACTCTCACAAAAAGTGACAGTAGTGAGCACTCCATCAATCTTATGTTACACTTACAGTACGGTAAAGTTGTTGTTCATTTCACAGATAAAATATTAAAGGTGTGGAAGGTATTAAGTAAGAAATTCAAGATTAATTGAGCAATCTTAATTGTATAAATGAATAGTGCTATTTATTCATGTAATTATATTCTTTACACAGCTACAAGAATTCGAAGCAGCAGTCAAGCAGAGAGATGGCATTATTACTCAGCTCACTGCTAATCTACAGCAAGCTAGGAAGGAAAAGGACGAGATTCTTCAAGAATTTTTGGATTTAACAGAGCAAAGTCAAAAACTACAAATTCAATTTCAACAGGTAAAATTCATCATTACCATTCATGTTTTTGTGATAGGCACAGATTTGCTCACAAGTATACAAGCTGTTAATTTAGCACTGTGGTAATACTATTGCCTCTAAAGCAGAAGGCAGTGAGTTCAAGCTCCACTCCGGGATGCAAGTCCACAATCTGTGCTGACACTGCAGTTCTGTAGTGAGCTGCTGTCTTTTGACATTCCAAAAGTTGTAAAACTTCCCGTGACATTATTTAAAGAAAGACAAGGAGTTGACGTGGTATACTGATCAACATTCCTTCCTCAACCAACACCACCTGTGAGCACATTAGTTGGTTAGTTATCTCATTTGATTTTTGTGGGACCTTTGCTGTGTGTAAATTGGCTGTTATGTTTGCCTACAAAGCAACACTGACTACACTTGAAGTAATTGGTTGTGAAGTGCTTTGGGATATCCTGAAGACTGGAAAGGAGCGACATAAAGGTGTGCTCTTTCTTTTCTAAGGGGTTTGCCTCAAAATATATAATATGCACACCAAAATAGAAATGTTGTTTAATTTTAATTCCTATGAGATGGCATTATTGATGTTCTTGGCAACCTGTTGCAAATTAATAGACTTAAATTATCGGGTTACATTTGAGATAAAATTGACCCATTGCAGACATATCTTATGGGTTTGTTAACTTACCTAATGAAAAACTGTTCATTCTTGGCATCGCCACAAACTGTTGGAGTGAGCTTAAATCATTCTGGCATTAAAGAATAGCTGTTCACCCCTATTTTCACTTCTCTGTCCACTTTGGTTATTGGAGGTCCCTGCAGTTCAATTCTCTGAATTGCAATTACAAGCTTAAAGGAGCAGCTGAATGCCAATACTAAGTTTTATTTAGAATGTCACCTTTGCGACTGCATTTGTTATCTCTAGAATCGACTATTCCAATTTTGTCCTGGCCAGCCTCCCACCTTGCACCCTCTGTAAACTTGAGCTCATCCAAAACTCTGCTGCCTGTAGCATAGCTTGCATCATGTCTGTTCTTTCCATCATCCCTGTGCTCGCTGACCTACATTGGCACCCAGCCTGACAATGCCTCACATTTAAAATCCTTGTCACTGTGTTCAAAGCCCACATGGCCTCACCCTTCCCTTTTCTCTGTAACCTCCTGTAGCCCGAAGACCCTTAAAGATTTGTGCATTTCTCTACTTGTAATCTTTTGTGCATCCCAAATTTCCATTGTCCCACCATTGACAGTCGTGCCTTCAGCTGTCTATGCCCCAAGTTCTGGGGTTCCCTTCTTAAACCTCCCCACCTGTCCTAATATCTCTTTAGGTGGCTTGATTCAAATTTTGTCTGGTAAAGTGCCTTATGACGTTTTACTATATACGATGCAAGTTATTGTTGCTGTTGGATGCTAGTGACTAATTTGTAGTTTCCAGTTCAAGGTTCCTACCATTGAGCCCGTTTCACCAACAGGTAGACATAGACTAGGCTTCCAGTCTAGTCCCGTGATGGATATCCAAGACGGTAAATGTTCTGCAGAATCTGCATCTACATCTACCAATTCCTTCACTGACACTGATTGGTCCTTTGTTGCCTGGTGAGGAAGATAGGGGAAGGCCATACAACTTGGAAGCATAGATTCAAAGCTAGTGGATTGTAGCACATGACACATCAACAGGCCTGAACATTTCCGGCACTGATTTCAAGGCAAATTGATATTTTACTGGATTACTTTACAGCCGTTAGTATTCCATCCAAAAGAGAATATTAATTGTCATGGGTAAGGCAGTAGGCTTTTCATGAGTGTCACAGAAATCAGATCCCGTGATTTTAATGTATTATTTTATGAAAAACCAAAAGTCTGCATCCAGCACAGGCATGTTTTCTTAGTAGTTGGATCTGTTAATTTTATTAGATTCTTCCTCTCTGTAGTGTTGCGCCTATGTTTAGTTTACTGTAGGAGTGTTTCCCTCACCAACACCCCCCCCCAAAAAAAACCATATCAGACCTACAGCAGTGTCATCTCTGGTAACTTTCCTCAATGCAATAGTTGTCCACTCCAACAGTGTGCAGAAGATGCCTTTGAATCAAGCACTGAAGGTGATTCAGCAAGGCAGATGATCTTTCTCTAGAAATTCTACTAAAAATATAAAGATAATTCACCTCCTGTTTTTCATTTTGTATGCTAGCTATGAGCTGTTTAATCTTCCATGGTAAAACTTTTTTCTCATTCTCAATGTATTTCTTTGGCTAAAGTAGAGTTTTGTAAATTAAGCATGGAAATCTGAAGCGTGATTCTTGGGAACTGATTTTAAAAAGTCAAGATTAGTAACTATTGGCATATGCCCAACTAGTCTTGCAATGGCTTTAATGTCTTATAAAAGTGAAAGCCTGATCATTATGTGCAAGCGCTCTTAGCGTTGCTTCTTGTAGCAGAAAGCTGTAGCACCAGATATACACACCTGTTGGCTGAGTAACTGGGAGACATTGAAAACCAGTACATGCAGGCAACCTTTCTAAATGCCCACCCCACCCACAACCCGTAGTACCCCAACATCCATGAAACCCTGGGTGATTATTTGACTAGGTGATTGCAGCCCTGTGAAACTGGGAAATATTACCTGCTACTACCTGCAAATGAGCCTTCAGATGATAATTGCTCAAACATCACCTGCATCCAGTACCTAATTAATATGGAATTGAAAGTTAGTCTCAGTTTCATGACACCATTACTATCATTGACATATGGTTTACTAATGTCCTTTATGGAAGGAAATCTGCCATCCTTGCCTGGTCTGGCCTATATGTGACTCCAGAACCACAGCATTGTGATTGATTCCTAACTGTCCTCTGAAATGGCCTAGCATGCCTCTCAGTTCAAGGGCAATTAGGGATGGGCAACAAATGCTGGCTGCCCGTGATGGCCACATCCCATGAAAGAATAAAAAAAAAAGCACCTTGCCTGCCCTTTACTGCTTTAACTAAGGAAAGATCATGATCCTGCTGACCTTTACCATTCCATAATGAATTGAACTATGAGAGATTGTCGGTGTAAGGATTTGCAAGTTGCAACATAATAATTAACAAACCATAGCACACACGAGCATAAATCAATCAATTAAACAATCATCTGATCTCCAGGACGTCACTGCAGGAGTTCCTCACTGCAGGAGTTCCTCAGGGTAGTATCCTCGGCCCAACCATCTTCAGCTGTTTCATCAATGGCCTTCCTTCAATCATCAGGTCAGATGTGGGGATGTTTGCTGCTGATTGCACAATGTTCATCACCATTCGAGACTCCTCAGATACTGAAGCAGTCTGTGTAGAAATGCAGCAAGACCTGGACAATATCCAGGCTTGGGCTGATAAGTAGCAAGTAAGATTCACGCCACACAAATGCCAGGCAATGACCATCCCCAACAAGAGAGAATCTAACCATCTCCCCTTGACATTCAATGGCATTACCATCGCTGAATCCCCCACTATCAACATCCTAGGGGCTACCATTGACCAGAAACTGAACTGGAATAGCCATATAAATACCGTGGCTACAAGAGCAGGTCAGAGGCTAGGAATCCTACGGCGAGTAACTCATCTCCTGACTCCCCAAAGCCTGTCCACCATCTACAAGGCACAAGTTAGGAGTGTGATGGAGTACTCTCCACTTGCCTGGATGGGTGCAGCTCCAACAACACTCAAGAAGCTCAACACCATCCAGGACAAAGCAGCCCGCTTGATTGGCACCCCATCTACAAACATTCACTCCCTCCACCACCGACACTCAGTGGCAGCAATGTGTGCTATCTACAAGATGCACTGCAGCAATGCACCAAGGCTCCTTAGACAGCACCTCCCAAACCCGCGACGTCTACCAACTAGAAGGACCAGGGCAGCAAATGCATGGGAGCACCACCACCTGCAAGTTCCCCTCCACATCACACACCACCCTGACTTGGAACTATATCGCCGTTCCTTCACTGTCACTGGGTCAAAATCCTGGAACTCCCTAACAGCACTGTGGATGTACCTACCTCACATGGACCACAGCGGTTCAAGAAGGCAGCTCACCACCACCTTCTCGAGGGCAATTAGGGATGGGCAATAAATGCTGGCCTAGCCAGCGATGCTCACATCCCATGAATGAATAAAAAAAAATCTTTTACAGACATTTTTATTTCTGTAATTTTGAGACATCACCTTGCTTTCTTGCATCATATCAAAATGCTGTTTTCCCTGCCAGCTAAACTTTTAGTTTAGTTTTTGCTATCAGTGTGTGCAAAATCTTCCATAATTTCAGTCAAAAAAAATTCGACATTTTCCTTGCAGTTAATCTAATGCTAAAATAAATGTGTTCAGATTAAATCTTGATTCAGATGCATACTCTAAGTGCAATTGTGCCTTTTTTTGTTCTTTTGAATGAGTTTGGGAAAATGAGACTACTTTTACTGATACTGTTCTTTACATCATCGCTTGATGCTTAGATGTTCTTCTGGAGCAACAAGAATGAGAATCTCTTGACTTTACTGTAGATCCACAGCTGTGAATCCATTTTGTATTTGAAGCACTAAAATGCAGTTAATTCATGAAAGACTTGACAGCATTTTTTGTAGTTATCTTTCACTTTATGAACTGAATTATAATTAGTGTGGATGTAATCTTATTTTGCAAAGCTAACCGTTTGAAATTCAGGCCTTTTTTTATATGAATTGCAGTTGCAGGCTAGTGAAGCTGTGAGAAGTACTAGCCATGGTACTACAGCAGCTGACTTGATGCATTCGAAACAGCAGCTCATTACTTATCAAATGCAGATTGATGAACAGGAACAACAGCTGAAAACTTTCCAAAAAATGAATGATGAATGTCATCAACAAATAAAATATCTGCAGGCCCAACTTCAAGATCATGCAGTGGTATGCCTATTTTTTGAATATAAAAGCTAAGCATATTCATATTGAGGTGTATTCTTGTAAGGGAACCACTTGATTCTGTTCTCATAGCTTTCCAGAATCTGAGTAGAGGTGTGATTTATGTCAAATGATTTATTAAAAAAATGAACATATAATGAAATTGTCGTAATTTTGTCACTCAATATCTATACGAGACCTTTCGTTTTGATTTTGGATTATTTTAGAGTTAACTACAACATTCAATGTTTACATTGGTTGCATGACATTGCTTAAAATAATTTACAAGAAATGAAACTCATGTCCAATTTAAATTTTTAAAAATACAGAAAACAATGGAACTTTTACGTCTTGTCGTGATTTTTAGTTTGAATTGTTTTTCTTCTGTTGGCTGATCCCATGGAGATTTTAAACTTACAATATAATTAATGCAGCCACTGGAGTGAGAGTGCAGTGATACTAACTGTTAACTTAAAACTTAACTCTTCCGTTAGAATTCAACATTCATGTTGAGGCCAATTCCTTCATACTTTGCATTTAACCTGAAGCAGATATTCCAAAAATAAAATGTTCACTTTTCCTTTCAACAGCTTGTATTAGAAAGCTCAGATCATTTCCATGGACACAACATATACTTGTGTGTATGTGCACACGTAAATAAAATACACCCTGCTCAGCACCATACCACACCACACAGTAATATTTCAACTGAAGTTCTGTGCTGTATTCATCTTTGTTAACTTTGTTGACTCTAGTACTTCGGGTGATTACGAAGGAGATTTCTTTCTTTCTGCACGATTGTTACGGGAGACTTCCTCTTTTGGGGAGGCATTATTCTGTTTTAATAATACATGCTGGGTAGATTGAAAGAGGGTGATGTGATGCTTATTTTCAAAAAGTGTAACGAAACAAACAGACCAGATATTGACCCATTAGTCTTGTATCAATACTGGGTAAAATACTTAATTGACTTTCTGAAGAGAAAACATTTGCAGGGCTACAGGGAAAAGGCAGGGGAGTGGGACTAGGTGAGTTGCTCTTGCAGAGAACTGGCATGAACATGGTGGGCCAAATGGCTTCCTGTGCTGTAACCATTCTATGATTATTAGGAATAATAACCTAATGAGCAGTAGCCAAAGTGCATTCAGTAGGGGACGGTCCTGCCTGATCCTCCTTGACTTTTTTTGAGAAAGTGACTGCTAATTATACAGTGGGAAGCCTTATAACATGGTGTATGTTAACATATATAGAATATTTGAAAAAAAGTTCTGCTTAAAGCTATGAAGATTCAAAGTAAAATTTGGAAATGCATAAGAAATTGGCTGATGTGTTGGAAGGAATGAGTACTTGTTAGAGAAGGTGTGTATAGATTGGGAGGGAGGTTGGTGGAAATGAGGCCCTTTAATTCCATGTTCTTTTCACTTTCTTTTGGCATGTTTAGTTACTAGTGGTGTACCGCAAGGATCTGTTTTGGGGCCATTGCTGTTTGTCATTTTTATACATGACCTGGAAGAGGGTGTAGAAGGGTGGGTTAGTAAATTTGCAGATGACACTAAGGTCGGTGGAGTTGTGGATAGTGCCGAAGGATGTTGTAGGGTACAGAGGGACATAGATAGGCTGCAGAGCTGGGCTGAGAGATGGCAAATGGAGTTTAATGTGGAAAAGTGTGAGGTGATTCACTTTGGAAGGAGTAACAGGAATGCAGAGTACTGGGCTAATGGGAAGATTCTTGGTAGTGTAGATGAACAGAGAGATCTTGGTGTCCAGGTGCATAAATCCCTGAAGGTTGCTACCCAGGTGAATAGGGCTGTTAAGAAGGCATATGATGTGTTAGCTTTTATTAGTAGAGGGGTCGAGTTTCGGAGCCACGAGGTCATGCTGCAGCTGTACAAAACTCTGGTGAGACCGCACCTGGAGTATTGCGTGCAGTTCTGGTCACCGCATTATAGGAAGGATGTGGAAGCTATGGAAAGGGTGCAGAGGAGATTTACTAGGATGTTGCCTGGTATGGAGGGAAGGTCTTGCGAGGAAAGGCTGAGGGACCTGAGGTTGTTTTCGTTGGAGAGAAGGAGGAGGAGAGGTGACTTAATAGAGACATATAAAATAATCAGAGGGTTAGATAGGGTGGATAGTGAGCGTCTTTTTCCTCGGATGGTGATGGCAAACACGAAGGGACATAGCTTCAAGTTGAGGGGTGATAGATATAGGACAGATGTGAGAGGTAGTTTCTTTACTCCGAGAGTAGTAAGGGCGTGGAACGCCCTGCCTGCAGCAGTAGTAGATTCGCCAACTTTAAGGACATTTAAGTGGTCATTGGATAGACATATGGATGAAAATGGAATAGTGTAGGTCAGATGGTTTCACAGGTCAGCGCAACATCGAGGGCCGAAGGGCCTGTACTGCGCTGTAATGTTCTAATTCTAAATGTTCTAATGTGGACCTCATGCCGGTAATTTCAAAGCAACCATATTGGATTTGGTGTCTTCCTGGTGCCCAACTTTGGGGAGTTCAGCATATTTACTTTATGGTTGCTTGTGGCTGTATGAGGCTATCACATTAGATGTCAGCACTTGTATCGTTTACATTGAGTTTGGATTGTCCAATCAGAGCACCTTGCGAGCACATTCCATTCAGAAGTTGTTCTTTAGTCCCAATATTTTTGTCATATTGCAACCTCTAAGAAGTCACGTAGTAAATTAAATGTTCCCTTTTCTTCTGGTTATTTTGCTATACATTCAGGTGATCTAGTGGGAAAGAAGAAATCTTCAAAATAGATCACCTGTCATCGTGTAGTTAATACAGGTATTTCTGGAATTTGACCACTGCTTTCCAGGCCAGTCTGAAGTTGCTGTCCCTTTTGAAATGAGTGGTACTATTCCAGGAAGTGTGAGGTTTTCCTTTGTCGATAGCGCGCCCACTCTGATATTATCAGTACAATCTATTCAAGCTGAGAACATTCTCTTTAAGCTGCTTTAAGCCTTTGGGTTTAGTGAAAGGATGCTTGTTGAAGTTTTTTTCCCCCCAATACCAGATCAAGCAAAGCTTTGTTTGCAAATGAATATGAATGTTTAGAATGTTCATCCTTATTTCTCTTTGTTTTTATTAACAGACTGACAATGAAAAAAAAGATAATGCACTGAAGTTAGATAGCAAAAACCAAATAATTGAACAGCTTGAAAAAACAGTTAAAGAAAATGAAAATGCTACATTATTGTTGAAAGATAAATTGCTTATTTCTGATAAATTAGTCCAAGATTTAAACGAACAGATATTGCAAAAGAATCAAGAGACTGAGAACCTAAGAACAGAGCTGACTAGCTCAAAGCAAAGGGAGAGACAGTCATCAGATGAAATAAAGCAGTTAATGGGTACTGTAGAAGCACTTCAGAAACGCTGTCACATGGGCAATTTGTCAGAATTGGAAACCGTACAAAGGATTGAAATAGAAAATCATCGGAAAATGGAGCAACTTCAAGCAGAATTGGATGAGATGTATGGCAAACAGATAGTTCAGATGAAACAAGAATTGCAGCAACAGCATACTTTGGAGATTAGAAGACTTACTGAGCAGCATAAAACTGAAATGGAAAAGGCTTTGGGTCATTCTGTCAATAACTTAGTCAATGAAGAGCAAATTAATTTATTAAATGTGGCAATCAATGAATTAAATGCCAAATTAAGAGACTCACATTTTCAGAGAGACCAAATAAGGCAAGAAATGGCACAACAGCTGGAAAGAGCTTCTGAAAAAAACATACAGCTGCAGAACCAAGCCCAAGAACTGTTGGAAGAGCTCAGCTTCACTAAAGGTCAAATTCGAAGAGCCTCGGAAAGTATTACTGATCAGAAGTACAAAATGTATGAGGTAGAAGAGCTGAAAGACATGGTTGACCAGTTGAAGGCTCAACTAAAAGCTACTTCAGAGTCTAATAAGGAGCTGGAATCTGAGCATGAGGCAGAAGTTACCAATTATAAAATTAAGCTTGATATGCTGGAGAGGGAAAAAGATGAAGTTTTGGATAGGATGGCTGAATCTCAAGAAGCTGAATTAGAAAGAGTAAGGACTCAACTTCTTTTCAGCCATGAAGAAGAGCTAAGAAAGCTAAAAAACGACCTAGAAAGTCAACATAAATTAAATGTTTGTAATCTTCAAGAAGCTATGGCCTTGAAACAGTGTCAGCAATTGGAAAGCTTGCAAACAAAATTTAGTAAAAAATTGGATGAAATGAAATGTGAAAGGGATAATATGGTCATTAAAAATAACCAACTATTATCTGAGATGTCCTTGTTAAAAGAGGAACTGCAGTTGTCTCTTAAGAATGCGAAAGTGGAAGAGATGTATTTGAGGATAAGTGAACTTGAAACAGAAATTAAAGCACTAAGAGAAGTTGAGAAAGAAAAGAGTACACTAGAAATGGGAATCTTAGAGCTGCAAGTCAGGAATAAAGTTTTGGAGAAACAGTTTAAGGAGCAGGAAGCTATGGAGGTAAAAGTCAGTCGGCTTCAGAAAGACAATGAAGATCTTGAAGAAATCAAAAAACAATTAGAAGAAAAGCTAAAAATTCATTTTGTATCTGAAGAGAATAAGTTGGCATCAGTTAGTGAAAATGAGCTTTCAGAAATGAGAGGACACATAGAAAGGCTTACAGTAGTTAATGGACAGCTTGAAACCCATGAGAGAGAGCTCCAAGAGGAGGTTGAGAGGCAAAGGAACACCTTTTCTTTTGCTGAGAAAAACTTTGAAGTTAACTTCCAAGAATTACGGGATGAATATGACTGTCTGCTGAAAATGAAGTCGCACATAGAAGAAATGATGATTAAGCAAAAAATTGAATATGAAGCCAAGTTAAAGACCCTAAATGAACAGCTCCAGCTTTCAGAGTTAAAGAAAGATGCTGAAAATTGCACAATGATAAATGAAGTGCAGCTGGACAAAACACTTGACAATTCCAATGGCCAACCTGTAATTATAGAAAGCAGAGAGGTCATTGAAAAAGATGCAACTGAACTCATGGAAAAACTTGAGATAGCTCAACAGGATAAGAATGATCTATCTAAAAGACTTTCAGATCTTTCCGAGGTTTTGATTTTGAGGCAAAATGAAATTTTACACTTGAAAGAGGAACTGAAATTTGTAAAAGAGCAAGGTACAGAAAGGTGTGAGAAAATGGACAGAATTGAGAGTCACAAACTGCCAGATGTTGAAGTAGAGACCCAAGAACACCAGCGAATGTCCCCAATGAATTTGATCGAAGCAAAGAATGAATATCAATCTAACGAACAGCCTTTTACTGTTTCATGTGAATTGAAGGAACAGGAACAGCAGAAAGAAAATTTAATGAAGCAAATAATTCCACTACAAAATTCAATGAAGATTAATGTTTTAGAAAGAGATGAGATACAACAAAATCAGAATAACCTTAGTCAAGAAAAAGAATCTCTATTAACTCAAATTCAGCACCTAAGGGAGGAGCTGGTATCTGAATCTTTAATCAATCTACAGACAGAAAGGGACCATCTCGGGCATCAACTGGAGTCTGTTCAAACTGAACAGCTGGGCTTGACTCAATTTGTACAGCAGAAAACCTCGCTGGAAGAAACATTTTATAAAAAAAGAGAGGAAATGGAAAATATAATTATAGCTCCGCAGGAGAAGTTGGAACTAGAGAAGAAGATTGAAGCACAAATTGGAGTTTCTATTTGTGATCTGCACATTGGATTGGAGGAAAATCTGGTATGTGAGCAATGTGGAAGAAAGATTTAAACACTGCTAATAAAGCATGTAAATTTGGTAATTTTATAATATAAATGTCATTGGTTTTGTTAAACATTCAGGTTCATAGCATATGACTGTTATATATCTTCTCAAAACCTAAAGTAATTGAGTCCTTAAATATGGTTTTTACTGTTGGTTACAAAAGTTAAAAATGCACATGACCATGCAGTAACTTATTTAAACACTGACTTTTTCTAATTAGTGAAACACAACTTCCATTCTAACTTACATGCAACCTATGTTACTGTAGCCAATAGATGCAGACCACAAAGGGTGTGAGAATTCTATCGCAGTTCAAGGATATACTGAATCTGATCAAGGTTACCTGGCTCAGCTAGAAATAACAAAGCAGCAGGCAGAGGTATGGTTCTCTACGTTTAGTTCAACATTATTTATGTATTACAGTATTTAGAGACCTTTTCCCTCCTATCACCCCACCTCTATCATTGCTCCCCTTATCCCACCTGTTATGAACGCTGGACTTGTAACATAATTGTTACAAAAAATTGTGATTTTTAAAAGTTTAAAATGGAGTCTGGAAGATCAGGTGACTTCACATTCACTCTGCAAAAGGACAAGACAGAAGTCTTGGTTACCAGGACAACAAAGAACACAGATCAAAGACTTTTTTTTGAAAAAAGACTTGAGGACTAACACCTGAAGACCCTCTCAGGGTCGTAAAATACGGGCGTCAGTGATTTTGGTGATGCAAATGTACCAGTCAGGTGTTAGCACTTGGGAGCAATGAAAGGCCCAGGTGGCTCTATGAAACCTGACTTCCGGACTTTGCATATTGGAACAGGATTATAAGGCTATTGACTTTTGAGTCCAGATAAATTTAACAGATTTTCTGAAGGCAGACAGGCTATAAGAGAAGAAACCTGCAGATGTAGCCGAGAGAGAGAGAGAGAACACCTGCTTTCGGAAGCCTGAGACAGCAAAAGGCTACGAAGACTTGAACCTGTTTTGAAAGCTGAAGCTTGCAGAGAAGTAGAATACCAGCAGGATCACCAGGAATTGCCTTATTCATGAATGTCCAGGTCAGAAGTGAGCGAAGAGGCCATTAATGTTAAAAACTCCAACCCACTGCATCTGGGAGGACTTTGGGACTTTTAACCGCAAATAATTTTGCCACCAAAAAGGACTGTGTAATGTATAAGTGTGGTGAGGTTTTCAACTATTTTAGTAAGTGAAGAAAATACCTTTGTGATCTGGGGTGTCAGCTACTTGCAAAATACTATCTGGTTAATGGGGATTTCTTTTAGTTTAGTTATAATAAAAGTCCTAAAACATGAAATCTTGTGTAATTCTTCAAATTGGTTTGGGGGTTCATATCTCATATTTTAATATTAATGGTATTACGCTCAACTGCTCAAGACAAAACCCCCCAATCAAAATATACGATTCTGATAGTGGTGGGAGAAACGCACTGTTGATTCAGTCCCGTCCCTCCACAGATCACCTAACATATCATTTTTAAACTTTCCAAATTAAAGAAAGACCCAGCCAAATTGTACCATCTGTAAATCCCGGAATGAGGCTAACCAAACAAGGTGTCTTTAGATCAACAAATTAACTGTTTAATTAGAAAAACTAAATTCTTAAAGATATAAACAACATTTAAAATAGAAAAAATTAGAGTCCTTGCATATTTACACTCCTGCCGAAGTGAGATCTTCCAATGTGTAACAGTCCAAGGTTGCTTGAAGTCCTCATAGCCGTCCGATGGGGAAAGAAAGTTCTTCAACAGGAGAACAGTCCGTAGTCTAATTCAGCAGTTGAATTGATCTTTTCCAGCGATGTATTTTAGTAATGACAGTTTAGTAATCAAAGGAATTTGTTATTTTCTTTTAAGAAATTAATCTGGCATGACATCAGAATTCTGAGAGTACAATAAATAGGGTTTAAATAAACTGAGAGCTCTCATTTCCTTCAGTATATGCTGGTCCAACTGTCTATCTTTCTGTCAAAAAACAGTTTTTCGGCTAGTTTCAAATGTCAGTCGGCAACAATGTATCTTGTGTCTTTGGTCCTGAGTGGCTGTATCCTATGGCAACGAGAATGCTTTTTTTGACTCAGTCTCTGGAGCTTGTTGCCTTAAAGCAGTACTGCTCCTTTTTAGCCTTAAAGTCACACTGCATTCTTCCCGGAAAAGAAACTACAGCAACATAACAATGGTCTCACTGAGGCAATAATACTGCCCCACTTCAAAAAAATTTGGTCAATGTAGAAAGGGATATGATTTTTAATTTAATACTTTTCAATGGGTTTTTAAGCAGTTCTCTTTGAAATGCTGTAATTAATTGAAGGTTGTAAAAATGTATATTTGTTAAATTGACATTCTTTTGAACTTTCTGTACATTGAGTACGTGCTTAAATCACAGAAATTATTCCATAGTACCTACAATAAGTACATGAGATGCTTGGTTAGCTGCAGTAATAGTCTTGTCAGTACCAGTATGTTCAATTTTTGATCCTCGACTTGACTTGTGTTTTCAAGTGACATTTCCTAAAGAAAGACGATTTTATGTCATCATGTCATCGTGCATTGGGTCATGAAGGAGTGATGACTCCCTTTTTGGTTGGACCATTCTGACCTTTGGATTGAGAGGTGGAAGGGGATGGGGATGTAAATAAATAAAACTGATCTTTGTTTTTACTGACAGGCTGAGTTAAAGCTTCAGTTGGAGGCTCAGCGCATTAGTCTTACACATATTTATGCTGCTCAGCTGGAGCTTGTCCGTGACAGTTTGAAAAATGAAAAAGAGACCGCTCTTGAAAGACTCCGGGAGAATCTCATAGCCTCTCATACTTTGGAAATAAAGCAGTTTCAAGCACTATCCCAGCAGCAATTACAGGACTTCAAAGCATCTCCAAAAGGTAATAAAACAGGGACAATATAGATTGAACCTGTTTAGTACAAAACCAATGCAATATCATCCCTTTAATGTTTTAATTTTTTTAATAACTCTCTTCTTTGAAAGCATGTTTTAGTGGATTTACACTTTCATTGCGATGCACAAGACACCACTGGTAGCATGAACCCTGTCCTGCACACCACCTGTGGCAATACAAACCGATGCCCATCCTTCTTTCTGTAAATTAACTTAATGACCAAAGCCTTTATTACTTAAAGGAGTAACTAGGAGAGTGCAAGTAATTTCATGTTAATCAAATTTTGGCCTCAGCTGGACAAATATTTTAAATTTAAGAACAATTTGTTTTCCTGCTTTCATCCCAAGTATTTTCTATTGTGTTAATTTATATGAATCCCTTTTGAGAAAATTGGATGGAGATTTTTTGATTTTGCTTTAGGGATACAGCACTGAAACAGGCCCTTCGGCCCACCGAGTCTGTGCCGACCATTAACCACCCATTTATACTAATCCTACACTAATCCCATATTCCTACCACATCCCCACCTGTCCCTGTATTTCCCTACCACCTACCTATATTAGGGGCAATTTATAATGGCCAATTTACCTATCAACCTGCAAGTCTTTTGGCTGTGGGAGGAAACCGGAGCACCCGGAGGAAACCCACGCAGACACAGGGAGAACTTGCAAACTCCACACAGGCAGTACCCAGAATTGAACCCGGGTCGCTGGAGCTGTGAGGCTGCGGTGCTAACCATTGCGCCACTGTGCCGCCCTGATTTTGCCAGTGTTTTTCATACCACAATGTATTCTACTGTTAAGTGGATTAGCAAACAGCACTGAAATGAAGAAAATCTTTTCTTCCTCAGAGTGCCCTACAAATTGGCATAACCGAGAATGATTTAAGTTTGCACAGGCAGATATTTCTGTGTTAATAAGTTGTTGGGATTCGATCATACCTGTGGCATAAAATGTATATCTTTCTCCTCAAATGATTACCTGTAAACATAGTTCCAACTATTTACTCCCCTATCCATAAGTGCTATAAACTCCAGGTACCAATTTAGAATTTAGAACATTACAGCGCAGTACAGGCCCTTCGGCCCTCGATGTTGCGCCGACCTGTGAAACCATCTGACCTACACTATTCCATTTTCATCCATGTGTCTATCCAATGTCCACTTAAATGCCCTTAAAGTTGGCGAATCTACTACTGCTGCAGGCAGGGCGTTCCACGCCCTTACTACTCTCTGAGTAAAGAAACTACCTCTCACATCTGTCCGATATCTATCACCCCTCAACTTGAAGCTATGTCCCCTCGTGTTTGCCATCACCATCCGAGGAAAAAGACGCTCACTATCCACCCTATCTAACCCTCTGATTATCTTATATGTCTCTATTAAGTCACCTCTCCTCCTCCTTCTCTCCAACGAAAACAACCTCAAGTCCCTCAGCCTTTCCTCGTAAGACCTTCCCTCCATACCAGGCAACATCCTAGTAAATCTCCTCTGCACCCTTTCCATAGCTTCCACATCCTTCCTATAATGCGGTGACCAGAACTGCACGCAATACTCCAGGTGCGGTCTCACCAGAGTTTTGTACAGCTGCAGCATGACCTCGTGGCTCCGAAACTCGACCCCCCTACTAATAAAAGCTAACACACCATATGCCTTCTTAACAGCCCTATTAACCTGGTTAGCAACCTTCAGGGATTTATGCACCTGGACACCAAGATCTCTCTGTTCATCTACAGTACCAAGAATCCTCCCATTAGCCCAGTACTCTGCATTCCTGTTACTCCTTCCAAAGTGAATCACCTCACACTTTTCCGCATTAAACTCCATTTGCCATCTCTCAGCCCAGCTCTGCAGCCTATCTATGTCTCTCTGTACCCGACAACATCCTTCGGCACTATCCACAACTCCACCGACCTTAGTGTCATCTGCAAATTTACTAACCCACCCTTCTACACCCTCTTCCAGGTCATTTATAAAAATGACAAACAGCAGTGGCCCCAAAACAGATCCTTGCGGTACACCACTAGTAACTAAACTCCAGGATGAACATTTGCCATCAACCACCACCCTCTGTCTTCTTTCAGCTAGCCAATTTCTGATCCAAAGCTCTAAATCACCTTCAACCCCATACTTCTGTATTTTCTGCAATAGCCTACCGTGGGGAACCTTATCAAACGCCTTACTGAAATCCATATACACCACATCCACTGCTTTACCCTCATCCACCTGTTTGGTCACCTTCTCGAAAAACTCAATAAGGTTTGTGAGGCACGACCTACCCGTCACAAAACCGTGCTGACTCTCTCTAATGTACTTATTCTTTTCAAGATGATTATAAATCCTGTCTCTTATAACCTTTTCCAACATTTTACCCACAACCGAAGTAAGGCTCACAGGTCTATAATTACCAGGGCTGTCTCTACTCCCCTTCTTGAACAAGGGGACAACATTTGCAATCCTCCAGTCTTCCGGCACTATTCCTGTCGACAATGACGACATTAGGGCGGCACAGTGGCGCAGTGGTTAGCACCGCAGCCTCACAGCTCCAGGGACCCGGGTTCGATTCCGGGTACTGCCTGTGTGGAGTTTGCAAGTTCTCCCTGTGTCTGCGTGGGTTTTCTCCGGGTGCTCCGGTTTCCTCCCACAAGCCAAAAGACTTGCAGGTTGATAGGTTAATTGGCCATGATAAATTGTCACTAGTATAGGTAGGTGGTAGGGAAATATAGGGACAGGTGGGGATGTTTGGTTGGAATATGGGATTAGTGTAGGATTAGTATAAATGGGTGGTTGATGTTCGGCACAGACTCGGTGGGCCGAAGGGCCTGTTTCAGTGCTGTATCTCTAATCTAAAAAAAAAATAAAGATCAAGGACAAAGGCTCTGCAATCTCCTCCCTAGCTTCCCAGAGAATCCTAGGATAAATCCCATCTGGCCCAGGGGACTTATCTATTTTCACACTTTCCAAAATTGCTAACACCTCCTCCTTGTGAACCTCAATCCCATCTAGCCTCGTAGCCTGAATCTCAGTATTCTCAACAACATTTTCTTTCTCTACTGTAAATACTGACGCAAAATATTCATTTAACACTTCCCCTATCTCCTCTGATTCCACACACAACTTCCCACTACTATCCTTGATTGGCCCTAATCTAACTCTAGTCATTCTTTTATTCCTGATATACCCTCTCTTACTAGCAAGCAGTCATTTTAAATTTGTCTAACATTCCTAGAACTACAAATCCTTGGAGCCTTCACATGATCCTTCATGCCCCTAACCATCTGCCAACTCGGGTAAGGTTTGCCTTGTCTGCCTGTTCTGCAGAGAAATTTCCAGGTGTGCCATACAACTGTCTTCCTTCTCTCCTCCCACTTCAAATCAGCAGGATCATGCCACAGTGTGACTACGGTAATGGTTCCCTCAAGTCTCTTGTTTTTCTGTGGCCCATGACTCCCCTTGTACATAATTTTTCACTACAGAGATCCTCAAGTGGCAGTGCAAATACGACAGGAAATGGGGTTTGGAATTGTTGAGCAAAGAATTGTGTGTAAAAACAAAAAAGTGTAAAGAAATGAGACGATAGTGAAGGAAAAAAACAGTATATAAAGTGGAAAGGAAAACAGAAGTGAAAGTGAGGAAAAATTATACGAGCATGCACAGGATTCTGTCTCTGACTTTCTTTCAGGAGGTCTGTGGTCCACATAGCAGAACAGAAGAGAGATGCTGTTGCGGGTGAGGAAAGAGACTGAGAACTTATTGGGACTTGATTAAGGGGCACAAAAGGAGACAAAAAGACCTTATTTGTTGGGAGAGAGACACTCACCTTTCTGGGTGGTAATGTGAAGGCAAAGGCAAGGCTATTTGAGAAGAAGTTGAAAGAAAAAGCTATTGGTGGCAAAGGAGTACAGAAGACACCATGAAAAGAGAAGGCAGAGAATGAGAGTGGTGTACATAAACCTTTTTCAGCAGGGTAGGTAAAGTGCAGCAAGTGAGACAGAGGAATCTGTTGTGGAAGTCCATTTTTTGCTCTGCTGGGAATGTAGGGACTGTTGCTGTCGGGGCTTAGCAGGCTCACATTGTAAAACATTGTATTTTGAAACTCCCTATTACTAACATCATGGGAGATCCACTGGTGTATAGAGAACCAGAGAAATTTAGAATGATAGAATAATACAGTGCAGAAGGAGGCCATTCGGCCCATCAAGTCTGTGTTGGCTCTTTTGAAGAACAATCCAGTTAGCCCTACTCTCCCATTCTTTCCCTATATTCCCGCAACAATTTTCTGTTTCAAGTATTTATCCAAATCCCTTTTGAATGCTAATATTGAAATTATATCCACCATCCCATCAGGCTGTGCATTCCAAATCCTAACCACTCCTTGTGTAAAAAAAAAAGTCTGTCTTCATTTTGTTTCTGGTTATTTTGCCAATTAAATCTGTGACCTCTAGTTATCAACGCTCCAGCCATTGGAAACAATTTCTCTTTATTTACTCCTATCTAAGCCCTTTATGATTTTAAACACTTCTCTAATATTTCTCATTAGGCTTCCCTGCTCCAAGCTGAACGCACCCAATTTCATTAGTCTATCCAAGTAACTGGTTCCAGGGATGAGGGATCAGAATATAGTAAATCTTTTTTGTAACTTTCCAAAGCCTTCATATCTTTCCGAAAGTGTGGTTCTCAGAATTGGACATAATACTCCAGCTGGGGTGAACTACAATTTCATGTAGGCTTAGCCTAATTTCCTGGCTTTTGTACTCTCTGCCACTATTCATAAAGCCCAGGGTCCCATGTGCTTTATTAACCACATTGTTAACCTGTCCTGCTACCTTCAGAGATATGCGCACAAGCACCCCCAGCTAAAGGCCTGCTACCTGACCCGAACCCGACGGGACCCGACGACATGTGTTCCGGTTCCGGAGTTTGGGTCAGACATGCTCTATCACAGGTAAGTGGCTCCACTGTTAATGTAATTTTTTGACGAGAAAGGTGGTTTTATTATCTTAAGCTTGTGCAGATCAGCAAGAAAGTGAAAAACGGAAGGTAAGTTAACTGATGGTCGAGTCGGATCGGGTGCGTGAAAAAATGGAAGGACTCGGGCCGGGTGGGGCTCGGGGTCGGATGTGCTTCTGTCTGGCTCGGGTCGGATTTTTTTTGCAGATCCGAGCAGACCTTTGCCCCCCAGGTCCTTCTTGCATCCCCTTTAAAATTGTAACATTTAGCATGTATTGTTTCCTCATTTGTCCTACCAATATGTATCACTTCAGCTGCCATGTCTCCTCCCATTCCACTAATCTATGTCCTTTTGAAGTCTATTACTATCTTCACTGTTTAGTACACTTTCTTATGGTTTACTACACTCACTGTTTATAGTATAGAAGAAGGTCATTCAACCCTCCACTGTCTATACATGCCTTTTGCTGGAGCAGTCCAAAATGAATCCCACTGACCTGCTGTTTCCCTGGGCTGAATTTTACGCCACCCCATGGGTCGGATGGTGCCGTGGGGGAGGAGGGGGGCGGCATAAAGTTGAGCGGGAGGTTCTGGGAGGCCTACCCGCCCCACTCCCGCCTCTGGCCAACTTTACGGCATGGGGGGGAACCGCCCGCCCGCCTGATGCCAATCAAGGCCCTTAAGTGGCCACTTAAGGGCCCTCCCCACCTCCACGGGTATTTTACCTGTGGCGTGGGCGTGCTGGGGACGTGAAAGGCTGCCCAGCGATAGCTGCCGCATTTCCACCAGATTGAGGGCCGCCCCGCCTCCCAACTGACCCCTGCGACCCAAGACACCCCCCCCCCCCCCCCCCCAAACGACCAGTCCAACCTCACTAGGGCACGACCGATCTCACTGGTGAGGCATGCCCAACTTACCTTCCCTCTTAGCTCCATGGCATCGGCTGGGCTGCAGTCCCAGCAGTGGCCACCGCTCCTGGTGGCGCTGCTGGGACTAAGAGCTGTTGGCCTTCTGATTGGCTGGCCGGCCGGCTGGCAGCTCACTGAGGCGGGACCTCCTCCCTCAAGCGGCTGGAACTCCTGCCTCAGGACGATTAAAGCCCAGGGACCCATAAAATGCGGGACCGATCCCCAGCTAGGCGGAAGCGGGTTCACCACCGACTTTTACGTTGGCAAATTCCCGTCTGCCAAAGGTAAAATCCAGCTCCCTGTATCCAAGTATTTATTTTCCATTGCTTCAAATATTTATCCAATTTTCTTTTAAAGAATGTGTGGTCTCTGCCTCGTCCAACTCCTGTGATAAGACGTTCCATGTTCAATTAATTCTCTATATAAAGAATCTTCTCCTAACCCCTCTCCTCACTTTTAGTGACCATTTTGAATTGATGACTCCTCATCACTGAATCTCTAACCAGTGAAAATACTATTTCCCTATTCATTCTTATCAAAACCTTCATATTTTTTAAAACCTGTATTTTATCTCCTAGCCTTCTCTGCTGTCGTGGAAGTAGTTTGTTGCACATCATAATGGATAACTTCCTGTCCCTGGTATCATCCCAGGCAATCTATATGCTCTCCATGACTTTCAAAAGCAGCCTACAATGAGGTGCCTAGAATTGCACAGTGCTCTAATTGTGGTCTACCCAATGTTTTGCGTGCATTTATTATTCCTTCTTTACTCTTGCCCCCATTTATTAAAAAAACCCAAATGCACTGATATTGACCTTTTTTACGGCTTTATTTACCTGCAGATACACTTTAATTCCCAGGTCTTCGTGTTTATCTATGCTCTTCAGTGTCTTTCTATTGATTTGAATGCTCATATTCTTTGTTTTTTCTCCCAATGTATATTACTTTTATTTAGCCACATGAAATTACATCTGCCACTTGCCTGACCATTTTGCTAATTTGTCTTTTCCTGTAGACTTTTGCAGTCCCGCTCATTGTTTAACAAGCTACCTACTTTTATGTCGTCAGCAATTTTTCAGATTGCGTGCCTTATGCCCAAATCCATATCTTATATCAGTACTGACCCCTGGCATACATCAACTGCAATCTTTCTCCAATTTAATTTACTCTCACTTTACATAGAAACATAGAAAATAGGAGCAGGAGTAGGCCATTTGGCCCTTCGAGCCTGCTCTGCCATTCATTATGATCATGGCTGATCATCCAGCTCAGTAGCCTGTTCCAGATTTCGTCCCATACCCTTTGATCCCTTTAGACCCAAGAGCTATATCTAACTCCTTTTTGAAAACATTCAATGTTTTGGCATCAGCTGCTATCTCTGGCGAATTCTACAGGCTCACCATCCTCTGGAGTGGTGTTTGTCAATCAACTTTGTTTCCATGCTGCTATATTTCCACTTGTTCCATCCACCTGAATTTTTCTAACAAGCCTTCAATGAGACACCTTATCAAAACACGTTCTGGAAATCCAGTATTTCTAATGCACTCCCTTTATCAAATTGATCACTTCTTGTCATGGATTGTAAAAATTTTCCCACAACTGACATTTGCCAGTTAGTGTAATGTCACCTGGCTTATCCTTCTCTCCCTTCTTGAATAAAGGTGTTAATTTGGCTGTTCTCTGGTTCCAATGCACGATGTGCATCTTTAGAGAGGATTGAAAAATTATGGTCAGAACCTCTGCTATCTTTGAATTCTTTCAAGCCTAGCACGCCATCAGAGCTCACCATCACTCGAGGACAATTGTATTATAAATGCCAGTCTTGCCAGAAATAGCCACATCACCAGAATGGATTTAAAAAATATATATATTTATGGTGCTTGAATGTAATAAATGGTTATTCTTTAGACTTTGAAGAATCTTCACAAACCTTGATGGAGAAGCTCAACAAGAAGATTTCTGATGAATGCATGCAACTCAGTCAGGTACATTAAAAGACTTAGAAATGTGACATTATTGGAAATTATACTGAATTTTTGTTTAAAAAATGTATTTTGCTCTTTTGCATGTTTCAAAATAAGCTTGCTTTTCTGAGCCAATAATTTTTGTACTGAATATTTAAAAAATCAGTTTGAAGTAAATAGTTCACATTATTTCTGAAGAAGCATTTTTTGTATTGCAGTTTTAAAACAGTCCTCAAAGAACTGAAAATCCTTTATCCTTGCACGTTAAATTATGTAGTGAATATTGCTTTAAGGGTAAAAAAAACTTAACATATTTATGGACTGTTGTCCTAAAATTGAACAAAAATTTAAGTTAAAAGTGCCTTTTTTCCGTTTTAAAAGCCACAGTTTTGATTGTACATGAAGGTGAGTGATGTGGCTACGTTTCTGCATCATAGCGTATGAAATCGGAGCAGGTGTAGGCCATTCACCCCTCGAGCCTGCTCTGCCATTCATTAAGTTTATGGCTGATCTACCTTAGCTGCACTCTTCTCGCAGCATCCCTGCATCCCTTGATTCCCTTCATATCCAAAAATTTGTAATTCTCTGATTTGAATATACTTAATGACTGAGAATTCCTTGAGGTTCACAACCCTTTGAGTGAAAAAATTTCTCTTCAATCCTTAATGGCTGACCCCTTATTCTGAGACTGTGACCTCCATTTGTAGACTCCCCAGCTAGGGGAAACATACTGTTAGCATCTACCCTGTCACGTCCCTTAAGAATTTTATATGTTTCAATGTGATCACCTCTCATTCTTCTAAACTGGAGGGAAATTAGACCTAGTCTACTCAATCTCTCATCAGAGAAAAATCTCCTCATCCTAGGAGTCAGTCTAGTGAACCTTTGTTGCACTCCCTCTAAGGCAAGTATATCCTTCCTTAGATACGGAGACTAAAACTGTACACACTACTCCAGGTGTCATCTCACCAAGGCCCTATACAGTTGCAGTAAGATTAATTTCTCTTAATATTCCAAGTTCTTTGTAATAAAAGCTAACATACCATTTGCTTTCCTAATTGCTTGCTATACCTACATGTTAACTTTGTGATTTGTGCACAAGGGCACCCAGGTCTCTCAAAATGCTGACATTTCCTAGTCTCTCACCACTTAAGAAAAACAGAAAAATAAAATATTTTTTTTATCAAAGTGAATAACTTCATATTTCTCCATGTTATGTTTCATCTTGCCCAATTATTTAACCTGTCTAAATCTTTTTCCAGTCTCTTTGCATCCTCTTTGGAGATGACTTTGCCACCTAACTTTGTATTGTCAGCAAGCCTGGATACCTTCCTCTAGATCCCCTCATATAAGTCATTTATATATATATATATACACACACACATATAGATGTAAATAGCTGAGGCCCAAGCACTGGTTCTTGTGATACACCACAATCTACAGCCTGCAACCCAAAAATGAACCATTTATTCCTAATCTCTACTTTCTGTCCATTAACCAATCCTCAATCCATGCTAATATATTACCCCAGTCCCAGAAACCCTAATTCTGTGCAATCTCTTACGTGGAACCTTATCGAATGCTTTTTGAAAATCTAAACACACCAAACATCTGGTTCCCCTTTATCCACCTACTAGTTACATCCTCAAAAAACTCGATTTGTCCAACACAATTTCCTTTTCATAAATCCATGTTGATGCTGTCCAACCAGATGATTTTCCATGTGCTCTGTTACCATGCCCCCAATAATAGATTCTTCCATTTTCCTGATTACTGATGTCAGACGAGCTGGCCTATTCCTTATTTTTTTTCTCTCCCTCCATTCTTGAATAGTGGGGTTACGTTTGCAACCTTCCAATCTATAAGAACTATTCTAGAATCTAGGGAATTCTGGAAAATCAAAACTAATGCACCAATATCTCTTTAGCCACCTCTTTTGATACGCTAGGTTTTAATCTTCAGGTCCAGGGGATTTGTCTGCTTTTAGTCCAGTTAATTTCTCCTGTACTTTTTCTTTACTAATAATTTCTTTAAATTCCTCATTCACGAGACTCTTGTTTCCCCACTATTTCCCAAATGTTTTTTGTCTTCTACCATGAAGACAGATGCAATGTATTTGTTTAATGTGTCTGCCATTTCCTCATTCCCCATTACAATTTCTCCAGTCTCATTCTCTAATGGGCCACTGTTTGCTTTTGCTAATCTCTTCCTTTTCACAAGCCGATAGAAGCTTTTACAATCTGTTTTATGTCTTTTGCCAGTTTACTCTCGTTCTCTGTTGTCTTTCTTTGTCAATTTCTTGGCCATACTTTGCTGAATTCTAAAAGTACTCCCAATCTTCAAGCTTTCTACTCTTTTTGGCACCATTATAGGCCTCTTCCATTAATCTAAAATTATCTTTAACTTAATACAAAAGCAAAATACTGCAGATGCAGGAAATCTGAAAAACAGAAAATGCTGGAAAAGCTCAGTAGGTCTGTCAACATTTAAAAAATCCTTTCATGGGATGTGGGCTTCGTTACCAAGGCCAACATTTAATGCCTATCCTTAATTGCACTTGAGAAGGTGGTGGTGAACTGCCTTCTTGATCTGGTGCAGTACACGCACAGTGCTGTTGGGAAGGGATTTCCAGGATTTTGACCCAGCGACAGTGAAGGACCGGTGATATATTTCTGAGTCAGGACAGTGTGTGACTTGGAGGGGCGCTTGCAGATGGTGGTGTTTCCACGCATCTGCTGCCCTTGTCCTCCAAGGTGGAAGAGGTCACTGTTTTGGAAGGTATTGTCAGAGGGGGTGTGGTGAGTTGTTGCAGTGCATCTTGTATATGGTACACACTGCTGCCACTATACATTGGTGCTGGAGGGAGTGAATGTTGAAGGTGGTGCATGGAGTGCCGGTCAAGCGGGCGGCTTTGTCCTGGATGGTGTCAAGCTTCCTGAGTGTTGTTGGAGTTGCACTCATCCAGGCAAGTGGAGAGTATTCCATCACAGTCCTGACTTATGCCTTGTAGATGGTGAACAGGCTTTGGTGAATCAGCAGATGGGTTACTCGACATAGAATTCCTAGCCTCTGATCTGCTCTTGTAGCCACAGTATTTGTGGCTGCTCCAGTTCAGTTTCTGGTCAGTGGTAGCCCCCAGGATATTGATAGTGGGGGAATTCAATGATGGTAATGTTGTTGAATGTCGAGGGGAGATGGTTAGACTCTTGTTGCTGGGCACTTGTGTGGCGTGAATGTTACTTGCCACTTATCAGCCCAAGCCTGAATGTTCTCCAAGTCTTGCTGCATATGGACATGGACTGTTTCAGTATCTAAGGAGTTGTGAATGATACTGAACATCATATAATTATCAGTGAACATCCCCACTTCTGATCTTATGATGGAGGGAAGGTCATTGATGAAGCAGCTGAAGATGATTGGGCCTAGGGCACCAGAAGGGAGAGAGAAAATGGGGAACTACAGACATGTTATCCTGACATCAGTAGTAGGGAAGATGCTAGAATCTATTATAAAGGATGTTATAACTGAACGGTTAGAAAATAATGGTAGGATTGGGCAGAGTCAGCATGGATCTATGAAAGGGAAATCATGTTTGATAAACCAGTTACAGTTTTCTGAGGATGTATCTAGCAGAATAGATAAGGGGGAGTAATGGATGTGGTGTATCTGGATTTTCAGAAGGCTTTCGATAAGGTCCCACGCAGGAGGTTATTAAGCAAAATTAGAGCACGTGGCATGGATTGCGAATTGGTTAACAGACAGAAAACAGAGAGTAGGAATAAACAGCTTATTTTCAGGTTGGCAGGCTGTGACTAGTGGGGCACTGCAAGGATCAGTGCTTGGGCCCCATCTGTATCAAGGATTTGGATGTGGGGGCCAAATATTATAATTCCAAGTTTGCTGCTGACACAAACTAGGTGGGAACGCGAGTTGTGAGGAGGATTTTTTTTTAGATTTAGAGATACAGCACTGAAACAGGCCCTTCAGCCCACCGAGTCTGTGCTGACCATTAACCACCCATTTATACTAATCCTACACTAATCCCATATTCCTACCACATCCTCAGCTGTCCCTATATTCCCCTACCACCTACCTATACTAGGGGCAATTTATAATGGCCAATTTACCTATCAACCTGCAAGTCTTTTTGGCTGTGGGAGGAAACCGGAGCACCTGGAGGAAACCCACGCAGACACAGGGAGAACTTGCAAACTCCACACAGGCAGTACCCAGAATTGAACCTGGGTCGCTGGAGCTGTGAGGCTGCGGTGCTAACCACTGCGCCACTGTGCCGCCCCAAAGATACAAAGATGCTTCAAGGGATTTAGACAGTCTAAGTGAGTGCAAGAACATGACAGATGGAATATAATGTGGAAAAATGTGCAGTTATCCACTTTGGCAGGAAAAACAGAAATGCAGAATATTTCTCAAATGCTGAGAAATTGGGAAGTGTTGATGTCCAAAGGGACCTGGGTGTTCTTATTCACAAGTCATTGAAAGCTAACATGCAGGTGCAGCAAGCAATTAGGAAGGCACATGATATGTTGGCCTTTATTGCAAGAGGATTTGAGTACAGGAGTCAAGGAGTCTTGCTGCAATTGTATAGAGCCTTGGTGAGACCGCGTTGTGCACAGTTTTGGTCTCTTTACCTAAGGAAGGATATACTTGCCATAGAGGGAGTGCAATGAAAGTTCACCAGACTAACTCCTGGGATGGCGGGATTGTCCTCTAAGGAGAGATTAAGGAGACTGGGTCAGGACACGGTCTCAGAATAAGAGGTAGGCCATTTCGGACTGAGATGAGGAAGAATTCCTTCACTCAGAGGGTAGTGAATATTTGGAATTCTCTCCCCCAGAGGGCTGTGGAGGCTCAGTCATTATGTTCAAGACAGTGTCACGCATATTGCAAATGCGTTGATACAACGTTCATGGAATAACACTGAAGAATTATGAAACAACAAATTTTGTCTTTAGAAAAATAACCCTTATATTAAAAAGTGAACAGTGGTCTAAAATGGCCACCGAAGTAAAAGGGGATTAGCTTTTTGTGTATTCAAAACGTCTGACAAAGACAAAGGACAAATCTTGAAAGCTCCATCTCACACCTATCCTAAAAAAAATTCCAGAATTGAATGCCTTCTAAAATAAAGGAGGTGTGAAGTAGCCACGCCCCAGGCCATTGTGTGATCACCATGGGAAGAAATCAGAATGTCTCCTAACAGGAGGTGAGAAGTGACAGTTTCATAGTTTAAAAAAAGACAGCCCAAGAGAAAGAGAGACTGACCCAGAATGTGAAGCTACTTGTAACTGCTGGCATTCCAGCAAGCCAGAAAGAACCTGTCCTGCTGAAAAAAATCTGACATCTGCATAATACAGCAGAGAGCTGGAAGTGACCCACCATCTTCAACAGGACTTTCAATCAAGAGAGAAATCTTCTATCATCTCAGGCCTGTAACTATCTAGAACTTAAGTCTCAGAATTCAACACATTTATTCTCCCCCCATCAAAAACCCACCTACCTCCTTGAATGCGTGAGTGAATGAGGTTGCGACAATTTTGGGATAAGGCGTATCAATCAATAAAGAATTGACTTTCTATCTTTAAAACCTATAAGAAAACCTGTCACTGTCTGTTTGAAAAATAATACCCCAAGGGGCTAAACTCTTGATACACATACACTTGCTGCCGCCAGGTGGGGAGTTGAACAGTAGGGAGCCACACATGTCACACTACATGGCCGTAGCAACAGATATTGATAGATTCCTAGATGTTAAAGATATCAAGGGATATGGGAATAGTGCAGTAAAATGGCGTTGAGGTAGAAGATCAGCCATGATCTAGTTGAATGGTGGAGCAGGCTCAAGAGACTGAATGGCCTACTCCTGCTCCTATTTCCTATGCTACCCTGAGGAACTCCTGCACCAGTGTCTTGGGGCTGAGATGGTTGGCTTCCAACCACCGCAGCCATCTTCCTTTGTGTTAGGTATGTCTCCAATCAGTGGTGAATTTCCGCCCAGATATCCAACAATTTGTGGCTCCTTGATACCACACTGATTCAAATACTGGCTTGAAATCAAGGGCAATCGCTCTCACCTCACTTCTTGAGTTCAGTTCAGCTCTTCTGTCCATGTTTGGACCAAGGCAATAATGTGGTCAGGAGCCTCATATTTGTGAAGAGAGAAACAGTTAACATTTCAGGTCCATGAACTTTCATCAGAACTGGAAAAAGTTAGAAATTTGGCAGGTTGAAAGCAAATACAGACTTGCACCATCATCCCTTTTGTCGTTTAATCTCTTCTGTCTTCCTCCCTATCACTGACCTTTCCTTTTGTTCTATCTTTCCCTCCCCCCTTTCCCTGCCTTATAGTTGCTTTTAACCTGTCACATCTCTAACTTTTCCCAGTTCTGATGAAAGGTCATAGACCTGAAATGTTAACACTGTTTGTTTCACCATAGATGCTGCCAGACCTGCTGAGTATTTTCAGCATTTTCTGTTTCTTTTGCTACCTTTAACTTTTCTTGTTAGCCATGGTTGGACCACTTTTCCTGTGGGGATTTTAAATCCTTAAGGGAATGTATAATCGTTGCAAATTATGGACTAATTTTTTAAATGTTTGCCATTGCCTATCTACTGTCATATCTTTTTAATCAAATTTTCCAATCTACTTTAGCCAACCATGACTACCTATCTACATCTCTGTCTACAACTCACCAACACCTCATACCTACGTAGTTCACTTTTTTTCAGATATAAGATCGTATAAAGCTGCAACTTTTTTGTCATTTGACGCTGTGTGAATTCAGTGTTTTGGTTTGGCAGTCATTTGCCGGTCTGTTAGGTGAAGATTATTTGATAGAAAGAAGAGAAAACGAGGATCAATCTAAGGAAGTTTTAGCATTGGGAAATACAGACAGCGATGAGGAAAGCCAGGTGCAGAAGGACCTCGCTGAAGAAGCAAGAGGTAAGCTACTTTTCTGTAGTATCTGATGACTTAGCAGTTGTTGAGACTAACAAGACTGCACAAATATATTTATGTCCTTTTCACACTCTCATCTTTTCTTAAAAACTAACCTCTGTATGATGGCAAACATATTGTGAATTAGGAAGCCTGAGTTGAATTATGTTTCAGAGCATTTGGGTTTTGTTTAATTTTTTTAAAATGTGGCTGCTGACAATATGAAATAAAACAGGAAATACTGGATATTCACAACAGATTAATCAGCATCTGCAAGTGAAACGAGAGTTAATGTTTCAGCTGAGACCCTTCAGAGCTGCCTGCTGCAATTTGATTGTATTCCAGCATTCTGTATTTGGATTCACAGTTTATGAATTTCAAATTCCATAAACATTTATTGAACTGATCAAAACAAAGAGAACAACCATAAAGAGGTAAAATGAAGTATACAGACACGCTATCTACTTTCACAAGCAGATAGCTAATTGGTTTACCATTTTCTTAACCATGACTACCTATCTACACCTCTGTCTACAACTCACCAACACTGAAATTGTTATCTATATCTTGGTCATCTCGAAGCTTTACTTCTCCAATGTTCTCACTGCCCTTCACTGGTTGTTAACCAATCTCCTTTTCAACAGATGGGGCTATCCAGTGATGCAGTCTTGACGGAGCAATTTGCATTTTTTTAGCACCTTTAACTAAGAAATATGTCTGTGTTTCTCAGATGAAAGAAAAATGGACACAGACCTAAAGAAGAGATTATAAGAAGTGACCAAAAACTTGGTCAAATGATGGGCTTTTAAGAACGATAGGAAAGTGGAGAGGCAAAGTAATTTAGGGAATTAATTCCAGAGAGTGAGCCTTGCATGGTGAAACAAAGAGAGGAGATGATGTATAGGAGGAACAGAAAGTACAGGAGGGTGTTACAGAAAGAAGGACAGCGGAAGTCATAGAGTTAAAACAAAAGGGTAAGGATTGGGGTCTCGGGCCCTATGTAGAGCATTAATGACCGATGTGATAGACAAGCATGTCTTTGAATGAAATAAAAACAAGAAATGCTGGAACCACTCAGCAGGTCTGGCAGCATCTGTGAAAACAGAAGCAGAGTTAACGTTTCGGGTCAGTGACCCTTCTTCGGAACTGGCAAATATTAGAAATGTCACAGGTTATAAGCAAGTGAGGTGGGGGTGTGGCAAGAGATAACAAAGGAGAAGGTTTAGATTGGACAAGGCCACATAGCTGACCAAAAGGTCATGGAGCAAAGGCAAACAATATGTTAATGGTGTGTTGAAAGACAAAGCATTAGTACAGATAAGGTGTTAACGGACTGAAGATTGAACAGCAGCAAGTGCAAACATGAAATAAAAACAGTGGGTAAGCAAACTAAGATGAAATGAAATAAATGCAAAAAAAATTTGTAAAAAATGTAAAAAAGAAAAAATAACTAAAAATGAAAGTAAAATGGGAGGCTGTCATGCTCTGAAAACTCAATGTTCAGTCCAGCAGGCTGTAGTCTGCCTAATTGGTAGATGAGATGCTGTTCCTCGAGCTTGCGTTGATGTTCACTGGAACATTGCAGCAATCCCAGGACAGAGATGTGAGCAGGGGAGAGTGTTGAAATGGCAAGCAACCGGAAGCTCAGGGTCCTGCTGTGGACTGAGCGGAGGTGTTCTACAAAGCGGTCACCCAGTCTGTGCTTGGTCTCCCCAATGTAGAGGAGACCACATTATGAGCAGCGAATGCAGTATACTACATTGAAAGAAGTACAAGTAAATCGCTGCTCCACCTGAAAGGAGTGTTTGGGGCCTGGGATAGTGAGGAGAGAGGAGGTAAATGGGCAAGTATTACACCTCCTGCGATTGCAGGGGAAGGTGCCATGGGACGGGGACGAGGTGGTGGGGATAATGGAGGTCTTTGGATGACATAGTATGCGGTCAGCAGTGTTTTGGATAAGTTGAAGTTCATGTCTGGCCAGGAGATCGTTGGAGTAATTGACTCTGAAGTGGCGAAAACGTAAATAAGTGTTTCAGCAGCAGATGAGCTGAAACAGAACTTGGAGGGAATGCAGTATAGATTTACCAGAATGATACCTGGACTCCAAGGTTAAAGTTACGTGGAGAGATTACACTAAACTAGGGTTGTATTCCTGGAATTTCGAAGGTTAAGGAGTGATTTGATCAAAGTCTTCTAGATAATAAGGGGGAACACAGATGACAGTTAGGGAAAAACTATTTTTGCTGGTTGTGAAATCTTGATATAATCAACATAGTCTAGAAATTAGCGTTAGGTCTTTGCAGAAGTGAATATAGGAAGCATTTGTACACACAAAGGGGGCTAAAATTTTGGAACTCTCCTGTAAATTGCTGTTGATGCGACGAGGTCAGTTGCTAATTTTAAATCTGAGATTGATAGATTTTTGATAACCATAAGTATTCTGGGATATGGAGCAAAGGTGAGTATATGGAGTTAGATCACAGATCAGCCAGGATCTCATTGAATGGCAAAACAGGCTCAAGGGGCCAAATGGCCTACTCCTGTTCCAATGCTCAAATATATTGCGCTATATTTTGGAGAAATCTTATCTTCTAACATGGTATTTGTGATGCATTCTGTTTGATATTCTACAGTGATATGCTATGACTGCAAGCACTTTTTTTTTGCAAATGTCCACAGAATTCTTGCTTGTTAAGAAAATATATATGTAAAAGGAAAGTATAATCAGGCAATTTATCAAAAAATATAAATGAAAATTATGAATGACTCGTCCTGAATTTTGCAATAGTAGTGATTGCAAAACTATCAGCGTTCGCTGTCGTTACTTCTCTGATACTGACAGCGTCTGGAGTTTGCACATGTGTAGTTAAATGAGGAAACTCCAGAGGTTTCTGCTTTTGATATTCTGCGCTTCTTCATGGGGCATGCTGTTAAAGGCCCTTCCCCGCCACCCCGCCAATTAAAGAACTTGCCATTTACACTATTAGTCTTGTTGTTATGACTAGGTGAGAAAGGTTTCTAGGGGACTGTTACTATCTTCACCTGTGCTTATTTTAACAGGGTTTAAATTTAGACACACTGTGTTTTGAGCTCCCACTTTGTGAATCCTTGTTCACAGCTTTCCAATTATAAGGCAAAGAAATAAGCACAAACAGCCCTTCTTGGGTTTAAAGAAGAAAAGTGAAATTTATTCAATCTTAAACTTAAACTCTAATACCGTTCACGCCTACGGATATACGATGCGCCCACACTAGCATGCATACGTGATACACGCATGCAAATAGGTAGAGACAGAAAAGAGCAGAAGAAAAATAAAATGGAGATGTTTGAGGTAATTTCAGAAGAGTTTCTTGTTTACTGTGCTGTGTTTCCAGCTCGCCGTAGAGTCCTTGATTGCAGACAGCTCTTACTTTTCGTTGGGGCCCAGTATTCTTCTTAAACCTTGTTCACTCCAGGGGACTTTTCTCTCTTAGTGTTCATATGCCTTCAGTGGTTTCCGATGCTGGTGTGAGCGAGATGTGAGCATTCAGGAGGGAGGTCTTATCAGTCCAGGAGAAAAGGGCTTTCTGATTTCAAGTACTATTTTCTCCAATTTAAAACTCTTAGTTCAAACCTCTGCAACAGCCAGTTAGTCATGTGACTAAAATTTGTCTGACCATTTCTATGTATTGGGGAAGCAATAACTGGGTCCCCTTGTTCCAACACTGTCTGTTACTATGCAAATGTCTTTCCAGTCAGGGGCTTGCAATTTTAAGTTTTAATGTTCATGTGGCGAAATAATGTGTGCCTCAGTCTTGGCAGGTGGGGGATTTGCCTGACACTGTATATAAAAAAAAACAACCCTTGAAAAGGTTACACCTCGTTGAATGATGTGTAACTGGGTTTTTAGCAGCATACCAAATTGATTTTTTTTGTATTCATGCATGGGATGTGGGCAACGATGGCTAGGACAGCATTTATTGCCCGTCCCTAATCGCCCTTGAGAAGGTGTGAGCTGCTGCCTTGAACCGCTGTAGTCCATGTGGGGTAAGTACACTCACAGTGCTGTTAGGAAGAGTGTTCCTGGATTTTGACCCTGCAACAGTGAAGGAATGGCGATATAGTTGCAAGTCAGGATGGTGTGTGGCTTGGTGGGGAACTTGCAGGTTGTGGTGTTTCGATGCATCTGCTGCCCTTGTCTTTCTAGTTGGTAGAGGTCGCAGGTTTGGAAGGTGCTGTCTAAGGAGCCTTGGTGCGTTGCTGCAGTGCATCTTGTAGATGGTACACACTGCTGCCACTGTGCGTCGGTGGTGGAGGGAGTGAATGTTGAAGGTAGTGGATGGGGTGCAAATCAAGCATGCTGCTTTGTCCTGGATGGTGTCAAGCTTCTTGAGTGTTGTTGGAGCTACACTCATCCAGGCAAGTGGAGAGTATTCCATCACACTCCTGACTTGTGCCTTGTAGATGTGGGCAGGCTTTGGGGAGTCAGGAGGTGAGCTGCTCGCCACAGGATTCCTAGCCTCTGACCTGTTCTTGTAGCCACAGTATTTATATGGCTACTCCAGTTCAGTTTCTGGTCAATGGTCACCCCCAGGATGTTGATAGTGGGGGATTCAACGATTGTAATGCCATTGAACATCAAGGGGAGATGGTTAGATTCTCTCTTGTTTGAGATATCACTGCCTGGCACTTGTGTGGCGTGAATGTTACTTGCCAGTTGCCAGCCCAAGCCTGGATATTGTCCAGGTCTTGCTGCATTTCTACACAGACTGTTTCAGTATCTGAGGAGTTGCGAATGGTGCGGAACATTGTACAATCATCAGCGAACATCCTCGCTTTTGACCTTATGAATGAAGGAAGGTCATTGATGAAGAAGCTGAAGATGGTTGGGCCTAGGATACTACTCTGAGGAGCTCCTGCAGTGATATCCTGGAACTGAGATGATTGACCTCCAACAACCACAACCATCTTCATTTGTGCTAGGTACGACTCCAACCACCGGAGAGTTTTCGTCCTGATTCCTATTGACTCCAGTTTTGCTAGTGCTCCTTGATGCTATACTCGGTGAAATGTTGCCTTGATGTCAAGGGCAGTCTCACCTCACCTCATGAGCTCAGCTCTTTTATCCGTGTTTGAACCAAGACTGTAATGAGGTCAGGAGTTGAGTGGCCCTGGCGGACCTGAAACTGAACATCACTGTGTACATTATTGCAAAGCAAGTGCCATTCGATAGCACTGTCAGCGACACCTTCCATCACTGTACTGATGATTGAGTGTAGACTGATGGGGTGGTAATTGGCCGGGTTGGTCTTGTCCTGCTTTTTGTGTACAGGCATACCTAGGCAATTTTCCACACTGTGGGTAGAAGCTAGTGTCGTAGCTGTATTGGAACAGCTTGGCTAGGGGCGCAGCAAGTTCTGGAGCGCAGGTCTTCAGTACTATTGCCGGACTGTTGTCAGAGCCCATAGCCTTTGCACTATCCAGTGCCTTCAGTTGTTTCTTGAAATCACGTGGAGTGAATCGAATTACTGCTGACCAACCTTACTGGGTTTGTATATTTGGAATGTTAAATTTCTCCATTATGATTTTTTAAAAATTCCACATATTAACAGTAAAGAAATGTTTAAAAATATTACATTTCAGCTACTACTTTAGTCTCGTGTATGTCACAATCATTTATTTTGCTCTCTAAAATTTAATTAAAAGGGAAGTATAATCATTGCTTTTAACTTCCTGTTTTGCTGTCTGTGACAATACATCAGTGTGATTGGCAGCTTACGCTGCTGGAAGTTATCGCAGCTGATGAATGCCTGGAGATCCCCTTGACTTGACGCCAGATTCTAACTAATGTCAGTAAGGGGGAAATCCACCCCATAGAGATCACTAGATCTTTGTGGGCAGCTTTTTTTAAGATCAGTGGCGAGCACCGTTGTTTCACTGCTGACCACTAATCCAGGAATTCTGACAACATTCTGATAACACAAAACATCAATCCATGAAAAAGTGTCATATATAGATGCCTAATTTATAATGCATTTTTTTATGCTCAGTCAATGATGTGAGTTTGCTGCAATTTTAATTGCTTCTTTGATTGTTCTGACAATTGCAGTGGAACAGTTTCTGAATTATCAATAAACATTGAAGCAGGTTTGTGAGGCAGTCTGATTTGAATGGAAAGTTTTTTTTTAAATTTGAACACTGCATTAGAAATCATGAGATACTGCTAGAATTTTGTCCTTTCTGATTAAATATTAAACAGAACCTCAGTTTCGTAACAAAGCAGATTCCCAGATTTTTTTTTGGTCTATAGTGAGACATTAAATGAGATTAACTGGCCTTTATCTTTTGATTTATAGTGATGCAAGCAAATCTACAGATATTGCAAAGGAAACTACTTGAGGAATACAGTCAACTGCGAGTTCTTCAAACACAATTAACTAATGATTTCAAAAAGGTAGGCAAAGTAATTCTACATATCCAAAAACAGTAACTACTTTTTTAAAAAAAACTAGTAGATTGATTTTCTTTATAAAATCTTAGTGTTAGTCATGGCTCAGTCGGCACCATTCTTGGTTCTGAGTCAGAAGGTTGTGGGTTCAAGTCCCACTGCAGAAACTTGAGCACAAGGTCTAGGCTGGCACGCCTGTGTTACATTGAGCACATGCTGCACCGTCAGAAATGCTGTCTTCCAGATGAGATGTTAAACTGAGGCCCTGTCTGCTATTTCCTGTGGATGTAAAAGATCCCATGGCACTATTTTGAAGAAAAGCAGAGTTCTTCCCAGTGTTCTGGCCAATGTTTATCCCTTAGCCAACATCACTACACAGATTGACCCAGAATTTGCTGTTGTAACAGAGAAACTGTCAGCGCTCATTGTCTTTACTGTGTAAAACTGATAGCAACATCTGGCATGCGCAGTTAAATGTAGTAATCTGGAAGCTGCTGTCAGCGATACCCTGCTCCTCCTCAAGGTATGCTGTTGTAGTCTTCACTGATGCAATTAATGCAGAATAAGTGATTGACATGAACTTCAGCGTTTTACAGACCATTCTTGCTGCAAAAATAATTGAAAATATTGAGCCTTGTTGATTGAGGTGTAACTGAGTTTTTAATGGTGTACTAAATTATAATTGCCACAATAGATTACTTGCATGCCCTGATGACCAGGCTAAAAAAGCTGCATATAGGGAAGCCTGAAGCACTCTGCAAACCAACCTCTGAGCCGTCCAAAATAACTAGTGGACAGCGCTCGCTGAGAGGATATAAATGTATGCAGATATGGGAGATGAGAGATCCTTCTACGAAGCATTGAGATCTGTATATGGACCTTCCCACCAGGTGCAGGTACCACTAAAAACTTTGGATGGCACAATCCTGCTCATAGATAGAGTCCATCTTGCACCGATGGTCAGAACACTTTGAGAGCAGATGGTGCTGGGGATATCCATTGCAAAGATCTCCCAGAGGGAAGTGAAGTCTGAACTGGATGAACCATCAACCCATGAAGAGATCAGGATCGCTACACCACAATTAACATCGCACAAAGCCCCAGAATAAATGGGATTCCAGCCGAGGTCTATAAACATGGAGGAGATGTGATCCTTGATAGGCTTACAGATCTATTTACAGCATGCTGAGAGAAAAGGACAGTGCCTCAGGACCGGGTGACACAGTGGCGCAGTGGTTAGCACCGCAGCCTCACAGCTCCAGCGACCCGGGTTCAATTCCGGGTACTGTCTGTGTGGAGTTTGCAAGTTCTCCCTGTGTCTGCGTGGGTTTCCTCCGGGTGCTCCGGTTTCCTCCCACATGCCAAAGACTTGCAAGCTGATAGGTAAATTGGCCATTAGAAATTGCCCCTAGTATAGGTAGGTGGTAGGAAAATATAGGGACAGGTGGGGATGTGGTAGGAATATGGAATTAGTGTAGGATTAGTATAAATGGGTGGTTGGTCGGCACAGACTCGGTGGGCCGAAGGGCCTGTTTCAGTGCTGTATCTCTAAATCTAAACCTTAGAGATGCAGTATTGTCTCCGTCTTAAAAAAACAAGCTGCCTAGAGAAATGGTGTGGTGGCGAGCAGATGGGAGCGGCAGGATGGAACGGCTAGCAGTTGGGAGTGGCGCGAGGGAGCGGCAAGCAGACGGGCGCGGGAGGGAGTGGGGTACTGTTGGAGGGGATGGATGCAGCAATCCCGCCTAGTGAGGGGTGAGGGAGGTTTGGGTGCAGTTCGCTTTTTTGTGTCAAATTGAGCAGCCTTCTGTAAAATGATTAAAAAGTGACTTTTCATCTGTGTTTTACACTACCTGGTTTGCTGTCTGAGTTCGCAGAAGAACACACAAGAAATAGGCGCAGGAGTAGACCATATGGCCCATCGAGCCTGCTCCGTTGTTCAAAACTATCATGGATTCAACTTCGCTTTTGGCAGAATTTTTCAATCTGATTGGCTGCTCAGCCTGCTTGATTGCATCATTTTCTGGATGCTGCAGATCGCCTATAGCTAGCGCGAGATTAAAACTAATGTTGGGATAGAAGAAACAGATGCTCTAGAGCCCCCTAAACCATTGTGATAGCTTTCTTTGTGGTCAACGATGAGTGTTGTCTCTTCGCTGTTGATTGTGAAATTTGGGCCTTTATCTCTTTGTTCAGTTTTTAAATTTCATTCATGGGATGTGAGCGTCGCTGGAGAGACCAGCATTTATTACCCTCCCTAATTGCGCTTGAGAATGTGGTGGTGAGTCCCCGCCTTGAACTGCTGCAGTTCATGTGTTCTACGTACATCCACAGTGCTGTTAGGGAAGGAGTTTGACCCAGCAACAGTGTAGGAACGGCGATATGGTTCCAAATCAGGATGCTGTGTGGCTTGGAGGGGAACTTGTAGGTGGTAGTGTTCCCATGCATCTGCTGCCCTTGTTCTTCTAGGTGTTGGAGGTCTTGGGTTTGGAAAATGCTGTCTAAGGAGCCTTGGTGAGATACTGCAGTGCATTTTGTAGATCGTACACATTGCTGCCAATGTGCGGCAGGAATGGGTGGAGTGAATGTTAAAGTTGATGGATCGGGTGCCGATCATGTGGGCTGCTTTGTCCTGGATAGTGTCGAGTTTCTTGAGTTTTGTTGGAGCTGCACTCACCCAAGCAAATCACAATCTGAACTTATACCTTGTAGATGGTGGACAGGCTTAGGGGATTTAGGAGGTGAGCTATTCATCATAGAACTTTCAGTATTTGACCTGCAGTATTTATATGGCTGGTCCAGTTGAGTTTCTGTTCAATGGTCAGGATGTTGATGGCGGGGATCCAGTGATGGTAATACTGTTGAACGTCATGGGGAGATTGTTAGATTCTGTCTTGTTGGAGATGATCATTGCCTGGCACTTATGTGACTGGAATGTTAATTGCCACTTATCAGCTAAGCCTGAATGTTGTCCAGATCTTGCTGCATGCAATTATGGACTGCTTCAGTATCTGAAGGGATGCGATTAATGTTGAACATTGTGCAATCATCAGTGAACATCCCCACTTCTGACCTTATGTTGAAGGGAAGATCATTGATGAAACAGATAAAAATGGTTGGGCCTAGGAAACTACCCTGAGGAACTCTGCAGCAATGTCCTGGGGCGCGATGATTGGCCTCCAATAACCACAACCATTTTCCTTTCGTACTAGGTATAACTCCAACTGGTGGAAAGTTGTTCCCTCTGATTCCCATTGATTTCAGTTTTGTTAAGGCTTCTTGATGCCACACTCAGTCAAATGTTGCCTTGATGTCCAGGGCAATCACGCTTGCCTCACCTCGAGTTCAGCTGTTTTGTCCCTGTTTGGACCGAAGCTATAATGAAGTCTTGGAGCTGAATGGCCCTGGCAGAACCCAAACTATGCTTTGGTGTGCAGATGCCATGAGACAGCACTGTCAATAACGACTCCATCATTTTGCTGATGATTGAGAATAGACTGATAGGCCAGTAATTGGCAGGATTGGATTTGTCCTGCTTTTCGTGGACAAGACAAAACCTGGGCAATTTTCCACATTGTCGTATAGATGCCGGTGTTGCAGCTGTAATGGAACAGCTTGGCTCTGGGCGTGGCTAGTTCTGGAGCATAAGTCTTCAGTACTACAGCCAGGATGTTATCAGGGCCCATAGCCTTTGCTGTATCCAGTGCCTTCGGCTGTTTCTCGATATCACGTATTGTTGCTGCTTCTGGGTCCTTGTTTGCTGCGTTTCTTATGTTGCTATAGTGACAACATGCTAAAGTACTTAATTGGCTGTAAAGCACATTTGGATGACCTGAGGTTGTGAAAGGGACTATGTAAATCAGAATAGTTAAATATGACAGGATTTTGTGAAAATTTAATCATTTGGAAATTAAAATTACTGAGGTTAAAGCTTTTTTTGGCCACTTCCATGCGCTAGCCTCAAATAGATATTTTATTTCTGGTAAACGGAAAGCTTTGTTTCATTTCTTAATCTTGATTGTAATTGCAGATTGAAGACCTCCAGGCTGCGTACATAAATTTGCAGTTACAAAGTGAAGAAGAAAATGCTAGTTTGCGACTGCAGATAGAAAGCTCACGTGCTAATTCTCAAGACTTTAATGGTAAACTGCACTGCTTCATTTGGCAACTTACAACTTTTTCATCACACCAGTAGAGAAAACTGCAATTTGTATGTATAGATTAATGAAGTGCGCTTAGGAAAAAAAGTAAATAAATATTTTTTTAAAAATTAAGTGAAGTAATGGAATATGCTGGTTTGCTTGTCTACCTGTGTTGTTCAGATCTTAAGGAGCAGTTACGAGACCGGTCAGCTCGGCTTGAAGAAATTGAAAAGCGAAAGTTGGAGTTCTGCCAACAGAAGGCAGAGTTAGAGGACCAACATGTAGAAGAAATAAAATGTCTGAAGACTACTTATAAACAACAGTGCAAAGTAATGGAGGAGAAATACACTGCGGAGATCATCTGTCTACAGCAAAGGCTACAGAAAGTAACTCGTTTACTTCCACAGTGCAGGTATGAAGCAATTTTATTCACCTTGAGTTAGAATGCTTTAGCTTGGAAATTTAGGATCAATTCCTGGATCAAGAATAATCAGTGTTGCCACAGTACATGATTATCTCATTAATTACACTAATTAAGTCATTTCTAGATCATATAACCCCTGTGGTGAAGAATTTAAATTGTAAAGTTGCTGCAATGAAGTGCTCAATTTGAACTGTTCTGAAAGTTTAATTTTTTGCTGAGCATTTCTCTAAGAAATTGTAGTATAACAAAATTTTGAATTTTTATCAGAGAAAATACTTAGACTTTTTATGATTTTTGCTGTAATTTCTTTACATTAGAAATTATTTTTTTGAAAATGTTGCATAGTGCTTTTCTTAAACTATCAATTCATCCAATGAATTCTTTGAGAACGTGCCCCTCCATCAGTTTTCTGCTATTTGAAGTTATTCATCCAATGCACAAATCAGTTATACCTCTCCTCAGCAACAGGCTTTGACATTAAATTCTGAGTAAGGAAGGGCTGTCAACATTTTTTCTGCTTGGACTCAGCTTATTTCGTTAAGATATGTGGGTGGGTTATAAGTTAAAAGAAAATTAGTAACGCAAAGGGATCTGAACGAATTAAGTAGGTAGGCAAAGCAGTGCAGACGAGATTTAAAATGGACAAATGCATATTGGGGCAAGGCCATGAAACTACAACATGATTTACTGGTATTTATAACTAAAGGGAAAGCATTTGGCTTTGATTATTCATTTATTGCAATTTCTGAACACGGGGACAGGGGGTGGTGGGATGGGGTTGGGTGTGGGTAGGGGAGAATATTATTGAGCAAGTCTTAACAATGCACTTAGAAATACATAGTATGATCAGACAAAGTGAACATGGTTTTACGAAAGGGAAATCGTGTTTAACAAATTTGAGAGCTTTTTGAGGATGTAACTAGTAGGGTAAATGAAAGGGAACCAGTAGGTGTAATATACTTGGATTTCCAAAAGGCATTCGATAAGGTGCCACACATATGTTAATACTCAAGATAAGGGCTCATGGAGTTGGGGGCAATACATTAGCTTGGATAGAGGATTGGTTAACAGACAGGAAGCAAAGGGTAGGGTTAAATTAAACTGTGACTAATGGAGTGCCACAAGGATCAGTGTTGGGACCTCAGCTATTTACAATCTATGTTAATGACTTACATGAAGAGACAGAGAGTAATGTATCTAAGTTTGCTGACAGTACAAAGCTAGGTGGGAATGCAAGCTGTGAGGAGGACACAAGCTGCAAAGAGATTTGGACAGGTTAAACGAGTGGGTAACAAGATGGGATGGAGTATAATTTGGGGAAGTATGAGGTTATTCACTTTTGGTAGTAAGGATAGAAAAGCAGAATATTTTTTAAAAGTTGGGAAACTTGTATATGTTGTTCAGAAGGACTTGGATGTATTTGTACAAGGAACACAAAGTTAGCATGGAGGTAGAGTAAGCAATGAGGAAGGCAAATGTCATGTTGGCTTTTATTGCAAGGGGAGTGGAGTACAGAAATAAAGAGGTCTTATTACAATTGGCAGGGCTTTGGTGAGACTATAGCTGGAGGTCTCTGTATAGTTTTGATCTGCAGCTTGAAGGAAGGATGTACTTGCCTTGGAGGTGGTACAACGAAGGTTCAATAGATTGGTCCCTGGGATGAGAGGCTTGTCCTATGATGAGAGATTGAGTAAATTGGGTTGATATTCTCTGGAGACCAGAAGAATAAGAAGTGATCTCATTGAAACATACAAGATTCTGAAGGGGCTTAACATGGTAGATACTGACAGGTTGTTTCTCCTGGCTGGGAAATCTGGAACACAAGGCACAGTCTCAGGATAAGGGGCTGATCATTTAGGACTGAGATGAAGAGAAATTTCTTCACTCAAAGGGTTGTGAATCTTTGGAATTCTTTACCCCAGAGGTTTGTGAATCCTCCTTTGTTGAGTATATTTAAGGCTGGGATACACACATTTTTGGTCTCAGGCAATCAAGGGATATGGGGAGCAGGCAGGAAAGTGGATTTGAAGCCGAAGATCATCCATGAACATATTGAATGGTGGAGCAGGCTTGATAGGCTGTGTGGTCTACTGCTCCTATTTCTTATGCTCTTAACGCTAACAATGCTAAAGTCATTGACAAACTCAATTCTGGAACTCCCTTCCTAACTGCACTGTGGGTGTACCTATGCCATATGGATGCAGTGGTTCAAGAAGGACTGTCACCTTCTCAAGGGCATGTTATGATTACTTTTGCTGAGACGATCTTTTACTATGAGGTCATTTATTCATCTTGTCTCATTACACATTATTCTTCTTTGGCCTCCTTGTCTCGAGAGACAATGGGTAAGCTCCTGGAGGTGGTCAGTGGTTTGTGGAGCAGCGCCTGGAGTGGCTATAAAGGCCAATTCTGGAGTGACAGACTCTTCCACAGGCACTGCAAATAAAATTGGTTGTCTGGGATGTTACACAGTTGGCTTTCTCCTTGCACTTCTGTCTTTTTTCCTGCCAACAGCTAAGCCTCTTCGACTTGCCACTCTTTCGCTCCACCTTTTTGGCTGTCCGCCAGCTCTGCCTATCACTGGCAACTGACTCCCACGACTTGTGGTCAACGTCACAGGACTTCATGTCGCATTTGCAGACATCTTTAAAGCGGAGACATGGACGGCCGGTGGGTCTGATAGCAGTGACGAGCTCGCTGTACAATGTGTCCTTGGGGATCCTGCCACCTTCCATGCGGCTCACATGGCCAAGCCATCTCAAGCGCCGCTGGCTCAATGGGTGTATATGCTGGGGATGTTGGCCGCCTCGAGGACTTCTGCATTGGAGATACGGTCCTGCCACATGATGCCAAGGATTCTCTGGAGGCAGCGAAGATGGAATGAATTGAGACGTCGCTCTTGGCTGGCATACGTTGTCCAGGCCTCGCTGCCGTAGTGCAAGATACTGAGGACACAGGCTTGATACACTCGGACTTTTGTGTTCCGTGTCAGTGCGCCATTTTCCCACACTCTCTTGGCCAGTCTGGACATAGCAGCAGACGCCTTTCCCATGCGCTTGTTGATTTCTGCATCGAGAGACAGGTTACTGGTGATAGTTGAGCCTAGGTAGGTGAACTCTTGAACCACTTCCAGAGCGTGGTCGCCAATATTGATGGATGGAGCATTTCTGACGTCCTGCCCCATGATGTTCGTTTTCTTGAGGCTGATGGTTAGGCCAAATTCATTGCAGGCAGCTGCAACCCTGTCCATGAGTCTCTGCAGACACCCTTCTGTGTGGGATGTTAATGCAGCATAGTCAGCAAAGAGGAGTTCCCTGATGAGGATTTTCCGTACTTTGGACTTCGCTCTCAGACGGGCAAGGTTGAACAACCTGCCATCTGATTTTGCGTGGAGGAAAATTTCTTCTTAAGCCTTGAACGCATGTGAGAGCAGCAGGGAGAAGAAGATCCCAAAGGCACCGCTATGCTGAATTGTGCCTTTCATATTGTCATGGAACGAGGTGATGATACTTAGTAGCTTTGGTGGACATCCGATCTTTGCTAGTAGTCTGAAGAGACCACGTCTGCTGATGAGGTCAAAGGCTTTGGTGAGATCTATGAAAGCAACGTAGAGGGGCATCTGTTGTTTGCGGCATTTCTCCTGTAGCTGGCAAAGGGAGAACGGCGTTTCATTGGTGGATCTCTCTGCTCGAAAGCCGCACTGTGCCTCAGGGTAGCCACGCTCAGCCAGCTTCTGGAACCTGTTTAAGATGACTCAAGCGAAGACTTTCTCCACTATGCTGAGCAGGGAGATTCAACGGTAGTTGTTGCAGTCACTGCGGTCACCCTTGCTCTTATAGAGGGTGATGATATTGGCATCACGCATGTCCCGTGGTACTGCGCCCTCATCCCAGCACAGGCAAAGCAGTTCATGGAGTGCTGACAGTATAGCAGACTTGGCACTCTTGATTATTTCAGGGGTAATGATGTCCTTTCCAGGGGCTTTTCCACTGGCTAGAGAATCAATGGCATCACTGAGTTCCAATTTTGTTGGCTGTTCGTCCAGCTCATCCATGACTGGCAGAGACTGGGCTGCATTGAGGGCGGTCTCAGTGACATTTTCCCTGGAGTACAGTTCTAGGTAGTGCTCCACCCAGCGGTCCATTTGCTTGCGTTGGCCAGTGATCGTGTCCCCTGATTTAGACTTGGAGGGGTGATCTTCTTGATGGTTGGCCCAAAAGCTCTCTTAATGCCATCATACATTCCTCTGATGTTTCCGGTGTCACAGGCCAGCTGAATACGACTGGATAGGTGTTGCCATTAGTCATTTGCACAGCGCCTGGCTGTTCTTAGTGCAGCGCTTCTGGCTACTTTAAGTGCTACAGATGTTAACTCGCTGGGGGCTTTCTTGTAGTTCAGCAGTGTAATGCGCTTAGCGGCTATGACAGGTTCCAGCTCTTCAAAGTGAGATTGAAACCAGTCTGCATTCTGCTTCTCTCGTTTGCCGTAGGTGGTCATTGCTAAGTCATAGATGGCGTCTCTGATGTGGGCCCACTTGGTCTCTGCATCCCCTGTAGGAGTGTTTTGAAGGGCTTTCTCAAGTGAATTTAGAAACTTATGTCACAGCTGTGGATAAGAAATTCTGTTAGTGTTGATGCGCGGGTGGCCCTTCTGTTTGGAGTGATGTAACTTCTTTGATTTGAGTATAACTTTGCTGCACACCAAGGAGTGGTCGGTGTCGCAGTCCGCACTGTGAAAGCTGTGTGTGATTTGGACACTGTTTATAGAGGCTTGCCTTGTGACGATGACATTCAGCTGGTGCCAACGACATGATCTTGGGTGCCTCCATGAAACCTGGTGACAGGGTTTAGTATGAAAGAACGAGCTGGTGATGCAGAGGTTGTGATAGATACACAACTCCAGCAGTATCTGTCCATTCTCATTCATCCCTCCAATGCCATAGCGCCCAAGGCAGGAGGGCCATGAGTCATGGTCGGCCCCAACCCTGGCATTAAAGTCCCCCAGCAGGAACAAATGTTCGGTATTGGGAATGCTGCTAATGATATTAAGGAGTTCCTCGTAGAACTGGTCTTTAACTTCATGTGAGGAGCAGAGTGTTGGAGCATAGATGCCGAGTAGGTGTACTGGACCAGAGGCGGCGAGCAGTCGAATGGACAGTATGCCTTCCAAGCCATTTGAAGGTGGCTCTATCCTGCTGAGCAAAGAGTTTCTGATCGCGAAGCCCACTCTATGTTGTCTTGGTTCTTCAGGATCCCTACCCTGCCAGTAGAAGGGGTAGTCTTGCTCTCTTCGAGATCTGCTCGCAGGGAGGCGTGTCTCCTGAAGTGCTGCAATGTCCACATTGAGTCTTCTGAGCTCGTTGTTAATGGGGGTGGTCTTCCGAGAGTCATTGATTTGTGTAAGGTCTTCCGACAGGCCAGGACACGTAGTTCTGATCCAGCTTGCAAAAGGAAGGGCTGGTACCTTCTTTCCTTTTTTGTCATGCTGTTTGGTGCGGTGTTACAGTCCAGTTGTCGGGCAATGACCCTGAGCTCCAAGCACCCATTGAAGCAGGTGGACTGAGTTCACATTGGAGGATGTCATAAAGCTACAGTATGAGCTACACAAGTGCCTAGCAATAACCATCTCCAACAAGAGAGAATCTGACCATCTCCCCTTTACATTCATTGGCATTATTATTGCTGAATCTCCCATCGTCAACATTCTGGGGATTACCATTAACCAGAAACTGAACTGGACCAGCCACATAAATACTGTGGCTACAAGAGCAGGTCAGAGGCTGAGAATTCTGCGGCAAGTAACCCACTAGCTGAGCCCCCAAACCTTGTCCACTGTCCACAAGGCACAAGTCAGGAGTGTGTTGGAATACTCTCCACTTGCCTGGATGAATGCAGCTCCAAAAACAGTCAAGAAGCTCAGCACCATCCAGGTCAAAGCAGCCGGCTTGATCGGCACCCCATACAGCACTTTAAAAGTTCACTCCTTCTACCACTGTTGCACAGTGGCAGCAGTGTGTGCCATCTACAAGATGCACTGCAGCAACTTGCCAAATCTCCTTTGACAGCACGTTCCAAACCTGCGATCTCTACCACCCAGTAGAATAAGGGCAGCAGGTCCATGGGAACACCACCACCTGCAAATGTACCTCCAAGCCACACGCCATCCTGTCCTGGAACTTTATCACCATTCCTTCACTGTCACTGGGTCAAAAACCTGGAATTCCCATCGACAGCACTCTGGGTGTACCTACACTACACCACATGGACAGCAGCGGTTCAAGAAGGAAGCTGACCACCATCTTCTCAAGGTCAAATAGGGATGGACAACAAATGCTGATCTTGCCACCTACGCTCGCATTCCATGAAAGAATAAAAAATATTGTTTCCATCTTCAGGTTATTAATGAGCACTGCTACTGCTGAGCACCTTTAATGTAAATAAATATCCCAAGGTACTTGATGTAATCTCACATACACATATAGAACCAGAGAAGAAGATATTAGTGGGAATGACGAAATCTTGATCAAAAAGGTGAGTTTTAAAGACTGTGTTAAAGGAGGAAAGAAACTGATAAAACAAAGATTTCTACAGTGAATGTAGCTAAATGTCTTGATTGAACTCAAACTGATTTTTTTGTTTGTTTTCTCCAACCTTTCATTTAGGCCAGAAATAAATGCCCCTGATGAAGCGGCTGAAAGTTGTGCCATTGATGTACAGCAACAAAAGGAAGGGGAGCATAAGGTAAATGCTGCAAAGTGCCAGTGTATTTGATGGATTAAGAAATGTAACCATTAACATTGTTTGTTTTGTGGCATTATGGTATTAGAGTTCTTGTTTGGGGGAGCTATTGGGCTTTTAAAAAAGAAATTATTCATTTACAGGATGAGGGTGTCGTTGGCAAGACTAGCATTAATTGTCCATCCATAATTGCCCTCAAGAAGGTGATTATGAGCTTTCTTGAACTATTACAGTCTGTGTAGTGAAGATACTCCCACAATGCTGCTAGGTAAGAAGTTCCTGGATTTTGACCCATTGATGAAGAAATGGCAATATATTTACAAATCAGGACGCTGTGTGACTTGGAGGGAAACTTGCAGATGATGGTGTTCCCATGCATCAGCTGCTGCCCTTGTCTTCTAGATCAGGGTTGTCCGTCCTATGGCCCGCTGAAGGTTTGAATCTGGCTCGCCAAGCTGCCTGTGGCTCATCTCTGATTAATGACTGCTATGTACGTCAGGCGGAGGGTGTAGGTGGGACCTGTGTCTGATGGGCAGGGGAACCCCTGTCTCTGATTGGTCACTCCCTGTGACTGACAGGCTGCCCAGGCAGCATTAACACTGGTCAAATGTGGCACAGGCACCCTGGGATCAACCATCCCTGCTGCTTTCACGCGATTCAGTAAATGTCCTATATCCTGCACCCTAGGCAAGTTCCTGCCTCCACCCGCTCCAACTTAAATAATACGGGCGGCACAGTGGCGCAGTGGTTAGCCTCACAGCTCCAGCGACCCGGGTTCAATTCTGGGGACTGCCTGTGTGGAGTTTGCAGGTTCTCCCTGTGTCTGCGTGGGTTTCCTCCGGGTGCTCCGGTTTCCTCCCACAAGCCAAAGACTTGCAGGTTGATAGGTAAATTGGCCATTATAAATTGCCCCTAGTATAGGTAGGTGGTAGGGAAATATAGGGACAGGTGGGGAAGTGGTAGGAATATGGGATTAGTGTAGGATTAGCATAAATGGGTGGTTGATGGTCGGCACAGACTCGGTGGGCCGAAGGGCCTGTTTCAGTGCTGTATCTCTAAACTAAACTAAACAGGCATCGTAAGTTGTGGGAATGACTGCTGTAGGAACGTGCAGCGGGGAACATGGAGCAGAGAACACGGAAGACACGGAGGGTGGAGTGAGAGAGAGAGGCAGAGAGGGGGGAAGAGAGGACGGGGGGAGGTGGGCGTGGGGAAGAGAGAGTCATTTACTTGCAGCACAGATGGAGGCCATTCAGCCCATCGAATCCATGCCTGCTCTCCATGGAGCTATGCAGTCAGTCCCACTCCCTGGCCCGATCCCTGTCGCCCTGCAAGTCTATTTCTCTCAGGTGGCTATCCAACTTCCTCTTGAAGTCATTGATCATCTCCATTTCCACCACCCTTGTGGGCAGCAAGTTCCAGGTCATTACCACCCACTGTGTAAAAAAGGTCTTCCTCATATTCCGCTGCATCTTTTGCCCAGAACTTTCAATCTGTGCCCTCTAGTCTTAGAGGAGCGGTGAGGGTGGGGGGGTGGTGAGGAAGAGAGCACGACACATCCGCACACACACACACACTGCAGGGAGATTGTGAGAGAGAGATCAAGGTCTGTCCTGACAGATGGACATCTATCCAGACAGATGGACATCTATCCAGAATGCCCTGCATCGCTGCATTAAGTGTGCAGGCACAGATTGACTACTTATGCAAGCAAAAACGATGCCAGGTATGTCACCAAATCAGTTTTCAATATAGCGACAACAAAGTAAGTCAATAAATTAGTCTTCTCATTTGAAGCTTCTTCACAAAAGTGCACATATATTGTTTTTATTAGTAAAATAAAGTTTTAAGGTCTTTATCTTTCAAAATTTTCTCACCCAATCCCCCGGGCTGAGCAAAAATCGTAATGCGGCACACCACCTGAAAAGGTCGGACAACCCTGTTGTAGATGGTCGAGGTTGCAGGTTTGGAGATGCATTGTTAAAGCATTGGCATGTTGTTGCAGTGCATCTTGTAGATGGTACACACTGCAGCCATGTTGTGCCAGTGGTGAATGGGATGCCGATCAAATGGACTGCTTTGTCCTGGATGGTGTCGAGCTATTTGAGTGTTGAAGCTGCACCCATCCAGGCACGTGGAGAGTATTCAATCACACTCCTGACTTGTGCCTTGGTGGTAGAAAGACTTTGGGGAGTCAGGTGAGTTACCTGCTGCAGAATTCCCAGCCTCTGACTTGGTTTTCTAGTTAAGTTTCTGGTCAGTGGTCCCCAAGAATGTCAAGGGTGGGTGGTTAGAGTTATTGCCTGGCACTTTTGTGGTGTAAATGCTTAGCTAAGTCTTTAAATACTTCTGTTTAATTTAGTTTTTTAATGTAATTACAGTTTACCCAGTAACTTGTACCATATTGAATAAAGAGTTTCATGAGGAAGACCAAACCAAATAAGGCCGATTGGTAGCAGTAAAATGTCATGTACATAGAAGAATTAAAAGTTCAGCATGACAATGAAGGCATTTTATTTTACGCATGTAGTATTTCTTTTATTTGTTCATTCTTGTTTTCCCCATGTGTGCACACTCCTGAATATTCCTACTTTCATGTAGCTTAAATATAAATTTATACACTCTGTTTCCTTAAGCTAAAACCAGGTTGCAAATCAAGACTGATGTCTTTTAAGATATTTTTAATGTTTGGCTAACAGCACATTACTGTGCTCCTGTATAAAATGTATGACCATTCTGGTTAGAATCCAAGTTTCCCATTCTCCACTTGCCAACCCTCCATCCCTAAATTTCCAGATCGCACCACAAATGTTGGTCAATTTATTGTATTAAACTTTTCCTTTGTTAGCTTCCTCTTCAGATTTCTAATAAAAGATAGCTCAAACACCGTACTAAGATGCCACAGGCTTTCTCTTTCCTGATTAGACACTCCTGGTCACTTTGTTCCTCATCTGGGTGAATGTTGTGCTTCTTGAGGTGCTGGGTCATGATGAAACTTTTTTCCATTTTGGACAACTAGTAGCATCATCATAATTGTAATTTATGCCTAATTACATATATGCAGACAATGCAGAGCTGAGCTCCCTCCATTTTATCTGCACAGTGTGCCTCATCCCCAACCTCAGAAGAGCACTTTATATTTCAACAGTATGCCAATAGATATTTTTCATATCAGCCATACTATGGCTTCATTGTGAGATTGCCAGTTGATCTAGTATTATGGTAGTTCTGTCTTGTGTTTCCATGTCCAATAGGAGATAATTTTACAAAAGACCCTTGTAGCCTGTAGCCAGAGAATACATCAGTGCAGTTCAAGCCCAAATTGACAGTACTGAAGTCCTAGAAGTGAAAATGCAGTGCAGGGTATCACATAGTATCCCATGGAAGAGCCTTCTTAAAGTACAAAACCCATATTGAAACTCTCCTATGTTGCCTTTTAAGGTAAGTTTAGAGAATCTTGAAGTCTAGTCTTGGCAAGTTCAAGCTTTGTCCAGTCCAATTCTTGTTCTCACATTACAGTGAAGTCTTCCTGTGTAAAGTCCATATCTTTTTGAGGTCGAAGTAGAAATCTGAGTCTTCATCTGAGTTAATATTGTTCATTCATCTACTTGAGTGTTTAAAAATGCAATAAAGGTTAACTTTGTGCAAAAATGTACTATTACTTGAAATTTTGATGCAGAATCAGTTTGGCACTTTTCCATGCCAATGTCATCTGATGCAGAATCAGTTTGGCCAACTTGCAATAGGTAGTTAGGTTTTTTGCACTTTAGGCAGTTTGGGAACTGACCACTATTGTGGTGAATGATTTTGGTTATGAAATAACAAGTGCATTCTCAATTTAGAATCTTTGCGTGGTCTTCCATCTAGCTCAATAAAATAATAATTGGAAATATGTAGAGTACTTTATTGCATTTAAATGTCACAAAATGCTTCACAGATTGAATTACTTTTGAAGTGGTACTTTTACTTTTTAAAGGATCATCCTCTGCCATTTCCGCCACCTCCAGCATGATGGTCTACTAATATCCGTTATAAGCCCACCGATTCCCACAGCTACCTCGACTACACTTCATCACACCCTGCCTCCTGTAAGGACTCCATTCCGTTCTCCCAGTTTCTCCGTCTCCGACGCATCTGCTCTGATGATGCTACCTTCCATGACAGCACTTCTGATATGTCTTCCTTTTTCCTCAACCGAGGATTCCCCCCCACTGTTGTTGACAGGACCCTCAACCGTGTCCGGCCCATTTCCCGCACCTCTATCCTCACCCCTTCCCCTCCCTCCCAGAACCGTGACAGGGTTCCCCTTGTCCTCACTTTCCACCCCATCAGCCTCCATATCCAAAGGATCATCCTCTGCCATTTCCGCCACCTCCAGCGTGACGCCACTACCAAACGCATCTTCCCCTCCCTTCCCCTGTCAGCATTCCGAAGGGATCGTTCCCTCCGTGACACCCTGGTCCACCCTTCCATTACCCCCACCACCTCGTCCCCTTCCCATGGCGCCTTCCCCTGCAATCGCAGGAGGTGTGATACCTGCCCATTTGACTCCTTTCTCCTCACTATCCCAGGCCCCAAGCACTCCTTTCAGGTGAAGCAGCGATTTGCTTGTACTTCTTTCAATGTAGTATACTGTATTCGCTGCTCACAATGTGGTCTCCTCTATATTGGGGAGACCAAATGCAGACTGGGTGACCGCTTTGCGGAACACCTCCACTCAGTACACGAGCAGGACTCTGAGCTTCCGGTTGCTTGCCGTTTCAACACTCCCCCCTGCTTTCATGCTCACATCTCTATCCTGGGCTTGCTGCAGTGTTCCACTGAACATCAACGCAAGATCGAGGAACAACATCTCATTTACCGATTAGGCACACTACAGCCTGCCGGACTGAACATTGAGTTCAATAATTTCAGAGCATGCTGGGCCCCCCATTTTACTTTTATTTTTAATTATTCTTTTTTACAATTTTTTTTTTGCTATGTTTATTTCATTTCATAGTTTGTTCAGTTTGCTTACCCACTGTTTTTTTCATGTTTGTGCTTGTGGCTGTTCAATCTTCAGTTCGTTAACACCCTATCTGTACTAATGCTTTGTCTTTCAACACACCATTAACATATTGTTTGCCTTTGCTCCATGCCCTTCTGATCAGCTATTCTGTGGCCTTGTCCAATCTACACCTCCTTTGTTATCTCTTGCCCTACCCTGCTTTACTTGCTTATAACCTTTGACATTTCTAATATTTGCCAGTTCCGAAGAAGGGTCACTGACCCGAAACGTTAACCCTGCTTCTCTCTCCACAGATGCTACCAGACCTGCTGAGTATTTCCAGCATTTCTTGTTTTTATTACTTTTGAAGTGAGTTTGTTTTGTAGGCAAACACAGCAACCATTCTGGACCAGTAGTGCTCCACAAATAGCAGTGAGATCCATGATTGGGTTGCTCTGTTAATTTTATTTGTTTTTAGGATGTGGGCAACTCCGACAAGTCTGCATTTATTGCCCAGCACTGGTTGCTCTGAATAGATTTATTGGGCCTTTCCTCTGCTGTCCTCATGGTAGTGCTGCCACAATGGTGTTGGGTAGCGAAATTCAGTTGACTCAGCAGCAATATATATCTTAAGTCAGGGTGGTGTGAGATTTGGGATGAAGGTGTTTCCACAACTTTACTGCTCTTGTCCTTCTTGGCGGTTGAAGTTGCAGAGGAGGGACGTGTTGTTCTTGCAACCTCCAGTGCATCCTATGGACCATACATACTGCAGCCAGTGTGTCAGTGGTGAAGGGGTAGATACTGAGGCCAGTGGCGAGATCAAATTAACTACTTTGTCCGGGATGGTGTTCAACTTTTTGATTTATATTATGGCTGCACCTAATTAGGTGAGTGGTAAATAATCTATCAAACATCTGACTTAAGCATTGTGAATGGCGGAGAGGCTTTAGGGAGGTCAAGAGTTGAATGACCTGTACATAGCCTCTGTCTTGTTCTTCCAGCCACCATGCTTTCAGAAGGCTTTTGATAAAGTCCCACAGAGGAGGTTAGTAAACAAAATTAGAGCACATAGGATTGGGGTAATCTACTGGTATGGATTGAGAATTAGTTAAGACAAAAAGCAGAGAGGAGGAATAAATGGGTCATTCCCAGGATGGCAGGTTATTACAAGTGGGGTGCTGCAAGATCAGTGCTTGGTCCACAGCTGTTCGCAATCTATATAAATGATTTGGATGTGGGGACGAAATGTAATATTTCCAAATTTGCTGATGACACAAAACTAGGTGGGAATGTAAATTGTGAGGAGGGTGCAAGGAGGCGTCAAGGGGATTTTTACAGGCTGAGTGAATGGGCAAGAACATGGCAGATGGAATATAATGTGAATAAGTGTGAAGTGATCCACTTTGGTAGAAAAAACAGGAAGGCAGAGTATTTCTTAAATGGTGAGAGGTTGGAAAGTCCAAAGGGACCTGGGTGTCATTGTTCATTAGTCACTAAAAGCTAGTATGCAGGTGTTAGCACCATTCTATGATTCTGTGTTGGCCTTCATCGCAAGGGGATTTGCATACAGGAGTAAAGATGTCTTGCTGCAGTTGTATAAAGCCTTGGTGAGACTGCGCCTGGAGTATTGTGTACAGTTTTGGGCTCCTTACCTAAGGAAGGATAAACTTGTCAAAGGGGGAGTGCAACGGAGGTTCACCAGACTAATCCCTGGGATGGCGGGATTGTTTTATGAGGTGTGATTGAGGAAACTGGGCCTGTATTCTCTAGAGTTTTGAAGAATGAAAGATGATCTCATTGAAACTTATAGAATTCTTACAGGGCATGACAGGGTAGATGTGGACAGGATGTTTCCGCTGGCTGGTGAGTCGAGAACCAGGGGACAGTCTCAGAATAAGGGGCAGGCCATTTAAGACTGAGATGAGGAAGAATTTCTTTACTCAGAGGGTGGTGAATCTGAGGAATTCTCTACCCCAGAGGGCTGTGGAAGCTCAATCATTGAGCATGTTCTAGACAGAAATCAATAAATTTCTGGATCCTGACGACATCAAGGGATATGGGGATAGTGGGGAAAAGTGGCGTAGAGGTAGATGATCAGCCATGATCTGTTTGAATGGCAGAGCAGGATTGATGGGTCAATTAGCCTATGCCTGCTCATATTTCCTATGATCCTGTGTTGTTATTGCTGATTCAGTTAACTTCTTGTTGAATGGTGACTCGCCAAGATGATGTTGATGGGGTACCTGGTGATTAGTGCAATTGAAGGTCAAGGTGGAATGGCTGGACTTTTATGTCAAAGATGGTCATTATCTGGCACAGATGTTACCTGCTACTTGCCAGCCCAAGTAGCATAGGAGACATAAAAGAAAACTGCAATTCAACTTTTGCTTTCTGTTAAAAGCAGCAACAGCTTTGGCTGTTGCATTCTTGTGGCTACTGATAATGCACATTAACAATTTTGTCTCTTTTGCTGTGTCATTGTAATAATTACTTTTAAATGTGAATCAAACTTGTATGTGCCTTGTATATTGGTTTACCTGCATTATAAAAGCACTTGCTAAGTGGTTAACCAAATGCTTGGTAAAAAATAAAATAGTTCTGAAGAAGTCATATCCGACTTGAAACGTTAACTCTGTTTCTCTCTCCACAGATGCTGCCAGACGTGCTGAGTATTTCCAGCACTTTATTACTTTTATGGTATTTATTGTTGGAGGCCATTGACATAAACTAATTAGTCCAACAGAAATAATATTAGATTATAATATTACGCTGCTTCTAATGACCCAATATTAATTCAATGGACTGTAAACTTGGAAATTGAACCAATTTAAATCTATACTTAACATTTGACTTGCCCCTTAATATCAGCTCCTTAAAGAGCACCATGGGCATTAAATTTTGGTCCTACAAAACTACTAACAAAAGACTTCTTATGTAGCTTATGTAATAGCATTTCTTTTATAGGTTGAGGCAAAGGTGGATAGTACTCAGGAACAACAATGGCACATGAAACATCTTGGTCTTTCACAACAGCTACAAAGTTTGAGAGAGCCCTTGCATGCCAAATATAAAGATGAGATTTCTGATTTGAAAGACCCACACAATGAAAAACTGGAACAAGTGGAAACTGTTATAAGAACACATTACAATCAGGAGGTGGAAATATTTGGAGAGGAGTCAACTAAGTTTGCTGGTGGGGAGCCTACTTCGAGGGTCTTGAAAGAAGTTCTCCAAAAACATGTATTCCAAGAGACTCACGAGCCAAAAAGTGAATCTACTCATGTTATATATCTTCTGAAGAAGCAATATGAAGAACGCCTGCAGGAAGAAATAGCTAAGGTATGATAGTCTCATTTAATGCTAAAGTTCAGCAAGAATATAGCATAACGTAACTTATCAGCTACCTCAGAGATTTATTAAAACTGGTAAAAAGTTATGAATTAGAGGAGGTGGGTTTAAAGTGAGACATTTGTTCCCACTACCATCTATCTATAATATCTTGCCTCATAACTCACTCACGATGATAATTACAATTTAAAATAACAATTACAGTAGCTAATACTGTGGTGCTTTAGAATTTTATTCACAATATTGCAGTATTAAAATGATTGCTCTGAAATAATCTAAACTTTAAAATGATTTAAATTTTGACCAGTATACATTTAAATTGATTTTTTAATCCATTGTACTAAAGTTTTTTCCCTATATTTTTATAGGTAATTGTGCAGATGTCTGTACAGTTTGCTCAGCAGACTGAGATGGCTAGGATGATGAGGGAGCTGCAAGCACACCCTACTCCATGTAAACGAAGTGATGAAGAATGGGAGAATGAAATGGAACAGAGGTTGGGTATTCTAAAACAAGATCTTCAGTTTCAGTTTGATGCAGACAGAAAAAATTTAGAAAATCTGTTTTCAGAAGAAAAAGAGGAACTTCAGAGAGCTTTGAAACAGAAGAATGCTGAAATTCTAGCTATTCAGAGGCAGTTGCAAAATTACAAGATTGAATATAAATTGGAAACACATGGAGTGGATACAGATGCTGCTTTGCAGGAGTTTTTGAAAGCTAACCAGGAACTATTCAAGGATTCTTATGCTAAAGATAATTCAATTTTGAAAGAAATGAGCGTTGAATGTAAAATAGAACCTATTGAATTAGAGAGACAAGACGTTGCACAGGTGAGTTCTCTGGAAGATGTAATGAAAACTTTGAAGCAGTTTCTTTCAAACACTTGCATGTATGTTAGAGCACTTTTCAGATCAGATCTAGTACCCTAACAAAGCAACAACCCCAACTTCAGAAATGTTCTACCAGATACTGTACCAGTTTCAAATTTTCTAACATTATCCTCCTTCCATTTGGGCTATATGTTAGGATATTGTCCAGTGAGAGAGGCTCATTATGTCATTTGTGCTTGTGTGAACATATGTTCACATGCTACTTCTTTCATTGCCGTATCTGGTGCCATCATTTTTTATGAGTCAGTAAATTGATTCTGTTTGAGGGAGAGAGAATATGGAGAACTACAGTCCTGTTAGCTTGACATCAGTAGTAGGGAAAATCTAGAATCTTTTATAAAGGATGTGATAACTGGACACTTAGAAAGTAATGGTAAGATTGGGCAGAGGCAACATGGATTTATGAAAGGGCAATCATGTTTGACAAACCTGTTAGAGTTTTTTGAGGATGTAACTAGCAGAATAGATAAAGGGGAACCAGTGGATGTGGAGTGTTTGGATTTTCAGAAGGCTTTCAATAAGGTCAGTAAGCAAAATTAGAGCATATGGGATTGGGGTAATATACTGACATGGATTGAGAATTGGTTAATGGACAGAAAGCAGAGAGTAGGAATAAAAGTTGGCAGGCTGTTACTGGTGGGGTTCTGAAAGGATCAGTGTTTGGGCCCTAGCTGTTGACAATCCATATCAATGATTTTTGGGGACCAAATGTAATATTTCCAAGTTTGCTGACAACACAAAACTAGGTGGGAATGTGAGTTGTGAGGTGGATGCAGAGAGGCTTCAAGGGGATTTAGACAGGTTAAATGAGTGGGCAAGAATATGGCAGATGGAATATAATGTGGAAAAATATGAAGTTATCCACTTTGGGTGGAAAAACAGGAATGCAGAATATTTCTTAAATGCTGAGAGATTGAAAAGTGTTGATTTCCATAGGAACCTGGGTGTCCTTGTTAATAAGTCAGTGAAAGCTAACATGCAGGTGCAGCAATCAATTAGGAAGGCAAATGGTATGTTGGCCATTATTGCAAGAGTATTTGAGTACAGGAGTAAAGAAATCTTGCTGCAATTGTATAAAGCCTTGGTGAGACTGCACCTGGAGTAATGTGTACAGTTTTGGTCTCCTTACCCAAGGAAGTATATACTTGCCATAGAGAGGGTGTAACGAAAATTCACTAGACTGATTCCTGGGATGGTGGGATTGTACTGTGAGGAGAGATTGAGGAGACTGGGCCTATATTCTCTACAGTTTCGAACAGGGTTGTCCAACATATGGCCCGCTGAAGGTTTCCATCCAGCCTGAGGGTGTAAACTGTACCGGGGCTGTTCCTCATCCTCACCAGGGCTCTGTGACTGCAGGTGGGAAATTTCCCTTTGTCAAACTGGCATTCAAAAAAGATCAAAAGTCAGTTTGACAGCTGACAGATCCTGACAGCAGGAACAGCGGTTTCTGAACTCCGGAGACATTAGGAGTTTTTTTTTAAAAGCCTGCGGAAAACCCTGAATCTGTCTGAAGTTGAGAAACTGCTGTTCCCAGCTGTCAGGATCTGTCAGCAATGAAACTGATGTATGATTCAAAAAGAAGCTGACCAACCATCTGATGAGCATTCCCACTCTCTGCAACTGTCAGAGAGAGAGAGAAGTGGGGGGAAGGGAGAGAGAGAGAGAGAGAAGTGGGGGGAAGGGAGAGAGAGAGAGAGAAGTGGGGGGAAGGGAGAGAGAGAGAGAGAAGTGGGGGGAAGGGAGAGAGAGAGAGAGAAGTGGGGGGAAGGGAGAGAGAGAGAGAGAAGTGGGGGAAGGAGAGAGAGAGAGAGAAGTGGGGGAAGGGAGAGAGGAGAGAGAGAAGTGGGGGGAAGGAGAGAGAGAGAGAGAAGTGGGGGGAAGGGAGAGAGAGAGAGAGAAGTGGGGGGAAGGGAGAGAGAGAGAGAGAAGTGGGGGGAAGGGAGAGAGAGAGAGAGAAGTGGGGGGAAGGGAGAGAGAGAGAGAGAAGTGGGGGGAAGGGAGAGAGAGAGAGAGAAGTGGGGGGAAGGGAGAGAGAGAGAGAGAAGTGGGGGGAAGGGAGAGAGAGAGAGAGAAGTGGGGGGAAGGGAGAGAGAGAGAGAGAAGTGGGGGGGAAGGGAGAGAGAGAGAGAGAAGTGGGGGGAAGGGAGAGAGAGAGAGAGAAGTGGGGGGGAAGGGAGAGAGAGAGAGAGAAGTGGGGGGAAGGGAGAGAGAGAGAGAGAAGTGGGGGGAAGGGAGAGAGAGAGAGAGAGAAGTGGGGGGAAGGGAGAGAGAGAGAGAGAGAAGTGGGGGGAAGGAGAGAGAGAGAGAGAAGTGGGGGGAAGGGAGAGAGAGAGAGAGAAGTGGGGGGAAGGGAGAGAGAGAGAGAGAAGTGGGGGAAGGGAGAGAGAGAGAGAGAAGTGGGGGGAAGGGAGAGGAGAGAGAGAGAAGTGGGGGGAAGGGAGAGAGAGAGAGAGAAGTGGGGGGAAGGGAGAGAGAGAGAGAGAAGTGGGGGGAAGGGGAGAGAGAGAGAGAGAAGTGGGGGAAGGGAGGAGAGAGAGAGAGAAGTGGGGGGAAGGGAGGGAGAGAGAGAGAGAGAAGTGGGGGGAAGGGAGGGAGAGAGAGAGAGAGAAGTGGGGGGAAGGGAGGGAGAGAGAGAGAGAGAAGTGGGGGGAAGGGAGAGAGAGAGAGAGAGAGAGAAGTGGGGGGAAGGGAGAGAGAGAGAGAGAGAGAGAGAAGTGGGGGGAAGGAGAGAGAGAGAGAGAGAGAGAAGTGGGGGGAAGGGAGAGAGAGAGAGAGAGAGAGAAGTGGGGGGAAGGGAGAGAGAGAGAGAGAGAGAGAAGTGGGGGGAAGGGAGAGAGAGAGAGAGAGAGAGAGAAGTGGGGGGAAGGGAGAGAGAGAGAGAGAGAGAGAGAAGTGGGGGGAAGGGAGAGAGAGAGAGAGAGAGAGAAGTGGGGGAAGGGAGAGAGAGAGAGAGTGGGGGGAAGGGAGAGAGAGAGAAGTGGGGGGAAGGGAGAGAGAGGGAGAGAGAAGTGGGGGAAGGGAGGGAGAGAGAGAGAGAGAGAAGTGGGGGGAAGGGAGGGAGAGAGAGAGAGAGAGAGAAGTGGGGGAAGGGAGGGAGAGAGAGAGAGAGAGAGAAGTGGGGGGAAGGGAGGGAGAGAGAGAGAGAGAAGTGGGGGGAAGGAGAGAGAGAGAGAGAGAGAAGTGGGGGGAAGGGAGAGAGAGAGAGAGAAGTGGGGGGAAGGAAGGGAGAGAGAGAGAGAGAGAGAGAGAGAGAGAAGTGGGGGGGAAGGGAGAGAGAGAGAGCGAGAGAGAGAGAGAAGTGGGGGAAGGGAGAGAGAGAGAGAGAAGTGGGGGAAGGGAGAGAGAGAGGGAGAGAGAAGTGGGGGAAGGGAGAGAGAAGTGGGGGAAGGGAGAGAGAAGGAGAGAGAAGTGGGGGGAAGGGAGAGAGAGAGAGAGAGAGAGAAGTGGGGGGGAAGGGAGAGAGAGAGAGATGGAGAGAAGTGGGGGGAAGGGAGAGAGAGAGAGAGAAGTGGGGGGAAGGGAGAGAAGTGGGGGGAAGCGAGAGGGAGAGAGAAGTGGGGGGAAGGGAGAGAGAGAGAGAGAGAGAGAAGTGGGGGGAAGGGAGGGAGAGAGAGAGAGAAGTGGGGGGAAGGGAGGGAGAGAGAGAGAGAGAAGTGGGGGGAAGGGAGGGAGAGAGAGAGAGAGAAGTGGGGGGAAGGGAGGGAGAGAGAGAGAGAAGTGGGGGGAAGGGAGGGAGAGAGAGAGAGAGAAGTGGGGGGAAGGGAGGGAGAGAGAGAGAGAGAAGTGGGGGGAAGGGAGGGAGAGAGAGAGAGAGAAGTGGGGGGAAGGGAGGGAGAGAGAGAGAGAAGTGGGGGGAAGGGAGGGAGAGAGAGAGAGAGAAGTGGGGGGAAGGGAGGGAGAAGAGGGAGAGGGAGAAGTGGGGGGAAGGGAGGGAGAGAGAGAAGTGGGGGGAAGGGAGGGAGAGAGAAGTGGGGGGGAAGGGGGAGAGAGAGAGAAGTGGGGGGGAAGGGGGAGAGAGAGAGAAGTGGGGGGAAGGGGGAGAGAGAGAGAGAGAAGTGGGGGGAAGGGGGAGAGAGAGAGAGAGAAGTGGGGGGAAGGGGGAGAGAGAGAGAGAGAAGTGGGGGGAAGGGGGGGAGAGAGAGTGAGAGTGGGGGGAAGGGGGAGAGAGAGAGAGAGAAGTGGGGGGAAGGGGGGGGGGAGAGAGAGAGAAGTGGGGGGAAGGGGGAGAGAGAGAGAGAGAAGTGGGGGGAAGGGGGGGAGAGAGAGAGAGAGAAGTGGGGGGAAGGGGGAGAGAGAGAGAGAGAAGTGGGGGGAAGGGGGAGAGAGAGAGAGAGAAGTGGGGGGAAGGGGGAGAGAGAGAAGTGGGGGCAAGGGGGAGAGAGAGAGAGAGAAGTGGGGGGAAGGGGGAGAGAGAGAGAGAAGTGGGGGGAAGGGGAGAGAGATAGAGAAGTGGGGGAAGGGAGAGAGAGAGAGAAGTGGGGGGAAGGAAGAGAGAGAGAGAAGTGGGGGGAAGGGAGAGAGAGAGAGAGAAGTGGGGGGAAGGGAGAGAGAGAGAGAGAAGTGGGGGGAAGGGAGAGAGAGAGAGAAGTGGGGGGAAGGGAGAGAGAGAGAGAAGTGGGGGGAAGGGAGAGAGAGAGAGAAGTGGGGGGAAGGGAGAGAGAGAGAGAAGTGGGGGGAAGGGAGAGAGAGAGAGAAGTGGGGGAAGGGAGAGAGAGAGAGAGAAGTGGGGGAAGGGAGAGAGAGAGAGAAGTGGGGGAAGGGAGAGAGAGAGAGAAGTGGGGGGAAGGGAGAGAGAGAAGTGGGGGGAAGGGAGAGAGAGAGAGAAGTGGGGGGAAGGGAGGGAGAGAGAGAGAGAAGTGGGGGGAAGGGAGGGAGAGAGAGAGAGAAGTGGGGGGAAGGGAGGGAGAGAGAGAGAGAAGTGGGGGGAAGGGAGGGAGAGAGAGAGAGAAGTGGGGGGAAGGGAGGGAGCGAGAGAGAGAGAGAAGTGGGGGGAAGGGAGGGAGCGAGAGAGAGAGAGAAGAGGGGGGAAGGGAGGGAGCGAGAGAGAGAGAAGTGGGGGGAAGGGAGGGAGAGAGAGAGAGAGAAGTGGGGGGAAGGGAGGGAGAGAGAGAGAGAAGTGGGGGGAAGGAGGGAGAGAGAGAGAGAAGTGGGGGGAAGGGAGGGAGAGAGAGAGAGAGAAGTGGGGGGAAGGGAGGGAGAGAGAGAGAGAAGTGGGGGGAAGGGAGGGAGAGGGAGAGAGAGAGAGAAGTGGGGGGAAGGGAGGGAGAGGGAGAGAGAGAGAGAAGTGGGGGGAAGGGAGGGAGAGAGAGAGAGAGAGAAGTGGGGGAGAGGGAGGGAGAGAGAGAGAGAGAGAAGTGGGGGAGAGGAGGGAGAGAGAGAGAGAGAAGTGGGGGAGAGGGAGGGAGAGAGAGAGAGAGAAGTGGGGGGAAGGGAGGGAGAGAGAGAGAGAGAAGTGGGGGGAAGGGAGGGAGAGAGAGAGAGAGAAGTGGGGGGAAGGGAGGGAGAGAGAGAGAGAGAGAAGTGGGGGGAAGGGAGAGAGAGAGAGAGAGAAGTGGGGGAAGGGAGGGAGAGAGAGAGAGAGAAGTGGGGGGAAGGGAGGGAGAGAGAGAGAGAGAAGTGGGGGGAAGGGAGGGAGAGAGAGAGAGAAGTGGGGGGAAGGGAGGGAGAGAGAGAGAGAAGTGGGGGGGAGGGAGAGAGAGAGAGAGAGAAGTGGGGGGAAGGGAGGAGAGAGAGAGAAGTGGGGGAAGGGAGGGGAGAGAGAGAGAGAAGTGGGGGTAAGGGAGGGAGAGAGAGAGAGAGAAGTGGGGGGAAGGGAGGGAGGGAGAGAGAGAGGTGGGGGGAAGGAGGGAGAGAGAGAGAGAGAGGTGGGGGGAAGGAGGGAGAGAGAGAGAAGTGGGGGGAAGGGAGCGAGAGAGAGAGAGAGAGAGAGAGAGAGTGGGGGAAGGGGAAGGGAGAGAGAGAGAAGTGGGGGGAAGGGGGAGAGAGAGAAGTGGGGGATGGGATGAGTGGGGAAGGAGGGAGAGAGAGAGAGAGAGAGAAGTGGGGGGAAGGGAGGGAGAGAGAAGTGGGGGGAAGGGAGGGAGAGAGAAGTGGGGGGAAGGGAGGGAGAGAGAGAGAAGTGGGGGGAAGGGAGGAGAGAGAGAGAAGTGGGGGGAAGGGAGGAGAGGGAGAAGTGGGGGGAAGGGAGGGAGAGGGAGAGAGAGGGAGAAGTGGGGGGAAGGGAGAGAGAGGGAGAAGTGGGGGGAAGGGAGAGAGAGGAGAAGTGGGGGGAAGGGAGAGAGAGAGAGAAGTGGGGGGAAGGGAGGGAGGAGAGAGAGAGAGAGAAGTGGGGGAAGGGAGAGAGAGAGAGAGAAGTGGGGGGAAGGAGAGAGAGAGAGAGAGAAGTGGGGGGAAGGGAGAGAGAGAGAGAGAAGTGGGGGAAGGGAGAGAGAGAGAGAGAAGTGGGGGGAAGGGAGAGAGAAGTGGGGGGAATCGAGAGAGAGGGAGAGAGAAGTGGGGGAAGGGAGAGAGAGGAGAGAGAAGTGGGGGGAAGGGAGGGAGAGAGAGAGAGAGAGAAGTGGGGGGAAGGAGGAGAGAGAGAGGAGAGAGAGAAGTGGGGGGAAGGGAGAGAGAGAGAAGTGGGGGGAAGGAGAGAGAGAAGTGGGGGAAGGAGAGAGAGAGAGAGAAGTGGGGGGAAGGAAGGAGAGAGAGAGAGAGAGAAGTGGGGGGAAGGGAGGGAGAGAGAGAGAGAGAAGTGGGGGAAGGGAGGGAGAGAGAGAGAGAGAAGTGGGGGAAGGAGGGAGAGAGAGAGAGAGAAGTGGGGGGAAGGGAGGGAGAGAGAGAGAGAGAAGTGGGGGGAAGGGAGAGAGAGAGAGAAGTGGGGGGAAGGAGAGAGAGAGAGAAGTGGGGGGAAGGGAGAGGGAGAGAGAGAGAGAAGTGGGGGGAAGAGGAGAGAGAGAGAGAAGTGGGGGGAAGGGAGAGAGAGAGAGAGAGAAGTGGGGGGGAAGGGAGAGAGAGAGAGAGAGAAGTGGGGGGAAGGAATAGAGAGAGAGAGAGAAGTGGGGGGAAGGGAGAGAGAGAGAGAGAAGTGGGGGAAGGGAGAGAGAGAGAGAGAGAGAAGTGGGGGGAAGGAGAGAGGAGAGAGAGAGAGAGAGAGAGAAGTGGGGGAAGGGAGGAGAGAGAGAGAGAGAGAAGTGGGGGAAGGGAGGGAGAGAGAGAGAGAGAAGTGGGGGGGAAGGGAGGGAGAGAGAGAGAGAAGTGGGGGGGAAGGGAGGGAGAGAGAGAGAGAAGTGGGGGGAAGGGAGGGAGAGAGAGAGAGAAGTGGGGGGAAGGGAGGGAGAGAGAGAGAGAAGTGGGGGGAAGGGAGGGAGAGAGAGAGAGAAGTGGGGGAAGGGAGGGAGCGAGAGAGAGAGAGAAGTGGGGGGAAGGGAGGGAGCGAGAGAGAGAGAGAAGTGGGGGGAAGGGAGGGAGCGAGAGAGAGAGAGAAGTGGGGGGAAGGAGGGAGAGAGAGAGAAGTGGGGGAAGGGAGGGAGAGAGAGAGAGAGAAGAGGGGGGAAGGGAGGGAGAGAGAGAGAGAAGAGGGGGAAGGGAGGGAGAGAGAGAGAGAAGTGGGGGAAGGGAGGGAGAGGGAGAGAGAAGTGGGGGGAAGGGAGGGAGAGGGAGAGAGAGAGAGAAGTGGGGGGAAGGGAGGGAGAGGGAGAGAGAGAGAGAAGTGGGGGGAAGGGAGGGAGAGAGAGAGAGAGAAGTGGGGGAAGGAGGGAGAGAGAGGGAGAGAAGTGGGGGGAAGGGAGGGAGAGAGAGAGAGAGAGAAGTGGGGGGAAGGGAGGAGAGAGAGAGAGAGAGAAGTGGGGGGAAGGGTGGGAGAGAGAGAGAGAGAGAAGTGGGGGGAAGGGAGGGAGAGAGAGAGAGAGAGAAGTGGGGGGAAGGGAGGGAGAGAGAGAGAGAAGTGGGGGGAAGGGAGGGAGAGAGAGAGAGAGAAGTGGGGGAAGGGAGGAGAGAGAGAGAGAGAAGTGGGGGAAGGGAGGGAGAGAGAGAGAGAGAAGTGGGGGGAAGGGAGGGAGAGAGAGAGAGAGGTGGGGGGAAGGGAGGGAGAGAGAGAGAAGTGGGGGGAAGGGAGAGAGAGAGAGAGAGAGAGAGAAGTGGGGGGAAGGGGAAGGGAGAGAGAGAGAAGTGGGGGGAAGGGAAGGGAGAGAGAGAGAAGTGGGGGAAGGGGGAGAGAGAGAGAAGTGGGGGGAAGGGGGAGAGAGAGAGAGTGGGGGAAGAGAGAGAGAGAGAGAAGTGGGGAAGGAGGGAGAGAGAAGTGGGGGGAAGGGAGGGAGAGAGAAGTGGGGGGAAGGGAGGGAGAGAGAAGTGGGGGGAAGGGAGGGAGAGAGAAGTGGGGGAAGGGAGGGAGAGAGAAGTGGGGGGAAGGGAGGGAGAGAGAAGTGGGGGGAGGGAGAGAGAGAGAAGTGGGAGGAAGGAGAGAGAGAGAGAGAGAGAAGTGGGAGGAAGGAGAGATAGAGAGAGAGAGAGAGAGAAGTGGGGGGAAGGGGGAGAGAGAGAGAGAGAAGTGGGGGAAAGGGGAGAGAGAGAGAGAGAAGTGGGGGGAAGGGGAGAGAGAGAGAGAGAAGTGGGGGGAAGGGGGAGAGAGAGAGAGAGAAGTGGGGGAAAGGGGAGAGAGAGAGAGAAGTGGGGGGAAGGGGGAGAGAGAGAGAAGTGGGGGGAAGGGGGAGAGAGAGAGAAGTGGGGGAAGGGGGAGGGAGAGAGAAGTGGGGGGAAGGGAGGGAGAGAGAAGTGGGGGAAGGAGAGAGAGAAGTGGGGGGAAGGGAGAGAGAGAGAGAGAAGTGGGGGAAGGGAGAGAGAGAGAGAAGTGGGGGAAGGGAGGGAGAGAGAGAGAGAGAGAGAAGTGGGGGGAAGGGAGGAGAGAGAGAGAGAGAGAAGTGGGGGGAAGGGAGGAGAGAGAGAGAGAGAAGTGGGGGGAAGGAGGGAGAGAGAGAGAGAGAGAAGTGGGGGGAAGGAGGGAGAGAGAGAGAGAGAAGTGGGGGGGAAGGGAGGGAGAGAGAGAGAGAGAAGTGGGGGGGAAGGGAGGAGAGAGAGAGAGAAGTGGGGGGAAGGGGAGAGAGAGAGAGAAGTGGGGGGAAGGGAGAGAGAGAGAGAGAAGTGGGGGGAAGGGAGAGAGAGAGAGAGAAGTGGGGGAAGGGAGAGAGAGAGAAGTGGGGGGAAGGAGAGAGAGAGAGAAGTGGGGGGAAGGGAGAGAGAGAGAGAGAGAAGTGGGGGGAAGGGAGAGAGAGAGAGAAGTGGGGGAAGGGAGGGAGAGAGAGAGAGAGAGAAGTGGGGGGAAGGGAGAGAGAGAGAGAAGTGGGGGGAAGGGAGAGAGAGAGAGAGAAGTGGGGGAAGGGAGAGAGAGAGAGAAGTGGGGGAAGGGAGGGAGAGAGAGAGAGAGAGAAGTGGGGGAAGGGAGGGAGAGAGAGAGAGAGAAGTGGGGGGAAGGGAGGGAGAGAGAGAGAGAGAGAGAAGTGGGGGGAAGGGAGGGAGAGAGAGAGAGAGAGAAGTGGGGGAAGGAAGGGAGAGAGAGAGAGAGAGAAGTGGGGGAAGGGAGGGAGAGAGAGAGAGAAGTGGGGGGAAGGAGGGAGAGAGAGAGAGAGAGAAGTGGGGGGAAGGGAGGGAGAGAGAGAGAGAGAAGTGGGGGGAAGGGAGGGAGAGAGAGAGAGAGAAGTGGGGGAAGGGAGGAGAGAGAGAGAGAGAAGTGGGGGGAAGGGAGGGAGAGAGAGAGAGAAGTGGGGGGAAGGGAGGGAGAGAGAGAGAGAAGTGGGGGGAAGGGAGGGAGAGAGAGAGAGAAGTGGGGGGAAGGGAGGGAGAGAGAGAGAGAAGTGGGGGAAGGGAGGGAGAGAGAGAGAGAAGTGGGGGAAGGGAGGGAGAGAGAGAGAGAAGTGGGGGAAGGGAGGAGAGAGAGAGAGAAGTGGGGGGAAGGGAGGAGAGAGAGAGAGAGAGAAGTGGGGGGAAGGGAGGAGAGAGAGAGAGAGAGAAGTGGGGGAAGGGAGGGAGAGAGAGAGAGAGAAGTGGGGGGAAGGGAGGGAGAGAGAGAGAGAGAGAAGTGGGGGAAGGGAGGGAGAGAGAGAGAGAGAAGTGGGGGGAAGGGAGGGAGAGAGAGAGAGAAGTGGGGGGAAGGGAGGGAGAGAGAGAGAGAAGTGGGGGAAGGGAGGGAGAGAGAGAGAGAAGTGGGGGAAGGGAGGGAGAGAGAGAGAGAAGTGGGGGGAAGGGAGGAGAGAGGAGAGAGAGAGAGAGAGAAGTGGGGGGAAGGGAGGGAGAGAGAGAGAGAGAGAAGTGGGGGAGAGGGAGGGAGAGAGAGAGAGAGAAGTGGGGGAAGGGAGGGAGAGAGAGAGAGAGAAGTGGGGGGAAGGAGGGAGAGAGAGAGAGAGAAGTGGGGGGAAGGGAGGGAGAGAGAGAGAGAGAAGTGGGGGGAAGGGAGGGAGAGAGAGAGAGAGAAGTGGGGGGAAGGGAGGGAGAGAGAGAGAGAGAAGTGGGGGAAGGGAGGGAGAGAGAGAGAGAGAAGTGGGGGGAAGGGAGGAGAGAGAGAGAGAGAAGTGGGGGGAAGGGAGGAGAGAGAGAGAGAGAGTGGGGGAAGGGAGGAGAGAGAGAGAGAGAAGTGGGGAAGGAGGGAGAGAGAGAGAAGTGGGGGGAAGGGAGGGAGAGAGAGAGAGAGAAGTGGGGGGAAGGGAGGGAGAGAGAGAGAGAGAAGTGGGGGGAAGGGAGGAGAGAGAGAGAGAGAAGTGGGGGGAAGGAGGAGGGAGAGAGAGAGAGAGAGAAGTGGGGGGAAGGGAGGAGAGAGAGAGAGAGAAGTGGGGGGAAGGGAGGAGAGAGAGAGAGAGAAGTGGGGGGAAGGGAGGGAGGGAGAGAAGAGGTGGGGGAAGGGAGGGAGAGAGAGAGTGGGGGAAGGGAGGAGAGAGAGAGAGGTGGGGGGAAGGGAGAGGAGAGAGAGAGAAGTGGGGGGAAGGGAGGAGAGAGAGAGAGAGAGAGAGAAGTGGGGGGAAGGGGAAGGGAGAGAGAGAGAGAAGTGGGGGGAAGGGGAGAGAGAGAGAAGTGGGGGAAGGGGGAGAGAGAGAAGTGGGGGAAGGGAGGGAGAGAGAGAGAGAAGTGGGGGGAAGTGAGGAGAGAGAAGTGGGGGAAGGGAGGAGAGAGAGAAGTGGGGGGAAGGGAGGGAGAGAAGTGGGGGAAGGGAGGGAGAGAGAGAGAAGTGGGGGAAGGGAGGGAGAGGGAGAAGTGGGGGAAGGGAGGGAGAGGAGAGAGAGAGAGAAGTGGGGGAAGGGAGAGAGAGAGAGAAGTGGGGGGAAGGGAGAGAGAGAGAGAAGTGGGGGGAAGGAGGAGGGAGAGAGAGAGAGAGAAGTGGGGGAAGGGAGAGAGAGAGAGAGAAGTGGGGGGAAGGGAGAGAGAGAGAGAGAAGTGGTGGGAAGGGAGAGAGAGAGAGAGAAGTGGGGGAAGGGAGAGAGAAGTGGGGGGAATCGAGAGAGAGGAGAGAGAAGTGGGGGGAAGGGAGAGAGAGGGAGAGAGAAGTGGGGGGAAGGGAGGGAGAGAGAGAGAGAGAAGTGGGGGGAAGGGAGGGAGAGAGAGAGAGAGAGAAGTGGGGGGAAGGGAGGGAGAGAGAGAGAGAGAGAGAGAGAAGTGGGGGAAGGGAGAGAGAGAGAGAGAGAAGTGGGGGAAGGGAGAGAGAGAAGTGGGGGGAAGGGAGAGAGAGAGAGAGAAGTGGGGAGAAGGAAGGGAGAGAGAGAGAGAGAGAGAGAGAAGTGGGGGAAGGAGGAGAGAGAGAGAGAGAGAAGTGGGGGGAAGGGAGGGAGAGAGAGAGAGAGAAGTGGGGGGAAGGGAGGGAGAGAGAGAGAGAGAAGTGGGGGGAAGGGAGAGAGAGAGAGAAGTGGGGGGAAGGGAGAGAGAGAGAGAGAGAAGTGGGGGGAAGGGAGAGAGAGAGAGAAGTGGGGGGAAGGGAGAGAGAGAGAGAGAGAGAAGTGGGGGGAAGGAGAGAGAGAGAGAAGTGGGGGGAAGGAGAGAGAGAGAGAGAAGTGGGGGGAAGGGAGGAGAGAGAGAGAGAGAAGTGGGGGGAAGGGAGAGAGAGAGAGAGAGAAGTGGGGGGAAGGGAGAGAGAGAGAGAGAGAAGTGGGGGGAAGGGAGAGAGAGAGAGAGAAGTGGGGGGAAGGGAGAGAGAGAGAGAGAGAAGTGGGGGGAAGGGAGAGAGAGAGAGAGAGAGAGAGAGAGAGAGAAGTGGGGGGAAGGGAGGGAGAGAGAGAGAGAGAGAAGTGGGGGAAGGGAGGAGAGAGAGAGAGAGAAGTGGGGGGAAGGGAGGGAGAGAGAGAGAGAAGTGGGGGGAAGGGAGGGAGAGAGAGAGAGAAGTGGGTGGGAAGGGAGGGAGAGAGAGAGAGAAGTGGGGGGAAGGGAGGGAGAGAGAGAGAGAAGTGGGGGGAAGGGAGGGAGAGAGAGAGAGAAGTGGGGGGAAGGGGAGGGAGAGAGAGAGAGAAGTGGGGGGAAGGGAGGGAGCGAGAGAGAGAGAGAGAAGTGGGGGGAAGGGAGGAGCGAGAGAGAGAGAGAAGTGGGGGAAGGAGGGAGCGAGAGAGAGAGAGAAGTGGGGGGAAGGAGGAGAGAGAGAGAGAGAAGTGGGGGGAAGGGAGGGAGAGAGAGAGAGAGAAGAGGGGGGAAGGGAGAGAGAGAGAGAGAGAGAAGAGGGGGGAAGGAGGGAGAGAGAGAGAGAAGTGGGGGGAAGGAGGGAGAGGGAGAGTGAAGTGGGGGAAGGAGGAGAGGGAGAGAGAGAGAGAAGTGGGGGGAAGGAGGGAGAGGGAGAGAGAGAGAGAAGTGGGGGGAAGGGAGGGAGAGAGAGAGAGAGAGAAGTGGGGAAGGGAGGAGAGAGAGAGGAGAGAAGTGGGGGGAAGGGAGGAGAGAGAGAGAGAAGTGGGGGAAGGGAGGGAGGAGAGAGAGAGAGAAGTGGGGGAAGGGAGGGAGAGAGAGAGAGAGAGAAGTGGGGGAAGGGAGGGAGAGAGAGAGAGAGAAGTGGGGGGAAGGGAGGGAGAGAGAGAGAGAAGTGGGGGGAAGGGAGGGAGAGAGAGAGAGAGAAGTGGGGGAAGGAGGGAGAGAGAGAGAGAGAAGTGGGGGAAGGGAGGGAGAGAGAAGAGAGAAGTGGGGGGAAGGGAGGGAGAGAGAGAGAGAGGTGGGGGAAGGGAGGGAGAGAGAGAGAAGTGGGGGAAGGGAGGGAGAGAGAGAGAGGAGGGGGGAAGGGAGGGAGAGAGAGAGAAGTGGGGGAGGGAAGGAGAGAGAGAGAGAGAGAGAGAGAGAAGTGGGGGAAGGGAAGGGAGAGAGAGAGAAGTGGGGGAAGGGGAGAGAGAGAGAAGTGGGGGGAAGGGGGAGAGAGAGAGAAGTGGGGGGAAGGGGAGAGAGAGAGAGAAGTGGGGGGAAGGGGGAGAGAGAGAGAAGTGGGGGAAGGGAGGGAGAGAGAAGTGGGGGGAAGGGAGGGAGAGAGAAGTGGGGGGAAGGGAGGAGAGAGAAGTGGGGGGAAGGGAGGAGAGAGAAGTGGGGGAAGGGAGGGAGAGAGAAGTGGGGGGAAGGGAGGAGAGAGAGAGAAGTGGAGGAAGGAGAGAGAGAGAGAGAGAGAAGTGGAGGAAGGAGAGAGAGAGAGAGAGAGAGAGAAGTGGGGGAAGGGAGAGAGAGAGAGAGAGAGAGAGAGAAGTGGGGGAAGGGGAGAGAGAGAGAGAGAAGTGGGGGGAAGGGAGAGAGAGAGAGAGAGAAGTGGGGGGAAGGGAGAAGAGAGAGAGAGAAGTGGGGGAAGGGGAGAGAGAGAGAGAGAAGTGGGGAAGGGGAGAGAGAGAGAGAGAAGTGGGGGGAAAGGGTGAGAGAGAGAGAGAGAAGTGGGGGGAAGGGGAGAGAGAGAGAAGTGGGGGAAGGGGGAGGAGAGAGAAGTGGGGGGGAAGGGAGGGAGAGAGAAGTGGGGGGAAGGAGGAGAGAGAGAGGGGGAAGGGAGGGAGAGAGAAGTGGGGGGAAGGGAGGGAGAGAGAAGTGGGGGGAAGGGAGATGGGAGAGAGAAGTGGGAGGAAGGGAGAGGGAGAGAGAAGTGGGGGGAAGGGAGGGAGAGAGAGAGAGAAGTGGGGGAAGGGAGGGAGAGAGAGAGAGAAGTGGGGGGAAGGGAGGAGAGAGAGAAGTGGGGGGAAGGAGAGAGAGAGAGAGAGAAGTGGGGGAAGGGTGAGAGAGAGAGAGAGAAGTGGGGGGAAGGGAGAGAGAGAGAGAGAAGTGGGGGAAGGGTGAGAGAGAGAGAGAAGTGGGGGGAAGGAGTGAGAGAGAGAGAAGTGGGGGAAGGGTGAGAGGAGAGAAGTGGGGGAAGGGTGAGAGAGAGAGAAGTGGGGGGAAGGGTGAGAGAGAGAGAGTGTGGGGGGGAAGGGTGAGAGAGAGAAGTGTGGGGGGGAAGGGTGAGAGAGAGAAGTGTGGGGGGAAGGGTGAGAGAGAGAAGTGTGTGGGGGGGAAGGGTGAGAGAGAGAAGTGGGGGGGGGGGGCGACAGAGGGAGAGAGAGAAGTGGGGGGGGGCGGGAGAGGGAGAGAGAGAAGTGGGGGGGGGCGGGAGAGGGAGAGAGAGAAGTGGGGGGGGCAGGAGAGGGAGAGAGAGGAAGTGGGGGGAGAAGGGAGAGAGAGAAGTGGGGGGAGAAGGTGAGAGAGAAGTGGGGGGGAAGGTGAGAGAGAGAGAAGTGGGGGGGGAGAGGGAGAGGTGGGGGGAAGGAGGGGGAGAGGAGAGAAGTGGGGGGAGAGAGAGAAAAGGGAATGGAGGGGAAAGGGGAAACGGAGGAGTGGGGGGGAAAGGGAGACAGAGGGGGGGTCGGGGGGGGGGGAACGGAGAGATAGGGGGGACCTGAGAGATGTCGGATAGATGGAGGGAGGAGAGGGAAGGGGGGGTCCGAGGGGATGGAGAAGGGGCGGAGTGATGGAGAGATGGGGGAATATCACACGTGAG